>NC_052312.1:39332525-39644609 GCF_016432855.1 Salvelinus namaycush
GTGTGTGTGTGTGTGTGTGTGTGTGTGTGTGTGTGTGTGTGTGTGTGTGTGTGTGTGTGTGTGTGTGTGTGTGTGTGTGTGTGTCGAGCGTCTATCTGATGAAACCAAATGAAATCCCCCGTTAACGCCGTCGAGCCGCTCTATGACATATGAAACACCTACCTACCCAAGGCCCAGAGACCCGGCTGTTGTTCGCTCTGTCATCTCCCAGACACAAATACGTTGGCTGGGAGAAAATTGCTGAGCAGAGAGCAATATTGTTGGGGAAACATCGCTAAAAGGGAGCATACGGCGGAAAGGGAGAATTACTTGGGGTTTTCTTGCAAATGTTCCATTTCTGCTATGTGTCTGAGTGGAAATTGAGATTGAACTTATTGCTGGGTCGAAAGGAGTCTAAACTCCTCTACCTTGATGGAAGCGAGAGTCCATTCCGAGTGGAGGAGTGGAAATTACATAAATCAGCCACGCAAACAGAGCCAGGCTGACAGCTAACACTCTGGCCATTGAGGACAGGTAACTCCATGCATCTCGATCAGAATAGCACAGAGCCAGGCTGACAGCTAACACTCTGGCCATTGAGGACAGGTAACTCCATGCATCTCGATCAGACTAGCACAGAGCCAGGCTGACAGCTAACACTCTGGCCATTGAGGACAGGTAACTCCATGCATCTCGATCAGAATAGCACAGAGCCAGGCTGACAGCTAACACTCTGGCCATTGAGGACAGGTAACTCCATGCATCTCTATCAGACTAGCACAGAGCCAGGCTGACAGCTAACACTCTGGCCATTGAGGACAGGTAACTCCATGCATCTCGATCAGACTAGCACAGAGCCAGGCTGACAGCTTACACTCTGGCCATTGAGGACAGGTAACTCCATGCGTCTCGATCAGACTAGCACAGAGCCAGGCTGACAGCTAACACTCTGGCCATTGAGGACAGGTAACTCCATGCGTCTCGATCAGACTAGCACAGAGACAGGCTGACAGCTAACACTCTGGCCATTGAGGACAGGTAACTCCATGCATCTCGATCAGACTAGCACAGAGCCAGGCTGACAGCTAACACTCTGGCCATTGAGGACAGGTAACTCCATGCATCTCGATCAGAATAGCACAGAGCCAGGCTGACAGCTAACATTCTGGCCATTGAGGACAGGTAACTCCATGCATCTCGATCAGAATAGCACAGAGCCAGGCTGGGCTGCCACTGTCTGGCAAGCTAGTCCTCTCCAGTGTCACACAGCACAGCAGAACAGCAACACACTGTGTTTAGATAGAACCATAACACATGCAAGACTCCATCTCTTCTGTCTGGATCCATACTACACAGTGGTCCTTATCCAATTAATCTTATCAACTTTAGGTCCAACAGAGACAGTAAGAGAACAAATGGAGACAATGTCTAGACCAGTCTCTGACCGTCTGTGTGATTGAAAGTTTTGACCTAAAATTTTATGGTCCAACTTCAGTATGTGGACTTCATGCCCCCCCCCCCCCCCCCCCCCCCCCCCCCCCCACCCCCATCTAATTTCTCTTACACACACACAAACAGGCTGACTTCATACAAACACATTTGGAGCACCTCTGGGGCACTGGAAGAGACTGAGATCGAACAAAACCAAGAGGGGGAGGGGCCTAGGGAATGGAACCCATCAATACAGGTGAAAGTGATGGCAATCTGCTGACCCAATCATTGAGGAGTTCTCAGGGGGTAACTCTGTTCTTCACTGCATGTCACCATGGAGCGTCTAAAATCTATCAGCCTGGTGATTACATGTCAGTGTCCTTCGGTACTCTTTGGATCCATTTATTTATTATCTGTTAAGACGCTCAGAATCCGATGACATCTGCTCTTCACTTCATAATTGCCTCCAGGACTCTCCAGGCTGAGATGACGGCCAAATGAGTATCTGGCTGACTACGCTAATCGCCAGCTACAGTGAGCTCCAAAAGTTTTGGGACAGTGACACATTTATGTTGTTGTGGCTCTGTACTCCAGCACTTTGGATTTGAAATGATACAATGACTATGATGTTAAAGTGCAGACTGCCAGCTTTATTTTGAGGGTATTTTCATCCATATTGGATACACCGTTTAGAAATTACAACACTTTTTGTACATAGTTCCCCCATTTTAGGGGACCAAAAGTATTGGGACAAATTCACTTATATGTAAATAGTTAAGTATTTGGTCCCATATTCACAAAATATAATGACTACATCAAGATTGTGACTCATTTGCATTTTGATTTGGTTGTGTTTCAGATTATTTTGTGCCCAATAAAAATGAATGGTAAATAATGTATTGTGTCACTTTAGAGTCACGTTTATTGTAAATAAGAATAAAATATGTTTGTAAACACTTCTACATTGATATGGATGGAACCATGATTACGGATAATCCTGAATGAAACGTGAATAACGATGAGTGAGAAAGTTAGAGGCATAAATATCATACCCCCCCAAAAAATGCTAACCTCCCCTTTTATTGTAATGGTGAGAGGTTGTCTTGGGGTGTGCTATTTGTGGGTCTTTAACTTTCTCACTCATCATTACTTTGGAGCACACTGTATGTGATTTTGAGGGTCTGTTGGCTAGCAACCAGGCTGGATGTGTCACAGGACCCACTCCAATCCTGAAAAACCTCACACAATCTGACAGGTTGGCAAACATGTCAAAGACGAGGCCACTCAGTCCCATGTTGTTGGGTGTTTCACTGGCTGGAAAACAAATAGGTGCACAATACAGTCTTTTCTTATCGGGATCAAGTCCTCTCCAACGCTGTTTAAACTCCAACATTTTTTTATGGCCCTCATTTATTCAAAATGAAGTAATGAAAGAAATTCTATTATGCCGATTTAATTTCAAAAGATTCTCAGTTGCATAAAAAAATCATGAGCTCTCGGCTGAGTATTAATATTTATGCGTCTGTGCCACTGCTTATAAAAGTAAAGAGGGTTTTTTCTAACCCACCCAAGACAACCCTTACCAGCATGATGTTTCCATATAATGAAAGCCTTCGCAATGCACTTTCTGAGGAACATTTCATTGTTCTATATTATGCAAAAGTCTTTCAGGTCGACGTGTACTCTTTCTTGAATATACTACAACTACTATCACAACTACTACTGCTGCTGCCTCATTGTATCATATGAATAGGATGCACAGTTCAAAGTGATTTTCTCCCTGTGTCAAGGGATTTTACTACACAACGTATTACAGTTTGAACTAAATATCTCTAACTGAATGTACCTCTGATACTGATCCAACTGAAGCCTTCTCTCTTGTACCCACTCAGACAGCAGACACCATGAATCCTAGTCTAGTGCTCCCAGTGAACTGATTCCTGATGCTTCTGTGGACTTGTGTGGGATCTGACAGCTCCTGATGTGCTGCCCTTCTCCCCTGTCTCGAGAACCCAGAGCCTCGAAAGCCCTGGCTGTTTTAGGTTGCAATTGGATGGGGAAGGAAAGTTAATTTAGCCCTGACAATTAATCTGCAGGAGCCAAACACCCTGTCTGGCTGTTGAAGCGTGACAGCGCTGTTGCAGCAGTAGCAACAGCCAGCCTGGACGGGTGCGATCTGTCTCTCAGCTCGACACTCTCACCCAGTCGCCATGCGCTTATCCACCTACAGACACTTCACCTCAGAAACTCATGCATTTTTAATGGCTTATTTCAATGTGCAAGGATGCTCTTATTCTTATTCATGGCTTTTCAATCGTATGCGGCAGAACTATAATTCTAAATGTTTTATTTGAGAGTCCATTTTGTACACAAAAAGGAATTTTGCAGTCAAACAAAGCTAAACAATCGCTTCCTGCAAGAAAAGAGGTTGTATTAATTAAATCCTCCAGTTCTTCTTTGTTTTTTGGCATTTGAATACAAGTTCTACTTCAGTCTTCTGGGATCGGGAGGATGATGTACCTACACTAAAATAATGACTAGAGCTGCAAGCACCGCGGGACTGGGTGTGAGAGGGAGAGAGGGAGAGGGGAGAGAGGCAGAGAGAGAGAGAGTATGAGAGATAGACGAATAGAGAGAGGGGCAGAAAGTGAGAGAGAAAGGGGGGGCAGGTCTTGCAGTATTGTGTCACTGCTTATAATTGAAATCTATTCCCTGAGGTGACGAAAACCTCTGTTAGATATGTGATTTATATGTGTTCTATCTTCCAGACTTTTATTGATCAACCTCGAAGATTCCTCAAAAAATGTCTCAAAATAATCTGGTGAAATATTGAACTCATGTTTTGTTTGTGTGCTCTGATTATGAATCCTGTTTAGAACAAACTTCAGACATGTTTGTGCATTATTCTCTACTATCACAATATCACACCTCGCTCGTTCTCTCCTTTCAAAGTACATTGTAAACATGACAAATCTAGTGAAAAATAATAATTTTCCTTTTCACATGTATCCGCCTAATATGCAGTGTTGTGTTCTCGGTCTCAAACTAGGTTAAAATACATACAATTACTGTGGAAGTCTGAACTGGAGCCATGTGGTCGAAATCCATGAGAAATGCTTCTCTCTGTCATTCTAATAAGAAGATAATGGTTTCACCTCCTACAGTTTGCATTGTAACTAATGTACAGTATGCACCCTACACATCCCTATGTCATCTAGGAATGCCCTTGATTGGCCCATGTGACTACACCAGTCCCTTCATAGCAACAGAGGAAGTGAGCCATTCATAAAGAATAGGGTTAAAAGTGCTCCCAGTTGTCTGCTGCACGTCACACGGACACAGACAGACAGTAGCATTACACCGTGGAGGAGGAAAACCTCTGTGTTTCTCTGAGCGAACTGTCAGTGATCTTGGCAGCAGACTGAACACTGAGATTAGTGCGAGTGGGAGTGAACACTGAACAGAGAGCTAAGGTGAATCAAGCCTGACTTGGGCTGCTACAGATGATGGAACCTTGGGCCCTCGGGAGCATTCCACAAGCTCTGTGTTTGGTTAGGTCAGTTTGCTCTTTCTTTGTCATTTTTGTCTGTTGCCACTGGGTTTGGCTGTTTGCTCTCAGGTCTAGCTTTTTATCTTTCCTGTGTAAAGCGCTGGAGAGCGAGACAGAGATGGGGCTGTGGCCAGGAAATGAACCCCTCTATTCAGTATCACCTGAGGACATTGAGGAACTGTCTCTCTCCGAAACATTCATGTTGATAGCTGTTACGTGGCAGAAGATGCAGACTAGACATACGACTTACCCTCCTCACCCCACCCTTACCCTCCTCACCCCACCCTTACCCTCCTCACCCCACCCTTACCCTCCTCACCCCATCCTTTCCCCTCCATTCCTGCCACAGAGGCAGACAGAACAGTGACCTGTAAACGGTGTGATACATACCACTCCATCTGGTTGCCTCGCTGTGTTTTATAAAGAGTATCTTTCCATGCAGTTTATATAGATCGCAATACCCCCATAATAAAACACTTCTGTCTCACTCCAGCTGATCACTGGACAACAGTGATAGGAGAGAGGGGCCTGCAGTGGAAATCGATTGGAAAATAAATTACCACAGGCAGCATAGACCTCGCCGGAGGACTGAGGAGAAACAGGTTGAATCTCCATTCCTTCTAAACTCCTTTGTGGGACAAATGTAAAAAAAAACGATTGAGAAAGTACTACTAAAAAAGTTATAAGAAACCAAACCTAGTTAACGTCAATAATCAGATGGGGACGGCGTCAAGCGCTGGCGTTATTTATGGCTTTCGTTCACTACTAGGGCGTGCTGCTTCTTCAGCAGACACTGAATTGTTTTTGATTGGCACGGGGCAGCAGGCCCTCAGTTTAGTGGGCTGCTGCCTCGCCGTTCACAGGTGCTCACTGTCAATCCAGCCAGTACAAAAGTAAATAAAAATCCATAGCATTGACACACAGAAAGTGCCTCGTAATCTGTAATCAGTCTTCCTCAACCAGCAGTTTGGGTTAGAGTCAAGACTGGACTAGAGCAGATTCATGGTAATGGATACTGTAACATCAAACCATTACAATGCCTTCTAGGCAGATTTTCAAAGAAAAAGCCATATCTCAGACTGGCCAATAAACAGAAAAGATTAAGATGGGCAAAAGAACACAGACACTGGACAGAGGAACTCTGCCTAGAAGGTCAGCATCCCGGAGTCACCTCTTCACTGTTGATATTGAGACTGGTGTTTTGTGGGTACTATTTAATGAAGCAGCCAGTTGAGGACTTGTGAGGCGTCTGTTTCTCAAACAAGACACTCTAATGTACTTCTTCTCTTGCTCAGTTGTGCACCGGGGCCTCCCACTCCTCTTTCTATTCTAGATAGAGCCAGTTTGCGCTGTTCTATGAAGGGAGTAGTACACAGCGTTGTATGAGATCTTCAGTTTCTTGGCAATTTCAATCATGGAATAGCCTTCATTTCTCAGAACAAGAATAGACTGATGAGTTTCAGAAGAAAGTTCTTTGTTTCTGGCCATTTTGAGCCTGTAATCAAACCCACAAATGGCGATGCTCAAGATACTCAACTAGTCTAAAGGCCAGTTTTATTGCTTTTTAATCAGAACAACAGTTTTCAGCAGTGCTAACATAATTGCAAAAGGGTTTTCTAATGATCAATTAGCCTTTTAAAATTATAAACTTGGATTAGCTAACACAACCTGCCATTGGAACACAGGAGTGATGGTTGCTGATAATGGGCCTCTGTACACCTATGTAGATATTCCATAAAAAATCTGCCGTTTCCAGCGACAATAGTCATTTACAACATTAACAATGTCTATACTGTATTTCTGATCAATTTGATGTTTTTTAATGGACAAAAAAAATGGTTTTCTTTCAAAAACAAGGACATTTCTAAGTGCCCAAACTTTTGGACAGTGGTGTAAATTGTCACAGCAAAATATTGCTTCAGCAACAGGATTGTAAAGTTTAGTCAATATTGTTGCTTGATCGGTGGTTATGCTATTAGCTGGACAAAAAAGTAGGATACACGAAAAGTACAATACTGTTAATATAACCGTGTGTTAGTGTGAGTTTTCAGTGAGTTAATGGAAATCACAGAAGCTTATCTGCGTATCCAGCGGAGGAAAATTCTCAGCAACAAAAGTGTGATCAAATTAAGATCCTATATCTGTAGTTGTGTTATCTATAGGTACATGTATGGGTGTGGATTTTAGCTATAGCATCTGGTGAGTGATGTCATCACTGAGAACACTTCTGGTAGGACGAAGAAAAACGAAGGTTATGAAACAACCTGGGACGTCAGAGCGAGTGACATAATCTCTAATCTAATGGCACTGCTTCCCAACTAATCCCACATAATCCACTGTAATTACGGACAATAAAAAGGGAACTCTTTAAACACAGATTTTAACTTTGATCACAATATTCAGAGCTCATTTCGATTATTAATGAAAATCTATTCACAACTCAAATGTGAATGCTTTGAAGTGCGCTGGGTGTGCATTAATTTCCATGGCAATAAGGAGCATGACATTCCAACTGATGAAGAGACATAACCTGTAAAGATCACACATTATTGTACAAGAGAACAAAATAAAGGCAGATTTAACTTTAATCCCCAGTTTGATGAGAATGAAGTACCACAGAGTTGCTTTATTTAATTTCATTTGAAGCTTCTCTCAGGGCTGAAATATACTGTAACTACTGTTAATAATATATCTAGTGTTATTACTAGAGTTAATATCCGTGCAGGATACTGGAACTTGACGTGTTCCCATCACATTTCAGTGGGGTCACCCAAAGAGGGTGGCCATTTTGATTTCATTACGCCTTTCCTCATCTGGTTTTCAATCTGCAGGTGCTGTTAGAATGATACACTGTTTGTGTTCAATAACAGCTTTATTAAGTGATTTTTGCATACTGGGGGTCAGACAGGGCAGCGTTCCAGACACATTGACATGTTTATTAGTCTGTTAGCAGACAGATGAGTTTGTCTGGTGCTGGCAGTTCTGTGCTCTTCTCTAATGAGGTTGAGAGGAGGTCTGCTCTGGGCAGGGGAGTTCCACACCGCGTTGACCTTTACACCCCACACAAAAATCCATCATAAGGGTCTGTGTCTGACTGCAAACAACCATCGCACCATCCACCCAGCGGACGCCATACATCAATCACCCTGTACTGGAAAGTGACGAGACTATCAGAGAAGGAGGTCACTATGAAGCTGTAGGGCTGAGAGTGTGTCAGAGACTAGCCTGGTGCCACATCTGTTTGTGCTGTGTAGTCTACTATGGTGGTTGTTATGCCTGCTATGCCTGGCATATCAACAACCATTGGAGTTGGCTATACAGCACAAACAGATCTGGGACCAGGGCTAGGCAGAGACAGAGAGAGCGGTTGCAGCAGTCCTCTCTCTACAGGCAATGATAACCCAAAGAGACTGCATCACTGTTGTCATGATGATCATGTCACCTTCCTCTCTGCTCCACTGTCTGAGCAGCAGTCAACTGCATCATTCAGAGCTGCCTCACAGCAATGAAACATCAGCCTCTGATGTCCATAACTACAAATGGAATGCCACTTACCTGACACCTATAGGGCCTACTACCGTTTCTGTAAACCATTGCATATGTATATTTTACTCCCCCTCAATGGCATTGCATTAGAAATATAACAGCCTCCAATTCCTCTTGGCTAATGGGCAGCTTTTTTTGTCACCTTGAATGGAGAAATTCATTTTGCATCTTTATGGGCCGCGTTGAAGGCTCGTAAAATATACGATTCCGGCGATCGCTAGAATCAATAGTGCTATTATCCATAGTTTCGTGTTTCAAGTATGGTTATGGATAAAAACACTGCCAAACACTCAATAAAGCATGACCTTCACTGGGCACCATGGACGAGGGAGCGAACACCAACAAAACAATTATCTCGCTTCGTTTCTCCCGTCTCTCCGCATCGGCTCATACATCATTGTTTATCAAAACGTAAACCCTAGCATTAATTTGAGCCGCTGCAGGGCCGGCTCCCTCTCCCCCCTTGTCCCCCAGATCAATGGTTGATTGCACTGCTACTATTTTAAACAACCCGCCTCTCCTATCTCTTCTCCTCTCAGGGCTAGTCCACTCCTCCAGTCCAGTCCTCCAGTCCACTCCTCCAGTCCAGTCCTCCAGTCCACTCCTCCAGTCCACTCCTCCAGTCCCAGCCCCAGTCTCAGCCACAGTCCCAGCCCCAGACCCAGCCCCAGTCGATACAGATGGCAGTCAGATTATGGCCATCGTTTATCACGTTGCAGAGGGTAAAATAGGAGACTATCTTTAATAACCAGCTATTAGAATGATGAAAGGGGACTTTGTTGTTTTATGAACAGTGCAGACACACTAATACACGCCTGATGTGTAGGTACTTCGGCATCGTCCATCTGTGACAGTCACGGACTGGAGCCGTCGCCTGCTGGATGGTCGATGGTCTGCTATGAGTAAGAGAACGAAGGACTATTAACCAGGATTTAAGACTATAGCCCCAATTCTATTTCCTTGTCATTTTCCCCAAATACAATTATTACGAAGCCTTCTAACTTCCTCAAAAAGTCACATTATTTTACTCTGAAAGGCACTGGGTGATACAAAATAGACCTTATCGGTTTCTCTCCACTCTCTGCCATCTTCTCTTTAATGGACTGGTTTCGCTCTACTTTAACGGACACATTAAAACATGTCAACGACTAAAAATCATTAGGCCTTAGAGTTGACATTTACTGTCAGCAGATCTGCAAGTCAGTCAGGGACACATCCCCGGTCCTCCTCGGTAGAAATGTCAGACGAATAAGGTACAAAACTAGTGACATCATCCACACGGTTGTTAAATGACACAACGAAGCGGAACATTCCTCTGCTGTAGCCTGGCAACGGCACTATGTCTGTCCAGCGTCCACCCACAGAGGAGGAGTAAGGGGACAGGCATCCCGTTTCATTCATCGGCTCCACTTTGGCTCCTTGCATGACAAAGAGGATGTAGGCTAATGTACACTGATGACTGAAACTCTGAATGGACTTGAGCTATGAGTAACTGTCGGTTAAACCAGGGCACCACAGTGTTTGGTGACCTGTTTGTGTGACCTGTTATGTCACCTGCATGCCTACTCCTCGTTATCTGTAGGTTAAAACTCCCTGATGACTCACTCAGACCTTCTACTTCCTCATTGTTTACTGAATGGTACTTTCTCTGCCCTCAGCAGTTCAAAGTATCCCGGGATTTCCTACACTAACACACTAGTATGACGGGTCAGTGCTTATAGACTGGGCTGATGCACTTTGGGAAGATAATTTACTGAATGTTACTTTCTCTGCCATCTCCCCTCAGTAGGAGGCCAGCGCACCAAACCTCTAAGAAATGACTAATAAAAAGCATTAGAACCCCACAATGGGTACGAGCCTGAAGCATTTGACATGGGACAAAGGGTTGCTAGGACCAATGTGAGTTGTGTGAGTTGTAATGTGATGAGGGATGCAGGAGGGCGGCTGTGAGGCTGTGACCGACTGCTAAGATTAAAGGATTATTTGCATTCTCAGTCCCATGGAAACTGTCGAATTTGAGAAGGTAACAATCGCTTCCTGCAAGCAAAGAGGTTTTATTAATTAAATCCCCCCCATGATCAGGATGGGAAAACGACATATGCAGAGGCTTCACGTCATCTCTTACTCTCAATGTAATCACATATAACAGTGATGTCTCAGAGGAAGATACATGTATTGTTACTGTACGGCACCATCTACTATCCACTGTCTCCAAGGACCCCATCATGTCATGAATCAACCCCACACAAGTCACGCTATTTCCAGCCAGCGGCAGCGGATGTGTCCCTGAACTCCACCTCCGCTCTGAGACGGATGCAGGTGGCTGGTAGAGGTCAATGGAGGATTATATAGCGCCTTTTAACCATTCCCATATTTTATATGCCCCACTAGCACACAGTTAATGAGGGCAGAATCCTTTCTCCCAGGACAGCGCTTAATACCCCCTATCATGGGGACAGAGGCCCTGTTGTGCCATGATGGAGCATCACAACCATCCATCTTGGCTCTAAAAAGACTCCCAGTTTCCTCTAGCTACTACCTCCTTATCTGCCTGTGGTGTGAAGCTAGTCCTCTTCTCTTCCCTGTGCGGCCCAGAGTTTAGAGCCTATCCCAGCATACCACAGTGGATTAGGCCCCTCACCAGTGACAATGACCATTTCTGCACTGTAGGCCATGTGACCTACTTGGAGATGGTCAATCTGTCACATTGGTTTGGTACCAACCTTTTTGATCAGCCCTTATAAAATGATCGCTACCCTAAACACCGTAGTCTGGAGATGTCTACGTGATGTAGTGCCTGCGTCTGTGATCTGAATCACATTGTAACGTTTCTTATCTCTCCAGAGTGGGTGTTTCCATAATTGTCCCCAGTCACCGTTTCAGGACATTGAAGGGAAAAAAATCCATAACATGAAGCACAATTTCAGGAAGGTGATTGTGAAAACCTTCCTTACAGCAGGAGCACTTTCCTCGCTCGTACCATCATGAAGCCAGAGAAAAAACTAATAACGATTTGAGTCATTGCAGAGCACAAATTCATCTCCCAGAAACAACCTTGTAATCACTCTCTCCCTCAGCTAGAGTTTAAAGGAAAGCTTGGGAATAAAAAATAAAAATAAGAATTAGATTGGGGAGTGGAGAGTGGGTGTGCTGTATTGACCTGTCCCGTCAGGTGTGGGTTATTGAACTGATGTTGCTCCTTTAAACTCTATTTGCAACGGTGGAGGTGGAGGTATGCAGGGCTGCACACCCAATAACAGCTGGGCTCCCAGTGAATCCTGGAGATCTGGAATGTGAAGCCCAAGGAGGATGGAGTCTGAGTCCCAGACTTCTCACCATTCTCTCCAAATAAGATTGACCTCACCTCTCATTTGTCCCCATGCAAGCCGTGGGCAAGACGTGTGTGTGTGTGTGTGTGTGTGTGTGTGTGTGTGTGTGTGTGTGTGTGTGTGTGTGTGTGTGTGTGTGTGTGTGTGTGTGTGTGTGTGTGTGTGTGTGTGTGTGTGTGTGTGTGTGTGTGTGTGTTTTTATTCCAGTGATCAACACATATTTGGCCTCTGAGTAAGAATCCATAAATAAAATGGCTTCTGGGGAGAATTTCTGCCATTGGTTTCATGTCTGTCTGAGATTGTTGTCAAGAGTTCCTCCACCCATACAGAGAAGGGATAAAAAAAATCAATATGACCGAAAAGGTAACTGGTACTTGGTAAGCAGCCAGCCTGGCCAGTCTGGTGATATTGTGCATTTAATCCAATTTATATAGAGGCCTCAATTCATGTGTGCAAAGCAGAAATGAAATTCTCCTCTGATTAAATGGATGTGCTTGAGGTTTATTTCCTTTGACGCTGGTGGTCCTCTACTACTCAGAACGTGAAGGGAATGGAAATGATTGGTCGACACGTCACACAACTATTTTTTTCTGAATAGGAAATATTGATAAAGCATGACATACAGTCCAAGCACCATGGCCTTCTTCCATCTCTGGGCTGTAACAATTACAGTTGTGTTTCAGCTTGAGGATATTCATCTGCTAATGTCTTCCACTATTTACCCAAGGACTACTCTACAGACCTGTTCCATTGATAGTTATTCACACTGTGATCATTTGAGGCTCTCTCTCTCTCTGTGTAATGGGTACGTGCTGGTGGCAGGGAAGTCAGGCGCAGGAGAGTGGACTTGGTATAAACGGAGCAGTTTAATAAAAATTAAAAAACTCCAGAAACCAACATATACAAACTAAAATAAGCGGGTGCAAAACCGGTCGCACACCAGAACATAACTAGCACCAATGCATAGAACAAACAATCACCGATAAGAACATGAGGGGAAACAGAGGGTTAAATACACAACATGTAATTGATGGGATTGGAACCAGGTGTGATGGAAGACAAGACAAAACCAATGGAAAATGAAAAATGGATCAGTGATGGCTAGAAGGTCGGTGACGTCGACCGCCGAACACCGCCCGAACAAGGAGAGGGACCGACTTCGGCGGAAGTCGTGACACTCTCTCTCTCTGTAGCACAGCAGATTAATAGCTTATTGAATCGGTTTATACGAGGCTGCAATAAATGTGACACCGTTATACTCAATTGATAATAACATTATCAATAGAGTGGGCACCAGCACCCTGTTCTCTCACAGGACACTTGGGAGCAGTGCCAGTGTTGTAATACTCAAATCCAGGTTAGGAACTTGACTACAACGCTGGGCAGTCTCAGCACACTGTCATACTGTGCTGTCAGTTTTTTTTGGCAAGGAAAATATCAGATATCGGTATCAGCCAAAAATATCCTATCGGTGCATCACTAATAATTAATGTAGCAGGTTAGGAGACAAAAATGCTGTCATAACTGTCATGATCCTTTTTATGTCTCTATTTTGTTTTGGTCAGGGTGTGATTTGGGTGGGCATTCTATGTTCTGTATTTCTAGGTTTTCTATTTCTTTGTTTCTGGCCGAGTGTGGTTCCCAATCAGAGGCAGCTGTCTATCATTGTCTCTGATTGGGGATCATACTTAGGCTGCCCTTTTACCCTCTTTCTGTGTGGGATCTTGTTCTTTGTTTGTGTGCAGGGAGATTGCACATCGAAGCTGTTCGGTCGTTGTATTCGTTATTGGTTTGTCCTGTTTAAGTTTCAATTCGTAATTAAATTATGTGGAACTCTAAGAAGGCTGCGCCTTGGTCTCTTCCTTCCGACGACACCCGTTACACTAACCTGCTACGAAAATCACTTCGTGTTCGTCTGTCCCATGTACTATCAGCTCTGTAATGCCCTGATAGTGGTGTGAGACTGGTGGAGGGGTCCTGATACTCTCCAGAAGGCATCCGTCACTGAGACGAGTCCCAGGGAGGATAGTAAGAGGGAACACTGCATGTCAAACTACCCAAGCTCATTAGAACCTAGGGGGATTGACAGCCATTCTCAGACCCAATGAGGCTCCTAGTTGCCTGGCTGCCTGGGAGAACATTGAACGGTATGAGAGAAATAATGAATCACTAAGCCTGCGTCCGTCGCACTGCCTCCCTGCCACTCTCCATCAGAGAGAGAGAGAGAAAGAAAAAACTTAGTTGAGGCTGTTGGAATTGCTTGCTAATAAAATGCCAGTAACCCTTGGTCTCTGACATATTTGAAACAAATTGGATTTACTTTAGGATAATTTTTCATCTAGATTTAAAAGTATGTAACATATAATAACAGCATATCTCATTGGGTGACCATGTTTGTATACTTATACCCTATTAAGTAATACTACCATGTCTTCACCAGCAGTAAGTAACAGTCTACAATGTAGTTTTGCAATGTTTCACAGTAAAAACTGTTTCTCTTTGCATATTTACCGTATATACGGATACCAGTTGGTTTGACAAGACAATACTTATTATCTGACTGTTAGATTGTCATTATGTGGGTTGGTAGCACAGGAGGTTGGTGGCACCTTAATTGGGGAGGATGGGCTCGTGGTAATGGTTGGAGCGGAATAGGTGGAATGGTATCAAATACATCAAACACATGGTTTGATGCCATTACATCCGCTCCATTCCAGCCAATATTAAGAGCCGTCCTCCCCTCAGCAGCCTCCACTGGTTGGTAGTATTGTGCATACACCCCTGAGCCTGAGCCTTAGTTTCTGTCTGGACCAGGCAGAGTGAAATGTGACTGTAAGTTTCGGTTTTGTTGCCTGGCAACTGTCCATAATGGGAATGACATATAGAAACTGCTGGTCATTGTGGGTGGAGTCCATTTCAACACTATCAACCTGCACTTTGATCCAGCAAGCCATCACAACTTACATCGCCTCGTTGATCAATTCTAACATCGAACCAAGAGGAGGAGGGCATTTAGGGACAGACACTGGGCCCCAGCACTCTGTTCTCTCACAGAACACTTGGGAGAAGTGCCAGTGTTGTAGTACTCGAGTCCAGGTTAGGAACTTGACTACAACGCTGGGCAGTGCTCAGCAAACTCTCATACAGTGCTGTCAGCTTAAGAAGAAGAGGACATTTTGGGACAGGCACGGGGAACCAGCACCCTCTCCTCTCCCCAGAACCCTTGGGGAAGTGCACCGCACACTCACTTTGTACTGTGGAAAAACACTCTTTTCACCACTTCCATTAGGAAGTGACTTTTTTGCTGCAGGTTAGGAGAACTTACTCAGCAGTTTAGGATAATTAATGTAGCAGGTTAGGAGACAAAAATGCTGCCCTAACCTGCTACGAAAATCACTTTGTTTCGAAGTTGTGTGAAAAGAGTCTGTCCCCTGTACTGTCAACTTGGAGCCCCAATGAGGCCCCAAGTTGCCTGGCTAACTGAGAGAATGTTGGACAGTATGGGAGAAATAATCACTAAGCTTGCGTCCGTCGCACTGCCTACCTGCCACTCTCCATCTTAGAGAGAGAGTCAGAGCCAGAGAGACAGAGAGAGAGAGACTGGAGACAATAACATTTAGTTGAGGCTGTTGGAATTGCTTGCTAATAAAATGACAGTAACCCTTCGTGTCTGACATATTTAGGACAATTTGTCATCTAGAATTAAAAGTAATAACATAACATAATAATAATAACAGCATATCTCATTGGATGACCATGTCTGTATATTTATACCCTATTAAGTAATACTACCATGTCTTTACCAGCAGTAAGTAACAGTCTACAATATAGTTTTGCAATGTGTTTCACAGTAATAACAGTTGCTCGTTGCAATGTCTGGATACTTACTGATATCTAGTGGTAAAGTACTGTTCTCACAACACAGGTACTAGTAGGTACTTCACTAGATGGAATCGATTTTTTTGTTACTACTATTGTTGTCGTTTTATGTCACGCTAGTCTGTACCATATATTTCCTAAGAGATATTGGAAAGGTGACAGCTGCATACAGTGCATTCGGAAAGTATTCAGACCCCTTGACTTTTTCCAAATTTTGTTAACGTTACAGCCTTAAATTGTTTTCTTCCCTCATCAACCTACACACAAGACCCCATAATGAGAAAGCAAAATCAGGTTTTAGAAATGTTTGCAAATGTATTACAAATTAAAAACTGAAATATCACATTTACATAAGTATTCAGACCCTTTACTCAGTACTTTGTTGAAGCACCTTTGGCAATGATTACAGCCTTGAGTCTTCTTGGATATGACGCTACAAGCTTGGCACACCTGCATTTTGGGGAGTTTCTCCCATTCTTCTATGCAGATCCTCTCAAGCTCTGTCAGGGTGGATTGGGAGCGTCGCTGCAAAGCTATTTTTAGGTCTCTCCAGAGATGTTCGATCAGGTTCAAGTCTGGGCTCTGGCTGGGCCACTCAAGGACATTCAGAGACTTGTCCCGAAGCCACTCCTGCATTGTCTTGACTGTGTGCTTAGGGTCGTTGTCCTGTTGGAAGGTGAACCTTCACCCCAGTCTGAGGTCCTGAGCGCTCTGGAGCAGATTTTCATCAAGGATCTCTCTATACTTTGCTCCGTTCATCTTTCCCTCAATCCTCAGTCTCCCAGTCCCTGCCGCTGAAAAACATCCCAACAGCATGATGCTGCCACCACCATGGTTCACCGTAGGGATGGTGCCAGGTTTCCTCCAGACGAGACGCTTGGCATTCAGGCCAAAGAGTTTAATCTTGGTTTCATCAGACCAGAGAATCTTGTTTCTCATAGTCTGAGAGTCATTTAGGTGCCCTTTGGGAAACTCCAAGCGGGCTGTCATGTGCCTTTTACTGAGGAGTGGCTTCCGTCTGGCCACTCTACCATAAAGGCCTGATTGGTGGAGTGCTGCAGAGATGGTTGTCATTCTGGAAGGTTCTCCCATGTCTACAGAGGAACTCTGGAGCTCTTTCAGAGTCACCATCGGGTTCTTGGTCACCTCCCTGACCAAGGGCCATTTCCCCCAATTGCTCAGTTTGGTTGGGTGGCCAGCTCTAGGAAGAGTCTTGGTGGTTCCAAACTTCTTTCATTTAAGAATGATGGAGGCCACTGTGTTCTTGGGGACCTTCAATGCTGCAGACATGTTTTGGTACCCTTCCCCAGATCTGTGCCTCAACACAATCCTGTCTCGGAGCTCTACAGACAATTCCTTCTAGCTCATGGCTTGGTTTTTGCTCTGACATGACCTGTCAACTGTGGGACCTTATACAGACAGATGTGTGCTTTTCTAAATCATGTCCAATCAATTGAATTTACCACAGGTGGACTCCAATCAAGTTGTAGAAACATCTCAAGGATGATCAATGGAAACAGGATGCACCTGAGCTCAATTTCGAGTCTCATTGGAAAGGGTCGTAATTTAATCCATTTTAGAATAAGGCTGTAACGTAACAAAATGTGGAAAAAGGTCAAGAGGTCTGAATACTTTCCGAATGCACTGTATGTGTGTGTGAGTGTATCGGGGGGGTTGTGGAAAAAAGCAGAAGACACATTCTCATCTCACATGGACTAATAAAGTATATATTATCTTATTAAATCATTACTATAAATTATATTATAAATTGATACAGAATCATTGTTATGTCTGGTCAACAGATTCTGTATAATGCAGTTTATTATGTTAGTGTATTCAGTATGTGCATTCTTCATAATAAAAATGAATACATCCAATCCCATGTTGTGCTGTCCATATCAATTGAATATTGTTTTCCCAATGTCCTTCCAACTTGTTCAATTGAATTGAACTCTCTTAAACATGGTTGATTGACAGATGATACATTTTTTGCATCTACTGCCATTTCAAGTTCTCACAACTAGATGAGGATATCAATCTACACAGAGAATATAGTACACAGTAGTTTATACAGAAGATCTATACCGAGATAGACATTCAAACCCAAGTGGACTCTAAACTGAACACTTAAAATGCAAACTTGAAATGACATCATTTTGATCTGAAACAACAGAGTCCAGATTGAAGAATTCACTTCAACACATAATGCCTTATTGACGTTTCAAAGAGGCAACACATTATGAAATCCAACCATTACAATAATTTAAAGGATATACTGATGGATGGGGAAAATGGTCAAGATAAGAATGAAAAATACATGTGAACAACACTAAGCCTGCCTTCATCACTCTGCCTGCCTGCCACTCCATCTTAGAGAGAGAGAGAGACAGAGAGACAGAGACAGAGAGACAGAGACAGAGAGAGAGAGAGAGAGAGAGAGAGAGAGAGAGAGAGAGAGAGAGAGAGAGAGAGAGAGAGAGAGAGAGAGAGAGAGAGAGAGAGAGAGAGAGAGAGAGAGAGAGAGAGAGAGAGAGAGAGAGAGAGAGACTGCAATAGCATTTAGTCGAGGAATTGTTTGTTAGTAGGATGTACCTTGGTGTGTTGAAGGACAGGTTCAAAGTAAATTGACTATTTTCCAACTAGATTTGAAAGTACATTACATGTAATAACAGCATATCTCATTGGGTGACCATGTCTGTATACTTATACACTATTAACCAATACTGCCATGTCTTTACCGGCAGTCTACAATGTTGTTTTGCAATGCTTTTCACAGTAATAACTGTTACTCATTGCAATGGCTGGATACCTACTGACATCTAGTGGTAAAGTCATTACTTGTTTGATTTAACATATTTTTTATTGTTGTTTTATATCCCTCTAGTGTGTGTTAGATCATTCATTATTGTTGGTTGGTACACTACACACATCTGCATTCCTGCCAGGATGCAGAGGGAAATGTGATAGTTCTGGTTTTGGTTTTGGTTTCATTTCCTGGAATATGAAAACGTAACTGTGGGTGGAGTTTTAGTCTGTGTCATATCTTTCTAACCAATATAACCTGCCCCTTGAGCCACAACCCTGTTAACTTGCTTTATGTATTTTAACCTTGACCAAGACAGAATAGCACACTGAGTGATACATTATAATGGCAGCCAGCTTGTCTCTCCTGGAGAAACACCTCTCTTGTCCCGTGTGTAGTGACATATTCAGCAACCCTGTCGTCCTCAAATGCAGCCACAGCTTCTGTGAGGAGTGTCTTCAGAAATACTGGAAGGATATGGACAATCTGCTGTGTCCTGTATGCAGTAAAGAGTGTTCAATTGAGCAACCAAGCCAAAGTTTGGTCTTAAAGAGTCTCTGTGAATCGTTCCAGAGAGGGAGTGAAAACGAGAAAGGATCTCAGCATATCTGCCAACTGCACAGAGAGAAACTCAAACTCTTCTGTTTTGATGACAAGCAGCCCATATGTGTTGTCTGTCACATATCAAAGAAACATAAAGGCCATGACTGCTGTCCCATTGAGGAGGCTCTGCCTGATTTGAAGGTCAGTTTGTGAAAGTATCTGTTCCCTTTGCTTTTATTTTAACTGGTCATTTCAATGTCATTATGTGACTGAGTAGAGAGTGGCTGGATTAAAGGCTGGTTTGGTTTTTACCAGGTTTACAATAATCCCTTTTAATTTATCTTTAGAGTGAAATCCAGCGTGTGAGTTCCACTTTGAAGAAGGAATTAGAAAACATGAACACAGCTAGGATGTGCCATTCAACCTGGGAGGCGCATATACAGGTATCTGTCATTAAAAAAATGTGTTTTTAAATATGGAAACATTTGAGCGGTGTTCAAGTTTAATCTTGTCTATTAGGGTCAAGCCCAGTGTGGAGAGGAGCAGATAAGGGAGGAGTTTAAGAAACTCCACCAGTTCCTGGAAGATGAAGAGACAGCCAGGATAGCTGCCCTGAGAAAGGAGGAGCAACAGAAATGTCAAGTGATGCGAAAAAGAGCTGAGCCTTTGACCAAGCAGATTTCAACCCTAATAGAGACTATTCAGATGATCAAGGACATGGATGTTGACACTATCACATTCCTTCAGGTAAGGGTAAAGATTTTTTAAATTACAAAGATGTAAATTCCCAACATGAGCTCATGAACTCACTGCAAAAACTGATGTTCGTCCAAAAGACGCAAGCGTCACACTGCTAGTCTGCAGTCAAATGTCTTATAACGCCTTGAAATTCTCAACCAGGTCGGAAATTGCCGGTGAATAATTTCACAACTGTAAATTATTTATTCCTCTGTGAGTTTTTTTTCAATTATCTCAGTGTCATCTGATATAACATAGTGACATATGTCCTTCTTTTTGTAGAATTACAAGGTCATACTTAATAGGTATGTTGTAAATTAAGTCCCATTTCATCCCTACTAAATACATGTTATGCTCCATTTACAACAGCACTGATGTTTATTATTCCCATAGAGCCGAATCCACAGCAACAGACACTGCAGATGCTGAGGTAGTGTCAGGAGCATTCATTGACATAGCCAAGCATGTGGGATCTCTGAAATTCAATGTCTGGAAGAAGATGCTTGGGATCGTTTACTATAGTAAGTCCAAGTTTTTCACAAATGTTGTTTTTTAATATCTTGACTATCTTACTGTAGCAAATAAGGCCACAATACTTTGGAAATACATGTATTTTTTCAATAGTTATTTGAAATGGTTTTATCTCCCAACACACCCACACACTTCAGTATTAAAGTACAATATTAAAGTACAAGGAACTTTCCCCTTAAGCTTCGGTGACCATGGATCCAAACACAGTGTCTGCAAGGCTCATACTGACTCATGACCTGACCACTGTGACATACATTGAGGAGAGGCAGAACCTTCCAGAAAATCCTGAGAGGCTAAAAATGGGAGTGTTGGGTTCTGAAGGTTACAGTAAAGGCAGACATTTTTGGGATGTAGAGGTAGGAGAAAGTGATAACTGGACCCTGGGAGTAGCCAAAGAGTCAATTGTGCGCAACAAGCCACTCAAAATGGAGCCTCAGAGCGGATTGTGGAGCATCAGATATATTAGTGGGAAATACAGAGTAGGTGTAAAACCACGCATCCAGATCAAGCTGGATGAGAGCCCACGAGTGATCAGAGTACGTCTGGACTGTGACCAGGGGGAGCTGACATTCTGTGATCCCACTAAGAGCACTATTCTGTACACCTTCAATGATACATTCACTGAAAAAGTGTTCCCATACTTCTACAGTACCAATCAGTTTGCCCCACTGCGCCTTTTGTCAGTTAGCCCCAACTTTGGGTAGAATATAAACATGAGTGGAGACAGGTTGCCAGGTTTATAATATGTGGGGACAAATATCTACTAACATGTATCAACTAGAGGGACCCCATTCTGTGAACTTTAGTTGAATCCAGCTCCATGTAAATAGCTGTAAGACACAAAGCATACTATGGTTATAAGTAGTGTCTAATTGATGCCAATGGAATGCATATATACCTTCTATATGGTAACAACTTTCTATCTCATAATGCTTGTACGAGTGTTTAAAGCAGTTGTTACATTATGTAAAATGTGTAAAGTACAGTCAATTATCTAAATAAATATTAAAAGTGTCTATTGCATTTCATGTTGTGCTTTTTTATTTAACTGAATGGACCTTCCTAATTATTTAAGTGGGTTTAGCTCATTTAATTAATTTACACATTATAAAATAAAGTTTCAATTTGCTACCATTACAAATATTCACCACTAAGGTACTAGACTGTTACTCCATTGTTTGTGTTTGTTGTCATTGTTGACTTTCTAAACAAATTATTTATTCATATTAAAAGTAATGTTTCATTAATGAGTTGTAATGCCATGAGCACTACAAATACATCATATAAATCAACTACTATTTGAATGCTAATGTCATAGCCGTGGGATGTATTTACTCCATTGATATTTACATTTTAGTTGTATGCCCACTCTTTGTCTATAGGCCCATTTTGCAGTGTGGCATTGAGCAACAGTGATCTCTACTGTATACCGGTAGTTGGAGATCCCCGTTTGGAGTAACAGTCTAGTACCACCAAATAATGAAACCAATGTGAACACGAAGTGGAACTGGTGGTAAAGTGTTAAAGAATGGCCTGCCTGGCTCCACCCCCATAATGATGTGTCACACCATAACAGGAAGAAGGAAGTCAAAACAGGTCTTGGCGTCGCAGATAAAACAAGGAGCTAGTTACGTGTGTTTGGTCGCTGTCCCCTGTAGACGAGTCTTGGATAGCAGGTGAGTGTCACTGTAACTTGTTCTATTAAAGCACTCCCAAACTAAACATCGACTTATCCTAGGACCTAGGCAGTAAGTATGGCTATTTTGAAGTTCAGACAGTATGTTGTTGAGCCCAAATAGTTAGCTAGGTAAAGTTAAAGTAAATACTGTACCTTACAGAGGCCATTAGCTAACTATAACACCAACAAGGGCTGGCTCTGGCTTTGTCTAATACCTACAGCTCTGTGTGTCCCTTTGCCCTACATTCCCTTCCAGAGGAGGAGTCACTTTCGTGTGAAGAAGGCATGGCTGCCCGATTCTCTCTCCCAGAGGAGGACCTCTGTTGCTCTGTGTGCTGTGACATCTTCAGGGATCCCGTGGTCCTCAAGTGCAGCCACAGTTTCTGTGCAGCCTGCTTACAGCAGTACTGGTCTGGGAAGGGGTCGGCCCGGGACTGCCCTCTCTGTAGGAGGGAGTTTGTGGACGAGCCGGTGGCCAGCCTCACCCTGAAAAACCTGTGTGACTCCTACATCCAGGAGAGTGGAGCGCTTGGGCCTACAGGGGAGCTGTGTGAACCGGGTGAGCTGTGCTCCCTTCACGGGGAGAGGCTGAAGCTGTTCTGTCTGCAGGACAAGGAGCCCATCTGTGTGGTCTGTCACACCTCCAGGAAACATAAAAACCATGAGTGCTGCCCGGTGGGAGAGGCTATAGGCGACATGAAGGTAATCTGGTGTTGTGATAGGCAGCCCTATAAATATAAATTGAGTTCTCTAGATAGCATTTTATGAGTTCAGAGGTGAACATGAAGGTAATGGGGAAAATGCTGGGAGTTTGAGCTAATCTGTTTTATGCCTTCTGCAACTGTTTGCCTTTTGAAGAACTGATATGTTTTGTTTATTCTTAGTCCAATTGTCTTTTTAATGTTCTTTGTAGGAGGAGATGAAGTCTGTGCTTACTTGTTTGCAAGTGAAGAGGGAAGCTTTTGACAAAATGAAGCAAAACTATGAAAATACAGTGACACACATTCAGGTAATGTTGGTGGTTGGTCATAGTATGAAATCAAAATCTCTCGTATGTTAACACACAATCCTAACAAAGGTCTCATTTCAGATCCAGGCCCGGTTTGTGGCAAAGACGATTCATGAGGAGTTTGAGACGCTCCACCATTTCCTCCAAGCTGAAGAGGCTGCTAGGCTTGCAGCTCTGAAAGAGGAGGAGGAGAGTAAGAGTGAGATGTTGAGGCAGAGTATGAGGGAGATGGACAGAACCCTGGCCTCCCTCTCTGACACAATCAGAGCCGTGGAGGAGGAGATGGCTTTGGAGGATATGTTTTTTCTCCAGAAATGCAAGCAGACAGTGAGAAGGTGAGTACATTACAACCCCTGGTGGTTTCACTGTCTACAGACCATTACATGATGAGTACTAACTCCTACTTTTTCTGGCTGTATAGTGCTCAGTCTAGCACACTGCAGGACCCAGTTATGGTCCTGGGAGCACTCATCGATGTGGCCAAGTACCTGGGCTCACTTCAATACAAAGTGTGGGAGAAGATGCAAGGGATTGTTAAATACAGTGAGTACTAACTGCAGAGCGTGTTGAACATCACTCGGTGTCAAGACTAGTCTATTTCGTTACATGATAGACTAAAACGTTAACTTTTTAAGCAATTAAAGTGCTTCTTAATGTGTATTGACACAGCAATTAGTGGTGAGAACCACTACATCATGGTAACTGGCTGTACTTTCTCCTCAGCGCCAGTGACTCTGGACCCCAACACGGCTGCCCCCTGGCTCCTGCTGTCTGATGACCTCACCAGTGTGAGGGACAGCGATGACAAACAGAAGCTTCCAGACAACCCTGAGAGGTTTGACCCTGACACAGGCGTACTGGGCTCTGAGGGCTTCAGCTCAGGAAAGCATGTCTGGGACGTGGAGGTTGGAGAGAACAGTGCCTGGGTCCTCGGTGTAGCCAAAGAGTCCATCCAGAGGAAAGACAAGGTCTCCTCCGTACTGAAGAATGGATACCTGTCCGTGTACTTTTACCACAAGATGTACTTTGCAGGGACCTCACCCCTGACGCGACTCAATCTGAAGAAGAGCCCTCAGAGGATCAGAGTGCAGCTAGACTGGGAGAAGGGGAGAGTGTGCTTCTCTGACCCAGCTGACAACACGCAGATCTACACTTTCAAACACACCTTTTCTGAGAGGGTCTTCCCCTATTTCTGGGTTGGCTGTAAGCAGTATCCTCTGAGGATTGAGCCATTAGAGGTCTCAGTGAAAGCTGTAGATCACACCTGAGAATGTGTTATGGAATTGTCTCTAGTGTCTTTCTTGATGTTGAGTTTATCTGTCATAAGAAAAAATCGAATAGATAAATAATATTTAAATATCTGCTACCTGTTGCCTTTAAATAAACACTGACATTTGATTTTCTAATGGACAAGTGTTGACATTTATTTGATTGTGTATGGAATAAAAGTTTAGTTTTCTGTGTGCAATAAAACTAAATAAAATGGAATATATCAGACTTGCTGTGGTGATCTTCCTTTTATTAGAAAATACAAAGATAACTTTGTGTCTGTGTGCAGACGTTATCAATCTCAAATAGTTAAACCATTCCTGTAATAACAGCTTCAAATGGTATCCCCTGAAATATACAAATGATCCTGTAAGAATATTGTTTGACGACGACTTCCAGATATGTTTTAGGCTTAACTATAAATGCCTTATTTAGTTACTCACCAATAAATACTTTTTTGAGTAAAACAAAACGTCGACAGATTCCTTAAGCCTGAAACACTGCACGTTGTCAGGTAAAAAGTAAGTTCATGTTCTGTTTATGCATCATGCGATGCAAGTCATTTAGCTAGTAAGTTTGTGCAAATTCGAGGACAGGAGAAACACGACGAAAAGCATAGGCAAAGTCTCAAGCATTCGTATTAATTAGTACCTTTTCATTAAATGTCCACAGGATATCTCTAAGCGTTTTTAGGATTCCAGCAAATTGGATTTTGGTTGTGATGAGTGTTGCCTTTGTTAAAACTATTAGGCTTTTGTTTTGTCAGAGACTCGAGATAGGATTGGGACATTTATTTTGTCCTTCAGGTAACGTTACCATGCTATGGGCTATTTTTGTTTCATCAGACCAGAGGACATTTCTCCAAAAAGTATGATCTTTGGCCCCATGTGCAGTTGCAAACCGTAGTCTGGCATTTTTATGGCGGTTTTGGAGCAGTGGCATCTTTCTTGCTGAGCGGCCTTTCAGGTTATGTCGATATAGGACTCGTTTTACTGTGGATATAGATACTCTTGTACCTGTTTCCTCCAGCATCTTCACAAGGTCCTTTGCTGTTGTTCTGGGACTGATTTGCACTTTTCGCACCAAAGTACGTTCATCTCTAGGAGACAGAACGTGTCTCCTTCCTGAGCGGTATGACAGCTGCGTGGTCCCATGGTGTATATACTTTCGTACTATTGTTTGTACAGATGAACGTGGTACCGTTTGGAAATTGCTCCCAAGGATGAACCAGACTTGTGGTCTACAATTTGTCTGATTTCTTTTGATTTTCTCATCATGTCAAGCAAAGAGTTTGAAGGTAGGCCTTGAAATACATACACAGGTACACCTCCAATTGACTCAAATTATGTCAATATGTCTATCAGAAGCTTCTAAAGCCATGCCATAATTTTCTGGAATTTTCCAAGCTGTTTAAAGGCACAGTCAATTTAGTGTATGTAAACTTATTTTAAAAATTCTTCAAGCTCTGTCAAGTTGGTTGTTGATCATTGCTTGACAGCCATTTTCAAGTCTTCCCATAGATTTCCAAGCCGATTTAAGTCAAAACTGTAACTATACCACTCAGGAACATTCGATGTCGCCTTGGTAAGCAACTCCAGTGTATATTTGTCCTTGTGTTTTAGGTTATTGTCCTGCTGAATGGTGAATTTGTTTCCCAGTGTCTGTTGGAAAGCAGACTGAAACATGTTTTCCTCTAGGATTTTTCCTGTGCATAGCTATATTCTGTTTCTTTTTATCCACAAAACTCCCTAGTCCTTGCTGATGACAAGCATACCCATAACATGATGCAACCACCACCATGCTTGAAAATATGAAGAGTGATGTGTTGGATTTGCCTGAAACATAACCCTTTGTATTCAGGACATAAAGTTAATTTCTTTGCCACATTTTTTGCAGTTTTACTTTAGTGCCTTATTGCAAACAGGATGCATGTTTTGGAATATTTTTTATTCTGTATCAATCAATCAAATGTATTTATAAAGCCCTTCTTACATCAGCTGATGTCACAAAGTGCTATACAGAAACCCAGCCTAAAACTCCAAACAGCAAGCAATGCAGGTGTAGAAGCACGGTGGCTAGGAAAAACTCCCTAGAAAGATCAGAACCTAGGAAGAAACCTAGAGAGGAACCAGGCTATGAGGGGTGGCCAGTCCTCTTCTGGCTGTGCCGGGTGGAGAGTATAACAGAACATGGCCAAGATGTTCAAATGTTCATAGATGACCAGCAGGGTCAAATAATAATAATCACAGTGGTTGTCGAGGGTGCAACAGGTCAGCACCTCAGGAGTAAATGTCAGTTGGCTTTTCATAGCCGATCATTCAGAGTATCTCTACTGCTCCTACTGTCTCTAGAGATTTGAAAACAGCAGGTCTGGGACAGGTAGCACATCCGGTGAACAGGTCAGGGTTCCATAGACGCAGGCAGAACAGTTGAAACTGGAGCAGCAGCACGGCCAGGTGGACTGGGGACAGCAAGGAGTCATCAGGCCAGGTAATCCTGCATGGTCCTAGGGCCCAGGTTCTGAGAGAGAGAGAGAGATAGAGAAAAGGAGAGAGAATTAGAGAGAGCATACTTAAATTCACACAGGACACTGGATAAAACAGGAGAAATACTCCAGATATAACAGACTAGCCCCCCAACACATAAACTACTGCAGCATAAATACTGGAGGCTGAGACAGGAGGTGTCGGGAGACACTGTTGCCCCATCAGACGATACCCCCGGACAGGGCCAAACAGGCAGGATATAACCCCACCCACTTTGCCAAAGCACAGCCCCCACACCACTAGAGGAATATCTTCAACCACCAACTTACCATCCTGAGACATGGCCGAGTATAGCCCACAAAGATCTCCGCCACGGCACAACCCAAGGGAGGGTTGTGAAGGAAGCCTGTTGACGTTGCTTCCAGAGGCAGTTTGGAACTTGGTAGTAAGTGTTGCCACCGAGGACAGACGATTATTGCGTGCTTCAGCACCCGGTGGTCCCGTTCTGTGATCTTGTGTGGCCCACCACTTCCCTGAGCCGTTGCTGCACCTAGAAGTTTCCACTTCACAAAAGCTCTTCAGTACGGGCCATTCTACTGCTTATGTTTGTCAATGAAAACATTTTATAAACCTGTCAGCAATGGGTGTTGCTGAAATAGCAGAGTCCACTAATTTGAAAGGGTGTCCACATACTTTTGGTCATGTAGTGTTACTCATAATTGGGGCCAGGAGAAATTCTCCACTCTTTTTCAAACCAGTAGTTCTGTCCAACAGCACCAAAAGGTTGATAGTGTCATCTCAAGCCACCTGTTGGCATTTAGACCCTGAAGGGGACGCACCTGTGTGGGAGGGGCTCGAAAGATACTCCTGACCTGTAAAATGACTAACCACGACTAACCATGTGTTCATTATGTTGAAATGTGATTGAAAGAGACTGCAGTGTTACCAGTAAAATGATTGAACTGCAGGTTAATGTCATAGGTCAGGTGGTAGAGAATTATTCAGGGTCCTACTCATAATACTGGAATCACACCATATTAGTACTAGTTCATCAATAATAACATCAACTACATTCACTAAAACAACCATCTACTTGTCTTGCATAGGACAGGTATCCTGCTGGATGGTCTGGCCGGCACATCCACCGAGCCTTCCCCGGCCAACTTCAGTGTAGACCCCCTGGGGGAGTTCAGCACCTGGTACCCCCCAGTGTGGACCCCTAGCTCCGTCCCAGACCAGGACTACAGCATGGTGGATGTGCCGGCCAGCACCCAGGCCTTCCAGAAGGTCCACAGCCTGTTCCACAAGACCCTGTCAGAGACCCGGGTGGAGATAGCCTCCGCCAGATCCAGAATGTCCTCCACTGGGACAAGTTCCAAAGGTGTGGATGGGGACTCCCTCTTTGATATGTATTCTTGTGAGAATAGCCATTCATTTTCCGCATCTATTGTATATGGCCGTCATGTGGGAATGGGATAAAGGATAGGGAAAAGATGGATAACATGGTGCGATATTACATCACACAACAGATAATTGTATTGATAAGGGTTATCCAAAGGAGATGGCTTTTTATTTTCCTGCTCCATTTGACCATGAATAAATGTAATACTGATAGAAACCTATTGAATTTAAGATGAATACATACATTAGGTGGCATTGTTTCTGTTGTAGGTAGAAGGAGCACATGCGGAAGCGCGGTGACACCAAGGAAGACGGGGCTCTGGAGAGGCACCTGTTCCACGGGACCGTCGGGGACTTCATTGAGGACATCTGTCACAACAACTTTGACCCGCGCGTCTCGGGAGTCAACGGGTTCGTGTACGGCTACAGCTCCTACTTCGCCCGCGACGCCTCCTACTCCAACACATTTGCTGCGGTGTCAACCTGACGCCGGGATGCGTCACATGTTCCTGGCCAAGGTGCTGGTAGGAAAGGTGAGCGTGGGCAAGTGCAAATATCACCGGCCGCCACCCATCAGATCCACGAAGGAGGACTACAACCTATACGACACCTGTGTGGACCAGCTGGTCCACCCCACCATCTTTGTATTTTTTGACCGGGGCCAGTGCTACCCCTACTACCTGATGAAATACAAAGAACTGCTAGTGGTGAACGTCAATGAGTAGGTTTGCCCTGGGAGAGCTAGTGTTGCTGCCTGTGACGGTAACTGTTGTTCACTGGATGTTCATTCCACACCAGACCGTACTGCAGCACCTTGCATTAAGGTGAAAGACAGCATTAAGAATAGATCAGTCAAAACTGCATCAAACAAAATGTTTGTGTATCCAGTCCAAAGGATAATGTTCAAAGCCTTCCAAAGACTTGGAATGTTTTTAGAATAGATATGTGTTTTATGAAGTTTTACAATTACCGTTTTTACAGTAAGTTTCTACAACGTCCCATTTTAAAATGGAATTATAAATGTAACACTAAAACAAGTTTGATATATTTTCTAAATGTTTTAATAATCAAAGCAATTGTAACACTTGGTAATGTAGAAAAAATACATTAAAAGTTCTAGATGTTGCTTTCAAAAAGGTTCTTAATGAACTGTAAAGTCGTTATGTTATTGAAAATAAATGGATTTACTGAATACATCAGGGGCAGTCGGTTCCGTTTATGATTAGGGAGGATTTATTTTTAACATCGCATAGTCTTATTTCTATTACAGAATATTGGATGACTGTCATTCATATTCCATTCACCCAGTTTAATGTAACACCGATAGGTTTAGGCTACTACATGATACTAACATTTTCCCTATACCCATCATGAGGTTGCTACAACCTAGCCTATGAATGAAAGTTTATACAGTAGTGATGTGAAAAAGTTTTTGCTGCCTTTCTATTTTTGATACTGAATGTTATCAGATCTTCAACCAAAACCCAATATTAGATCAAAAGCAAAAATAAATTGCTAAAAGGCAACACATTTGAAGTTTTGGAATGGCCTAGTCAAAGTCCTGACCTAATCTCAATTGTCAGAGTTACAGCAGCTCTGCATGGAAGAGTGGGCCAAAATTCCTCCACAGTGATGTGAGAGGCTGATCAACAACTACAGGAAGCGTTTGG
Source organism: Salvelinus namaycush (assembly GCF_016432855.1). Lineage (NCBI taxonomy): Eukaryota > Metazoa > Chordata > Actinopteri > Salmoniformes > Salmonidae > Salvelinus > Salvelinus namaycush. Next base: position 39,362,368 of record NC_052312.1, read on the forward strand.
TTGGAGTCATTGCAGCTAACTGGCACAACCAGTAATTGAGCTTAAGGGGGCACTTACTTTTTCCCACAGGGGCATTGGTGTTGCATAACTTTGTTTATTAAATAAATTATATAAGTATGTAATTGTGTTATTTGTTCACTCAGGTTCCCTTTATCTAATATTAGGTTTTGGTTGAAGATCTGATAACATTTAGTATAAAAAAATATGCAAAAGTAGAGAATTAGAAAGGGTGCAAATAAATGTTTTTTACTGAATACTTAAACTTACAAGGGGTCTTGTTCACTTTACAATATCTTAATTTATTCTATTTACAGTCATATTTCTGAAATTCAATTCCCCAAAAAGTGTCAGAAAGTTAAGTTATGAATGGAATGCAATTCCCCTTAAGTATCTTGTAGTAAAACTGTATATTTCTCTCTTTTATATATTTTGTACAAACAAACCCTTTCCCTCTTTCTAACAGTACATCTTGTGAATTAACTTTGTTTCCCGACACTGTCACACATAATCAGTGTTTGTCTTGTTTGGACAGGAATCAAATGCATCCTGCAGGTTACCCAGGAATGTTCCTAATTCTCGAAGAACAAGAATCACACTACTGGACAGAATCATCTCTATAGCATATCCATCCAGCTGAAACTTTAATCAAGGGTGACTTTTTCATGGTGCAAAATAGTTCAAACCTATGCAAAAAATACTGTAAAAGTAATAATTTGGCATTGTGATGTAATTTTTAACTTTTCTTCAGCAACGAGCATTGTGAAAAAGGCCACTATTTATGCATTTTTCAGTGTACTAAAAAATCTACTTAAATAACTTTTTATGGTCACCTTTTTATATATTTTTGCACCGATTTGAACTATTTTGCACCTTAAATGTCGCCCCAAAAGTAATTTCCCACGGGGCACAGACGTCAGTTCAACATCTAGTTTTGATTTACATTTGGTTGAGTTGCGAATTCAACGTGAAATCAACCAAACATTTGACCCAGTCATTGGATTTAAAAGTTGGGTTAAAAAAAAGACAAAATTCCTTTTTGTAAATCCAATCAGTGTTCCACGTTGATTCAAAGTCATCACCTCAAATGTTGGGGTTGAAATGACGTGGAAACAACGTTGATCCAACCAGTTCTGGCCCAGTGGGTTCTCAATGACTTCATGGTACAGTACAAGTGTAGTCTGCTGAACAGAGTAGCACTTCCAGTTACAGTACATATATAATGTAGTGTTATTATCCAATCTGGTGTAATTTTAAATGGGTAGATAAGTTTGGCATATAATGTAGACTGAGTACAGGGTGACCGTTGTCACTTGGAATCCAAACGGAATATTCCTCTATTGTTTGGATTCCAGGCTAACTCTTTTGTATTCCACACATTGAAATTACATTTAGGACTGACATTTCGTGATATTTGACAATGAGCCGTATGTCCAAACATTAAGACATATCTTATATAAAACTATAATAAAATCCTTTAATCGTGCTTGCTGGGCAACTCTATTGACTTTCCCGTGAGGTTTTAACTTGACATGGGGCTAAGACATCACAAAATGACATGTACAAAGGAATTGCAGTAAGAAATGTTCCGTTCCAAACTCCTCCGAATGCTACTGAGATACGTTAGTAAAAGTGTGTTTTTAAAACAAGAAAACAGATGAGGACACATTGGATGGACATGCATGACTTCAAGACTTTCTGATATGCAGGCAAATAAATGTGATTACGAGAAATTCATCTTCAAGAGGAAGAAAATAAAAAAGGGTTGAAATAGTTTTAACGTTAGAATTATTGAACATCTTGATGCTGCAAAATGGCTGGAAACCAAAGCCACGTGACCATTTGAAGACAGTGAGGTGAATTTTAGGATATAGGCCATAAAGTTTCCAGAGTTGGTCAAAAGAATCGCACAACAGTGATTGTGGAAGGCAACAGAATGTAAAATGACACTTGGAATCAACATTAAAGGCAACTTTAAAAACATAAAAACAAACAAACTCATAAGTTCATCAGGCATGTTTTGAGGCCTATAAAACATTCAAATCTGATATAAAATCAAAGACACCATATCCTGTGACCTGGTCTAGTCTGTGTTAGTCCTGTCCCTAACAGGAAGTGCCCACGACAGTTTGGTCTATGATGCTTGGTGTCCTTTTTCCCTTTCAATCAATTTCAATACACATAAAATCACCAATATACAACAGCTAAAGCAACAAAAAGCAATACAAACTCAATGAAACAGAACTACAGATAAATACAAATGAAAACAAAGGCGCCTTGATGATTTGTGACCAGTTTCCCTTTGCGGACGGTAATTTCATTTTTCTGCCGATAAGGAAAATCCTATATCCTCCACCCAAATCTACTTGCTTTTGTCCTCTCTTTCACACACCCACTCTCTTCATCCGCTCTCCAAGTCAGCGTGATTCGTGTGCCATGATTGGATGTACCACGTAGGGGTGAGAGGTCATAGTTCATGATTATTTTCATAGTGGCAGACTGCTGGTGAGCTGTACAAGGAAGGCGCTGAATCCTGTGAGGGGGAGGTGGAGGGATGATGTTGTGGAGTTGGCGTTGTCCTGGAGGGGGAGGGAGTGGGTTGAAAAGGCCATGGAGGGAATGGCGAGTTAGGAATCGTGATGGGGTTGGTCACTCGCAGGCCAGTTTGCTGTCGAAACTGGACAGGCCAATGGCGAAGGCTTGCAGGGCACACATGGGGTAGTTGTAGTCTAAGGTGAATACGTCCTCGGCCACTCTGCCAAACTGCATTACGATGTAGTCCGCTGAGGGAAGAGAGAAGAGATGACTCAATAATGTGAAATCATTATTCCATTCTACCCAAGGAGAGGGAGTGAGAGAGTGGGAAATAGAGAAAGTGAAAAAGAGCGAGAGAGAAAGAAAGAGAAGAGAGAAAGAGTCAAGAGAAGCACTGACGGATCGACTCACGATCGTTGTCGTGGACGATCTGAAAGTTCTTGACAGAGGCCTGTGTGACGCGGCCGTGGAAATTGAGCACGTAGGACTGGGTGTCGTCGTTCCACACAGGGGCCTTGTTGTGCAGCTCGATCAGGTTCTCCAGTGAATGGTTCTGCCACTTACTTAGAAGGCTGTCCTGCTCCTGGAAACACACAAACAGGGTTGTATTCATTAGGCACTAAACAGAAGAAATAGGACTGAAACGGAGTGACAACCTTGACTTATCCAATAAGAACGCTCAATTTAGTTTTCCATTGCGTGCCCTAATGAATACGAACCAGACATCCAAACCATCTGATCTGACGTCACTCCACAGTGACCACATCTCACAGCCCTTAGTGGGTTAGCCTCAGTTTCCATTACATGATGTTGACTTCAATACTCACTCCATTATTCAGATTGTGCTAAATGATTTTCTATTTCAAGATGTAAGAATGCCAGAGTCTTAAACCTATTAGGGCTATGCGTCCCGCTAGCGGGACAACTTCCGGTGAATCTGGACGGCGCGCAATTCAAATAAATAACCAGAAAAATTATGGAAATTAAACATTTAGGTACATATAAGTGTCTTATCAGTTGAAAGCTTAAATTCTTGTTAATCTAACTGCACTGTCCGATTTACAGTAGCTATTACAGCGAAAACATGCCATGCGATTGTTTGAGGATGGCGCCCCACATCAAAATATTTTTTCACCAGCACAGGTTTCATAAATTCACAAATAGCGATTAAATATTCACTTACTTTTTGAAAAATGTTCCTCTGATTTGTCATCCAAAGGGTCCCAGCTATAACATGGTGTTGTTTTGTTAGATAAAATCCTTCTTTATATCCCAAAAAAGTCTGTTTAGTTGGCGCCATTGATTTGAGTAATCCACTCGTTCAACATGCAGAGAAAGGAATCCGAAAATCTACCCCTAAACTTTGTTTCAACAAATCAAAATATGTTTCTATTTACTCCTCGGATACCCTAAAATGTAATCAAACTATAATATTCTTACGGAAAGAAGTATGTTCAATAGGAAACCGATTTTAGAAGGTGCGTCCTGTCTTCATGGCGCGCGCAAACACGAATTTCCAAGACTGTGCCCCTGTACTAAAACTGATATTTATTTTTCGTTTTTGAAATTACAAGCCTTAAACCTTGAACACAGACTGCTGACACCCTGTGGACGTCATAGGAATTGCATCCAGGAAGATCATTTTCAGTATGACCTTATACTTGCCATTCTAAGAGGATGGTCTCTACAAAAAAAAAAAATTACGGTTGGTTTTTCTTTGGATTTTCTCCTACCCTATCTATTGTGTTATATTCTCCTACATTATTTTAACATTTCTACAAACTTCAAAGTGTTTTATTTCCAATGGTACCAATTATATGCATATCCTGGCTTAAGGACCTGAGCAACAGGCGGTTTACTTTGGGCACGTCATTCAGGCGGAAATGTAGAAAAAAGGTGCCTAGCCCCTCAATCATGCCCTCTGACACGCCCTTCTCCCTTACTGTGCATAACAAGTACAGTGACTACAAATGTTAGGAGAAGTGATTGGAGTTGTACAGTCCCATGGGGCTGATACATACACTGTTTGGTCGGACGGGGACCCTCTCAAAGTTCATGTTCATGCCTGGGATGATGACGGTCATCTTGCGGGGACCTTTGAACCCCAGAACGTTGGTCTCCTGCAGAGAACACAGGAGATCAGAATGTCACACAACCTTACAGGTTCAATAATATTAGTGTGTGTGTGTGTGTGCACTCACATAGCAGATGGCTGCGAGTTCCTGTCGTGTGTTGCTCTCCTCCAGCAGAGCTCCAGGGTTCTTACAGGGGTTGGTGCCTTGGTCATACACCGTGAACTTGGTCCCCATCAGGTTAGACCTGCAGGATGACCAGACCAATCACATTAGAGTCTACAATGACCCTCCAACACTCACAATCCCACTCAATAGGGTTATCAGATGCAGCCGAGGGCTCAAAACAATATGTCAATTGTTCATCAGCAAGGATTTAGAATTATATTTAGCAGAGTTGTGACAGAGTGAGACGAGTGAGATATGGTCCTACCTCAGTTTCCCCATGAAGCTCTCTCCCTCGCGTGACAGGTCCGTGGCGTCCACTGAGATCAGGTAGTTGGACGTCTTGCTCTTTTTCCTCTTCCTCCCAGCCAGAAGAAACAGCTGGGTGAAACAAAAAGAGTAAACTCAGGGTGAGAGGGAAACTCACAAACCATCATTTTAATCACTGCAATCAAAACAGGTGTTACTTTTACTTTATATTCTCATACCATTTCAAATGTAGCTATTGAGGAAAAGAAAATGAAACAGGCCCGTGAAATACAATTAAAAATAAATCTATCTTGACTGTAAATCTATCTCGGTCTTCTCCATGTTAATCCCCCATGACAGGATGTGAGGTCAAATGTACCTTCCTGCCGTCCTCTCTCTCCATGTGCATAAAGTAGGTGGGGTACAGGCCGCGGTCCATTCCCTTCTTGTCCCGGGATATGCGGCACTTGACGGTGACGCCGCGGAGGGCGGGGCGCACCACAAACTCCTCCAGGTTGTCCACTTCGATCAGGGCGCTCTCCGCCGTGGGCGACCCCGGTGTCATGCACTCCTGTAAGGGGGGGAAAAACACACAATGCTACGTCAAAAAACATACCGGCCAATCACTGTTATAAAGGAGATACGGTCCAGGAGTAGTGGGGACAACATTCATCTGCCATCTTGTTGTTTCAGTGTCTTCATGCATTTCTATACGTCTTCAAGTGACAAGTTAATTTGCCATGTGTAATGAATACATTAGAAATCTCACAAGCCATAGCCACATAGCTATGTATGTGCTCCTAATGATATGACAGGACAGAGACAACTATATGGTTGGACTCACTGTGTTGGACTTTGCGCTGGAAGCAGACGCAGGCCGTGTTGACTCTGGGTTGGGGGACAGCGAGCGTGGCCGGTCTTCATCACCGTGTTCCTCATCCTCACTGGCCTCTTCGTAGTTCATACTGCCTGACAGACCTGGTCATGGGAGAAAGAATGCACTATGGGAGATGTGGCCTACAGCTTACACTCCATTGGTTGGGATCAGGAGGACCCAGGGTTCTATGCAGACAGGAGAGATCATCTCAGATGCCCAGCCAAGCTGAAAACTCCTCCATATCTCCTCAGTAATCCCATAGGTTCTTATTGCCATGACTCAAGAAGGAGAGATTTTTTTCTCCTGGGACCCATTGTGATTAGCCTGCATGTAATGGATATGGGCAATGTATTTCTTCAAATGTATGCAGATTTTGTTTTAGATCACATAGCCTTTGATTTGTTCCAACTAAGTCATCATACTACCCCAGTTGAAAATATGAACTGATGCAATATTTCCTGTATCGGAAAAGGCCACATATTACAATATGCAGCTAAAACTGCTCTCTTAAACATTTAGTAGTCCCCCCAAAATTTGAGGAGACAACCTAACCTTAAAACAGCTGGCAGAGGATAGAAAGGAAAGAGGAGGCGAAATAGTGCTGAGTAACTGTTGAAACCCATTGAGGAAGAACTTTTCTGTATAGAACAGACGAGACTAACAAAGTAACCATGTTACGATAGAAGAGATCTGTTATGAACCTCTAGCCATCCCAGCAGCCTTCATTATCCCCAGACACCACTGTTAGTCCACTTCAGAGCCCTATACATTTCCACAATGGAAAGAATACTGTGAAATACAAGACAATAGATTCTCCATCTTCATTGTGTTTTATCCATCACTGAGAGCTGGTTTCCTGGACCCAGATTAAGCCTTGTACTAAATGCACATTAAGCATGCTTTTCAGTCCAGGATTAATCTGTGTCTGCGAAACCGGCCCTGATAGTCCAATGTAAAGGGGTTAGTTAGGAACGAGGGAAAGCAGAAATCCTATTGTGAGATGCCAGCCAGAAAGACCCAGCATGGTGTGGTCAGACAGGCCTCTGTGGGAGCTGCTCTGGACAGGTGTCAGTAATGCTGCTAATTGGATTTACCAGCCATGACGCTGGCTGGTGCTGTGGAATATTTTAATGAGAAATAATTTTTTAGATGCAAGAGCAGAATTCAAAGTGAGCAGGGGAAAAATGTCCGCTCTCAATGTGTTCCATTGTTGATGATACAAGAAATATTAACCTGTTTTCTTCGGTGTGTCTTGAAGCCAGAGTATGATATCTAGCACTTTACGTCCAATGACTAGGTTATTACCAGTTACTATATAATTCACTGTTGTTGTATCCTCCCTCAGTTTCACCTCTGCTCCATAGAGTTAGTGCTGCACAGAGAGGAAAGGAGGGAGGGAGAGAGAGAGACAGAAACCCAACAACCTTCACTCCAGCCCTGTCACCATGGGAACGGCAGGCTGCTCTCTACTACCTGACTGGAGTAGTTTCTCCCTGGCAGACAGTGGGCGCTCTGGCCCCTCCTCCGGCCCCTCCTCTGGGCCCTCCTCCACTGCACCAACCAACTGGACCACCCTGTCGTTGGCGGGGTCAATCAGAGAGGGGGAGGGGCTGAGAGAGATGTCCCACGCCTCTGCAGACAGACATATGTATTGGCCAACGTGGCTAGAAACAATATGTGCACAGTGGTGTTCACTCCATCTAGCCCCAGAGATGTGTCTAAATGTCAGAGTACTGCCAAACATTAAATACAGACCGCAAATGTCAGCTACATTCTAATAGTGACTCAAAGGCATCAATTAAAACAACAAAGTCTTGTATATTCACTTCTTTTACTAAATCAGCCAAATGGAAATGTCAGTACGTTCTGAAAATACAACTTTTCTTAAAAAGAAAGGGCTCGATGCTCAGGTTGTAAAACCAAAACTTCGGTCTAGCAGCACATGAAGAACTTTACCTTGGGAACTCGCTGACCAGTTTTGATTGAATAGCGTCCCCAAGTCAAATCCAAATGGAGGCAGTAGGCTATTACTAATCCTTTGCTGTTTCCATTTCAATTCGTTTACACTGGGAAATAAAACTGATTGGGCAGCCAGGCACTATCTAAGGCACCTGAGGACAGGCTGGATCTCAGTAGCACTAAGCATTCGTTCATTCATGATGAACATTTGCATTATTGAGAGGGGAGTGTCACCTGCCCTCTTGTTGCTGTCCAGGAGAAGATCCTTAAAAACTGAGGCTAATGCAGTAATATGCTGCCCTTAATCTGGGTCTCAGGTTTAACTAGGTAATACATCTCTCTCCCGGATATAGGGCGGCAGCGTAGCCTAGTGGTTAGAGCGTTGGACTAGTAAACGAAAGGTTGCGAGATCGAATCCCCGAGCTGACAAGGTACAAAATCTGTCGTTCTGCCCCTGAACAAGGCAGTTAACCCACTGTTCCTAGGCCGTCATTGAATATAAGAATTTGTTCTTAACTGACTTGCCTAGTTAAATAAAGGTAAAATAGACCTGGCTATCTTAATTTAGCACAGTAACAGTACAGAATGATATTGAATTAGTCTCAGGAAATGAAAGAGACTTCAACACTCTTCGTGAACCTGCCAGAAGGAGGGGAGGTGAGGTGGCATAAATAGGTACTGTTGTAGGTGGATGCTACTCTTGCCCCTTACAAAATGATCAATTTCTCACTGTCACCATCCACCTCGCCCTCCGCCGGCTCTCTAACTGCACACTGCAGCACCACAGCCCTGGGAGAAGGTAGTATCCCAGAGCAGGGAAAAGGTTTTAGCACTGTGCAATGGCTTTTAATGAGAGCAACTGAAAGGACAGCAGCAACAATAAACCACAACCTTCAAAGTTCTTGAGACTGTCCCTGAACAACGATGTTGACCAGATATGCTCCCATTTCTCATCTGTCCTCCTTTGCTTTCTTTATCTTCTCACCCCCTACCTCTCACTCTACCCTGCATTTCTCTCTCTCTCTCTCAGTTCAGCCTGTCCTCTCACTAGACTACAAAGTGCCTCTACCAGCCCAGAGGTGTGAAAGAGACACTTATATTGAGTGCCCTGTCGGTGTAGCCGTGAGGCCCGCCAGAGCAGCAGACGGGATGTGATCTCTGAAGCTGCTTGGTATTCGACCCAGAGGATTTATCAGGGTAGATGATGATATAACTGACTGACTCGCATGTGTACACACTCTCCTAGGTCTTCTGTCTATAGCACTACTGCGTATGAGACATTGTCTGTGCTGTGTAGGCCATAGGGCTAGGACTATTTCCTGGTCACATGGTCTGACCATAACTAGGCCCCAGAGTATTTCCTGGTCACATGGTCTGACCATAACTAGGCCCCAGAGTATTTCCTGGTCAGGTAAGGTGTTCAAGAAACCCCGCAGCCTTACCTACTGACAGAACTCTTTATAACACTCTACTTTAACACTCCTATCTTCTGTCCAAACTGGCTGTCCTGACTCCCTAACCCCCTTCTCAAGCCCCCCCCGGCTCACCTCGTTTCTGCAGCAGCTCGTGGATGTCCGTCTTGGGCTCCAGCAGAGTCTCCGTGTCCCCGTCCCGGTCAGGCTCCTCGGCGAGGGGAGACTGGTGCAGCGGCTGGGACAGGGACAGGGGCTGGGACTTGCTCACCGACAGAATCTGGATCTTGGTACCCAGGTCTGGGGCCTCAGAGCCCATGAAGGCAGCAGGGCCGTCGATACCTGCAGGGTGGGGCGCATTCACAGACGTTTTTTGAATTATGTTAATGACTTTGCCCTGCATGTCTGTGTGTTTGAGCACCCAGCTGTTTACTTCTCCAAGAGCTGTTCTGTATTCCTGTGCTTCTATCTGTGCTTCCCTGAGGGGATTTGATTTGTACCTACTCCTTATTACTTAGCCGTCTGCTTGCAGCTGCGTTTCTCTGTAGTACCTCTCCTCTATGTTCATGTCAGAGCTTAGCCTTGTGCCATGGAGTGATATGCTGCACTGAGCAGGTGGCCCTTTTCTTGCCTGAGAGTCTGAACGCTGCTCTGCCTCTCTGAATGTGACTCTCTCCTCCCCATCTGAAGGCCCCTCTGGGCATCAGAGAGAACAGCTTCCTGGGTGTCTCCTCCACTACCTTGAACAGGCGCTTCTCCACACGTCCCAAGACTGAGGGAGGCGGTATTAGACACACGTACGCACCACACACACACACCTCAATATATTAGTTTCCTGATTGTTTGGAGGAACATTTTATAACATTGTATCACAGTATGTGAGAGACTAACATACGTTGCATGCCAATGTACAGGTGATTGGTATCAGAAGTGGGATGTACCAATGTTTATAATCCTATTCTATATAAACACTTTTCTCTAGTCTTGTATTTCCTGACTGGTTTCCTCTACCTCGATCTGGAAGGCCACTCTGCTCCTCCAGAGTGAACTCCATGACTGACCCTCTCCCTGCTTTCCTGGGCAACATGGGGCCTGGCCCCACCTTCTCCCACCACTCCCTCTCACTGTCCTCACCTGACATACTGCCCTCACTCTGGACTGGAAAGCAAATGGATCATTAAAGTATTCTTCTTCATAGCCAACAACTGTCTATATCTGACAGTGGACTGGGGTTCAATCACTCTGCACTGATCCTGCTTCCTCAGACCCATTACTTTATCCTGATCGTGTGATCTGACCCCGGAAAAACTAGCTCGTACAGTAGCTAACCCCAAGAACCAAGGCTCACCGTCCATGATTACATCACTGGTGATGCTGAGGCGTGACTCCACCAACGGGGCCTGCTCCTCACTGCGCCGAGGCCTGGAGTGCCTGGGCCGGGCCTCTGGGTTGGGCTGCACCATCAGAGGCTCCTGCCGCTTCCGCCGCTGCTTCTGCTCCAACAGCGCCCTCTGTGGACGGGGGGGTTACGACAGTGAGAGTATACCATGCAAATATTGTCTGTCCGTCCGGCCGTCCCTGCCCTAAACTGACAGCTGGACTGACAGCTGGTGATAAGGCTCTAGTGATCCTCTCTCTCTGGACCCTACCTGTATCTGTCCAGGTATACCTGGCCTCTTTTCCCCACAGTCCATGAGGACACCATCCCTTTCCCTCATTAAAACACTCTTTAATCATAGAGGTCTGGCTGCTATGTAATGCATACCTGTAGACTGTGTACTTCCAGTCATTGCTCGAACACTAGTTAGCATTGGCTCGCGAAACTACCGCTAACTTCCTTCCTACTGGATGAGGAGACATACAACTCATCTGAGTTCATCTGACTCTGGGGAAGAATTACTTTAAACCCCCCCTGACTTCCTCATCCTCAAGCCAGACACGAATCTATATTCAACCTTATACAGACAGCCTTAGACCTTTTCCAGATCATTCAAAATGCTGAGAACCAGACAATCAGTAACAACTCTGTCCTTATCAGATACTTGGGACACTTTGATCGAAAAACCACCGGTGTTGGTGTTTTGAAAAACAGAGTTATCTTAAGCAATATGACAAAACAAATGAGCAAAAAACGCAGTATCGTAGCTTGCCAGCTTCGTTTCAGGGATGTCAAACAAGATGCATGTTCCTATGGTAACATTGTCAGTGTCCTTGATAGACTCCACATTCTTTGTGGTTGTCTTTTCACCACTCCCACTGTTGTTGGGGGAGAGGACAGAACATGATGGCCATTCAATGTGAATCTCAAAATGGAACCCCAGATGGCTTTGTAAACAACACACACAAGCGTCATGACCCGACCTGGCAAATCATTCAGCCACAGTAAAATGTCATGTTTTCTTCCTTCAGTATCTTTGACACTAAATTGGAAGGCAGAATATGCAACTCGCATAGAAACAGAACAGGTGAGGTAAGGTTGGCTAGGCTATATTTATCTCATAGTAAAGGTCACAGAATAATGGACATTTGTATCCTAGCAATACCACTAGAGGAAATGGGACATAAGAGAGTTAGCTACTCAGTGAAGGAACCTTCAGCAACAAATCCATTAAAATCAATTTAGAAAAACCTGTTACATGGGTCCTGGACAAGTAAGCCTAGACTGTTGTTAAATATATTATGAGACAAAGTAACAGAGTGCTTAAAATACAGTGCAAACAATTCAAACTACTTTAGTAAACCTAGAGTTGGAAATGCTGCTTCCTGTGGAACCCTATAACTCTGTGCTGTGCTGGCTGAGGCTCTGTTCAGTACGGGGACAGAGAAACTGGGGACAGGGGACAGTGACAAGGCAGTGGGATCATTAGAGCTGACATTGTCACAGCCATCACAAACGCTCTGGGAAACTAGGGACAACAGCGACGAGGGTTGGCCCCCTTTAGATTTCTGGCTAGACAATACACAGCACAATGTCTCTATGAATATAAAAAAGCTTCACACTAGAGAAATGGTCAATTTCCATGAATTATGGTGACATTTATCAGCTGGCCCTGCAGTCCTGGTCTCTGGTCAAAGCAGGCGATGGGTTACGTAACTGCCTCAATTAGTGGGGAGCATCAAAACAACAAGCGGTGTTTAGTGATGAACTGGGCTGGAAAGAGACGAGAGGTCCTTGTCTCTCTGAAGCCTCATTGGGCTGATTAACCACCACTACAGAAAGGTTTTATTACTCAGGGCTAACGCAACACACACATTCAGGGTCAATGCAACACAGGCGCACACACACAAAAGCACAGACACGCACGCTCGTACCTACACAAACGCACGCACGTGCACACACACACTACCATGGCCTGCTTCTATCTGACACCTGAAAAATAATATTCATTAAATACCCAGACTTTGTCTTTGATTAAAATGCAAATAAGACCAGATGAAAGGCCTCTGGGAGCTTAATGGTTTCACCTTGGAGTCTGATGGTTTACATTTCAAACAGGCTTTGTTTTAAAGGGACATTTCGGGCTTTTGGCAATGAAGCCCTTTCTTTACTTCCCCAGAGTCAGATGAACTAATAAATAGCATTTTTATGTCTCTGCATCCAGTATGAAGGAAGTTAGAGGTAGTTTTGCGAGCCAATGCTAACTAGCGTTAGCCCAATGACTGGACGTCTATTGCATCTACTAGCATGCTAGCAATTACAAGAGACTTCCAGTCCTTGCGTTAACACTACTTATCAATTGCGATAACGCTAGTTAGAAACTTCCTTCAAACTGCACACAGAGACATACAAATTGTATCCACGAGTTCATCTGACTGGGGAAGTAGATACAATCCCGAAGTATCCCTTTAAGAGGGGAACAGGGCTCACCTCTTCGTTTTCTTCTAAGGCTAAAAATAGCAGACAAATGAATAAATCATCTGAATGGATTATCATAATGAAACAGACTGTTAATTTGGACACAGGATACAGATTCCATGTAAACAAGAAACAAAAGCCCCACAATGCTTCACGATGAGATCCTACTTAAAAATGAGCCAAACATATGACACAGGATCTGATTAAACTTTGAAGCCGTTTTGTCTAGTTTTTTTTTCTTTGTCTTCCCTCTTTGCTCTGGGCAGCAGTAGTCATCCTGTGTAAACTGGCTAGCAGTAGTCATCCTGTGTAAACTGGCTAGCAGTAGTCATCCTGTGTAAACTGGCTAGCAGTAGTCATCCTGTGTAAACTGGCTAGCAGTAGTCTTCCTGTGTAAACTGGCTAGCAGTAGTCTTCCTGTGTAAACTGGCTAGCAGTAGTCTTCCTGTGTAAACTGGCCAGCAGTAGTCATACTGTGTAAACTAGCCAGCAGTAGTCTTCCTGTGTAAACTGGCTAGCAGTCGTCTTCCTGTGTAAACTGGCCAGCAGTAGTCATCCTGTGTAAACTGGCTAGCAGTAGTCATCCTGTGTAAACTGGCTAGCAGTAGTCTTCCTGTGTAAACTGGCTAGCAGTCGTCTTCCTGTGTAAACTGGCCAGCAGTAGTCATCCTGTGTAAACTGGCTAGCAGTCGTCTTCCTGTGTAAACTGGCCAGCAGTAGTCATCCTGTGTAAACTGGCTAGCAGTAGTCATCCTGTGTAAACTGGCTAGCAGTAGTCTTCCTGTGTAAACTGGCTAACAGTAGTTTTCCTGTGTAAACTGGCTAGCAGTCGTCTTCCTGTGTAAACTGGCTAGCAGTAGTCATCCTGTGTAAACTGGCCAGCAGTAGTCATCCTGTGTAAACTGGCTAGCAGTAGACTTCCTGTATAAACTGGCCAGCAGTAGTCTTCCTGTGTAAACTGGCCAGCAGTAGTCTTCCTGTGTAAACTGGCTAACAGTAGACTTCCTGTGTAAACTGGCTAGCAGTAGACTTTCTGTGTAAACTGGATAGCAGTAGACTTCCTGTGTAAACTGGCTAGCAGTAGTCTTCCTGTGTAAACTGGCTAACAGTAGTCTTTCTGTGTAAACTGGCTAGCAGTAGTCTTCCTGTGTAAACTGTCTGGGAAATGCTAGCTATATTCGTGTAAGCTGTTTTTCTCTCACTGGTGTGATATTGATCTGTAACTAAGATGCTATTGCTGCTGGAATCTTAGCAATGGCCACTCCTGGATTTAACTCATAATAACGTTTTTACAGAACGGCTACCTCACTAGAACTGACAGCAGTAGAGCACACTGAACTGTCTCACTCGCTGACAGAACTCATCAGCGGCAACGAAACTTCACTTCACTGAATTAACCTTATCCAAACTGAACAGAACTCAAACCTAGTTCCTAGTTTGCTTGGACTACACTCTTAGCACCTTTTTTTCTATCTAGAACGTTGAACAGTTATACGGCTGTCCCCATAGGAGAACCCTTTAAATAACCCTTTTAGGTTCCAGATAGAACTCCTTTGGTTTCATGTATAGAAGGAACCCTTTTGGGTTCCAGGTATAGAAGGAACCCTTCTGGGTTCCTTGTAGAACCCTTTCTACAGAGGATTCTACATGGAACCCAAAAAAGGGTTCTCCTATGGGTACAGTCGAAGAACCCTTTTGGAACCCTTTTTTCTAAGAGTGTATAACCAGAACATAGAGTATGGCTGGAAAATGAGGAATATTTAAGCTACTAATTGTTCAACTATGTGCATATTCAAACAGCAACATAAAGAGTTGATAGAATCTGTTGAATAGGCTATTAGATCCCAGTACACCACCATTACACAGATCATACCTCTAAATGATTAAATATCAGAATATTTTTTGAAAAACTGGAGAAAAGAACGTAGGCTACTAGAAACAACACTGCCCTACAATTAAAACAATCCATTGTATTATTGTCCATTTAAACAAAAGACTTAAGAGGATAGGATATGAGGAAAGGATATGACTCAATATACTGTTTCATTCACCGTCCTAAGGCTTTGGGAGAAAGACATTGTACAGACCTAAAACAAGACATAGGAGGCTAATGAAAATAGCAGACTAGGAGATATCCCACATCCACGGAAGTGTCCCACCAAAGACAGGCTATAACAATGATATCACCAGGATGAGCTGAAATCAAATGCTCGCACACATGCACAGTACACACACGCAAGCACGTACATATGCAAACACACACACACACACACTCACACACAGAAATATACACACCAAAATACACACAGATCAAAATAGTCAACCATAAATGACATAAACAGAACAGAGAATAAGAGGTGCTGACCCACCCTGTCCATTGGTGTCCGGAGTGGGACAGAGAGTAACAGTGAAGTGCAGAAGTTTCTCTGTGGAGCTCAGGGTTCCATGCTCTGTGAGACCCCGTCACGTCTAAACTCTCCCCCACCGAGCAGCACTCTTGCCGGGCATGTCTCTGTCTCCCTGCCCTCCACTACACCTGGATCCTGGATCAGGATTTCAGATCAGACAACTAACACAAGGATAACCACGCAACACCAGCTTCCCTCTCACTCTGAGTCCGTGTCTCCTCCTCGGCCAGTGAGAAAGTGTGAGTGAGAGAGAACTAGAGTGTATGTGCGTGTGTCTGGGTGGTCACTGTCACTAACTGAATCAGCGGTCGTAAGCACCCCGGGGCAGAGTGAGGAAGAGAGAGAGAATGAGTGAGATGGAGAAAGGGAGGGGGGAGGGGGATAGAGGTGCTGCGAGTGTCAGACAGCGATAGAGTAAGAGCTATTGGGGGGGGGGGGGGGGGGGCTGTGTTAGTGTGTGTGGGTTGGTTGGTTTTTCTATCCTTGTGGGGACCTAAAATCCCCACAAGTCCCCACACGGATAGTAAAACAAGGAAAATTCTCCCTTGTGGGGACATTTCTCATGTCCTCATAAGGACAAAGGCCATTTTAAGTTAGGGGTTAGGTTAAGAGTTAGAATTAAGGTTAGGGTAAGGGGTTAGTGGTTAGGAGTTAGGTTTAGGGTTACAAACTTTAGAAGCCTTTTTAAAACTCAAATGTACTACAAATTCTCAGCAACAAATGTGATCAAATTCAGATCCTACATCTGTAGGCATACAGCGTACTACACATACTCTGTCTACTGAAACCTTTCTACGGTTATTCCCTACATAGTGCACTACTTTGTTAGGCTCTGGTCAGAAGTAGTGCACTATGTAGGGAACAGGGTGCCATTTGGGACGCAGACATCGAGTCAGTCTATGTGCCTACCAATCATCTCATCAATCTTTTACTCCATTGTGTGACTGTTGCTTAAGGCTGGTTTCTTAAACCAAATCAGTCCGTTTCACTTTAAAGCAGCGTGGGTAGTGATAAGGTTACTGCAGGCAGGAGGGATTGTAAAGGACAATCATCAGACACGCAGACCAGGAAGAGCTGTTCGCTGAGAAAGGAGCAGATTGGTGCTTTATCTCTACAATGAGTGCTAAAACAATTCACTTCCGGACAAATACTTTTCTTTCTACTAATTGGACAAATTGTACTTCCTTCGAAAATAAAAGAGTTCAAAGACACCCTGTTTTCCCTCGGTTTCATGACAATCAGCCTTACTGTGCCGATGGTCGGAAATTCATAGCCTGAGTGACACCGGAGGCAGAAAACAAGGTCATTTATACACTCGCTGCCATTCAAATGTTCAAGCTTGACAGGCTCACAGCTATAAACATGGACTGAGACCTCAAAAACAATTCTGATAAAAACATGAAAAGACACCAAAAACAACCAAAACATCAAACACAAAATGCCTCTAGATATAAATAATATGGACTAGTCTGGTCATTTCTGCATCATAAATAGAATACTCATGACATATACCCTGAACAAGTCTATTGGAGCCGTAGTGTCTATATGGGAGCCGTAGTGTCTATAGGGTTGCTATGATGCTGGGCAGGTGCTGTATGTGGCGTAACTAGTTTAATGTGTTTAATAAGGGTAGTCATTACCTGCTTTTCCAGCTTCTGCTGCCTGAGGCTGGTGCTTTCATCATCAAGGGCACTGAGAAGAGACGAAAGACAAAATGGTTACTATCCACTCATAACTCATATCTGACTGAGACATAATAGAAGTGGTTCTGTGGTTAATATGAATCTGTTATCTGGGTCTCATCTGTTATCTGTTATTTTTCCAATAAGAAACTATTTGCTACAGTGGTCACTAATGAATGCACCCCCGATCGAGGTTGGTTGGTATGCAGATTTTCATACCGTTTCTGTGCCATACAGGGGGAATTTGGTATTACCGGAAGTGCACACAAGGGGCCTTATTTCTTTTTAAAAAAGGTATTGAAAATCATACCATCGGTATATCTAAATACCCCGATATATGGTATATCGCCCAAGCCTACCCTGTTGTCACTTACAATGACACTAATGATTTTCAATGGAATTCCACCAGGGGGCATCGCTGCTGTGAATAATAACTGCGGACAATGCACTGAAATCTCCTGGCAGAGCTAGAATTGAACGTTACCAAGGTGTTCGCTTGAAAAAGCAGTGTCACTGCTGGACATAACTAAGACTGTCATACAGGATTACTGTCATACCTTAGGCTAGAACTGTTTGAGCTTAGCCTGACTGCATGATCTGCACACTGTAAAGAAACATGTAGTTGTTAATAGATATCATTTTGTCCAGGAGTTGTTCATGACCACAGAGGCTAACTTGACAAGAAAAGCTTAGGGCTCGAGCTACAAAACTCCTCACTTTCCTTGTGAGGTCAAAAATGATACTGTATCATGACTGTATAATGCAATAGAACAACGCATCAGGCAGCAGCACCACCGTGCTACAAAGCAACAGCAGTTACATCTAAAACACAGTTCTCCATAGAGTTCTGTCTCTGGCCGTCAGAGTGGTGGCTGTTGTTTGGGACGACTTCTCCTGGACTCCTGTGAAAAGGCCTGCTGGGTACATGTTGCTAAGCTACAGTGGAGAAGGAGAAGAAGGTGGGAGTAGCAGTGGGAGTCTATTCAGAGGCACAGAGCGAGTTAGAGGAACCCATCGCTACTCTACCCAGCCACAGACATAACCTACAAGACACTATCACTGACAGACATAACCTACAAGACACTCTTACTGACAGACATAACCTACAAGACACTCTTACTGACAGACATAACCTACAAGACACTCTTACTGACAGACATAACCTACAAGACACTCTTACTGACAGACATAACCTACAAGACACTCTTACTGACAGACATAACCTACAAGACACTCTCATTGACAGACATAACCTACAAGACACTCTCATTGACAGACATAACCTACAAGACACTCTCACTGACAGACATAACCTACAAGACACTCTCACTGACAGACATTACCTACAAGACACTCTTACTGACAGACATAACCTACAAGACACTCTCACTGACAGACATAACCTACAAGACAGACATAACCTACAAGACACTCTCAATGACAGACATAATCTACAAGACACTCTCACTGACAGACATTACCTACAAGACACTCACTGCAAGAGCACAGCCTTGGGGGGGGGGGGGGGGTGATGGAGGAATGGGGGGAGTGTGTGATAGAGGATGGGGGAGTGTGTGATAGAGGATGGGGGAGTGTGTGATGGGGGGAGTGTGTGATGGAGGATGGGGGAGTGTGTGATGGAGGATGGGGGAGTGTGTGATGGAGGATGGGGGAGTGTGTGATGGAGGGAGGGTGCGATGGAGGATGGGGGGAGTGTGTGATGGAGGATGGGGGAGTGTGTGATGGAGGGAGTGTGCGATGGAGGATGGGGGGAGTGTGTGATGGAGGGAGTGTGTGATGGAGGATGAGGGAGTGTGTGATGGAGGGATGGGGGAGTGTGTGATGGGGGGAGTGTGTGATGGAGGATGGGGGGAGTGTGTGATGGAGGATGGGGGGAGTGTGTGATAGAGGATGGGGGAGTGTGTGATGGAGGATGGGGGAGTGTGTGATAGAGGATGGGGGAGTGTGTGATGGAGGATGGGGGAGTGTGTGATAGAGGGTGGGGGAGTGTGTGATAGAGGATGGGGGAGTGTGTGATGGGGGGAGTGTGCGATAGAGGATGGGGGGGGTGTGTGATGGAGGGAGTGTGTGATGGAGGATGGGGGAGTGTGTGATGGAGGATGGGGGAGTGTGTGATGGAGGATGGGGGAGTGTGTGATGGAGGATGGGGGGAGTGTGTGATGGAGGATGGGGGGGTGATGGAGGATGGGGGAGTGTGTGATAGAGGATGGGGCAGTGTGTGATGGAGGATGGGGGAGTGTGTGATAGAGGATGGGGGAGTGTGTGATAGAGGATGGGGGAGTGTGTGATGGGGGGAGTGTGCGATGGAGGATGGGGGGAGTGTGTGATGGAGGGAGTGTGTGATGGAGGATGGGGGAGTGTGTGATGGAGGATGGGGGAGTGTGTGATGGAGGATGGGGGAGTGTGTGATGGAGGATGGGGGGAGTGTATGATGGAGGATGGGGGGGTGATGGAGGATGGGGGGGTGATGGAGGATGGGGGAGTGTGTGATAGAGGATGGGGGAGTGTGTGATGGAGGATGGGGGAGTGATGGAGGATGGGGGAGTGTGTGATAGAGGATGGGGGAGTGTGTGATGGAGGATGGGGGAGTGTGTGATAGAGGATGGGGGAGTGTGTGATAGAGGATGGGGGAGTGTGTGATGGGGGGAGTGTGTGATGGAGGATGGGGGAGTGTGTGATGGAGGATGGGGGAGTGTGTGATGGAGGATGGGGGAGTGTGTGATGGAGGATGGGGGAGTGTGTGATGGAGGGAGTGTGCGATGGAGGATGGGGGGAGTGTGTGATGGAGGATGGGGGAGTGTGTGATGGAGGGTGTTAAGTCGAAATGACACAACGACAAGGTTCCAGTTTAACAAAGTTTACTCTACTATATGAACACACTACAAGGTAGCCATTACACTCCAGGCTAGGTCCAACAACGAACAGACTTCCAGCGCATGCGCACTCTTGACTCCGTGATAGCCCCGTAATAACAGGAGTATAGGGATACTTAAAACATGAACTTAACAATCTCCCCCTTTTCTTTAAAGACAAATAAAACATCAACAACATAATTAAAGGTCCAAGTATTATTCAAGATCCCCATTACAAATGGGTTGTGTTACAGGCTGCCACTTTCCATTACTGAGAGCCTGTAGGAGCGAGAGCCTGTAGGAGCACAAGACCGGATGCTCCCTTTTTAGTCAGACAGTCAGCAAGCTGTTCCTTTGTGGTCGACCACAGAATCCGCTGGATTCTCTGTGCTTGAATAAGTTCCTTGATGCTGATAATCTCAAAGTCTTTTCTCTGTGACAGACTTGGTTGACTTCACAGCATCAACTAATGAGTAGTTGTCAGTGACACAAACTACAGGTAGGAAGTGCCGTTTTGTCCCACCAGTGATAACCTAGCGAAGCATCACTGAAGACAACTAGTTTCAAAGAGTCATCTTTTCCAACATGCTGAAACTTTAACGTCACTTGTTGTGATTCCAGTTTACGAACAACTTTGTTTGCCTCATGAATGGTTTGTACAGTGGCGTGTTTTGTGTTAGATGCCAAGTTGCAACCATCAAACCAGGTCTACTCTGTCTCGCAGCCCATAAAATTTGTCCCATCTTTGACCTCAATTGACCAGCTTCAATTCCACAGAGGGGAATTCCTTTGTACGGCTCTTGAAGAATCCATGTGGATAGGTTGAAGATTCTTGATATAGCTCTCCTGTTGCATCAGTATTTTTCCATCAACTGTAATAAACTCTATGCCAACATAACAAAAATGATCATGCTCCTCACGGCCAACCTAGAAAACAGCTTTGAGGTGTGGAATCACAGTTGAAGCAAAGGTCTGTGAGCCACCCCAGATAAAGTCATCAACATGACAGGCAAGTACTCCAGTCACATTGCAGTCTTGATCAAGCCAATAGAAGACTCCAGGATCCACTTGTGACATTTTTCCACCTGTATTCAGCATTGTTGCCTTGACTTTGTTGTACCAGTAGAGTGATCCATCTGCCAGTCCATACACACACTTTTTTAGTTTCCACAGTGTTCCTTCACTTTTAGCTTCGGGCGGAGGTCGGATGTGAATGTCC
This sequence comes from Salvelinus namaycush, assembly GCF_016432855.1. Taxonomy (NCBI): domain Eukaryota; kingdom Metazoa; phylum Chordata; class Actinopteri; order Salmoniformes; family Salmonidae; genus Salvelinus; species Salvelinus namaycush. The sequence continues at coordinate 39,383,672 of NC_052312.1, forward strand.
CTTGACAGCTCTGTTCCCTTGTTGAGACGCACTTTTGGCCAATGTCTTTGACTTCCTCAAACACTCCATTTTTCCTCCAATTACTGAGCTCATCTAGCTTAGCTGAGTCAAATGACACGTCCTTTGTTTCAAGTACATCATCATTTTGAATGTCATTCTGTTTTTCTCGATTTTCCATTGGTTCAATTCTGATATTATCTACAAGTGGCAGGTCAGCTGACCCTGTTGTACCAGAAAGTGTAGCTGGTTCAGAGTACTGCAAGTTGTACCAGTTCTTGTGTTTTGCTTTTCCTGCTCGTCCAATGACGGTTGCTGTATGTGGAATACCACTTTCTCTGTCCGTGTATTTAACAGGTTGTCCAGTTTTCAGATTGGAACAACCATGTTCTCTTAACACATGTGGCTGTTGAATGTTTTCCTCATTTGAACGCTCAACAGTATTACCTGTGGCATGGTTGAAGGTCTCTGCTCCATTTCCTATGTCAGTTTCGGTGTCCATATCATTGGATGCGACATCTGGTAGGTTTGTGTCTGTTACTGTGTCCTTTTTGTCATTTTCATTAGGAGACTGATTCTCAGCAACAGCCCCTCTATCTTGTTGATCATTTACTTTCCGCAATCTTGAGTGATGCACCCTGACAATCATGCCTCCGTGCCTCACAAATATCACCACACCATCTTGACCAATGACTACTCCCGGTCCTTTCCACTCTTGACAGTCAACTCGTTTGTAGTACACTTTGTCTCCAGACTCGTACTTCTCATCATCATTATTCCCTGAACTGCTGAGTAACTTTTGAAGTCTGTTAACTGTATCATGTCCAAACTGTTTGTAAAGCTTTAACAATACTTTGTGTTTTTCTTTAGTGCTCATGTTCTCTGTGACTGTCAGAATCTTCATGTGCTCTGTGTCAGTCAGAATCTCATTTTTGCATGGACACTGTGTGATGTCTTTGTCTAAAATGTTTACACAATAGTGGCCTGAGGTAGTAAGTTCAAGAGTCACTGGTTGTTTAAACATCACTGCCTTGTCATTTTTTATGTCTAGTACAGCCTCTGCCTTCTTGAGGGAAGCTTTGCTTAATAGTAAGGGGATATCTGTAGGGACCACCTCTGTTTCAATGTGACACTTAGTCTGACCAATTTTTGCTGGTATCTTAACTCTCTTGGTAGAATGGACAATTCTCCCGTCTCCAAATTTGAAAGCTCTGTTGCTTGGTGTGTCAATCATATTTTGTACTTCCTTCATATTTAGTTCACTGACATAGCTATCAAGCCATTTTGCACCACACACTGTCCGTGTACATGCAGTATCAATCACAGCAGATCCTAAGGATTCAACTATAAAAATCTCAGTATCAGAAGCAGATTCATTTGAAAACAGTGTAATGTTACACTGCTCTATCTCTGTGTTTACATTTTCCTCTGTTAGTTTAACTTGTTCATTTTTATGAGGACAGTCTTTAACCCAATGGTAAGTGCTTTGACAAATAGCACATTTCGATCTCCTTCCATATGTGTCCAGTGGATTTGTGCCGGGAAATGGCGCCCTCTTCTGGTTATCTTGAGAACGTGACTTTTTGGCGCCTTTTCTGTGCTGCTCGGTGTAATATGCTGCGTCACTCACTTGCATTCCATCTGTTATTGGCGCGACAGACGTCTTTTCACCAAATATTCTTTTTAGTGCCGACTTCATAGATGCAAAAGTCAGCACAGTACAAGCAGTCAACGCCAACTGTTTCTCCCTACCATCTAGACAAGCAGTGTCTAGCAACTTGAACCCTAACACTGCATCTGGGAGAACCATGTCGTACTTGCGCATTCTATTGTACCTCTGTTCGAAGTCAATGATGTAGTCCGCCATTGCAACCGAAATATCTCTCGTAACACTGTCAAAGTTTGAATATGCCTCGTAGGCACGGTCTTTCTCTTCTTTAAGAAATACAGAATCCAGTGCTGTGATCAAAGTTCCCATACCGTCATCCTTGTTCAAATCCTCAACGGATATTTCCAGTGCTGTATCTCTCGCTCTTCCCTCGAGCGATAATACCACCGCAAGTGCTTGCTTTTTCGCGTCCAGATTAGTAACGCGTGTCCAGATTCCCAGTTCATTTTTCCAACTTTCGTACGACCTCTTCTCGTCGAAGCGAGGTGGCACGTTGTAGTTAGAAGCCATCGTCTGCTACCAATGTTAAGTCGAAATGACACAACGACAAGGTTCCAGTTTAACAAAGTTTACTCTACTATATGAACACACTACAAGGTAGCCATTACACTCCAGGCTAGGTCCAACAACGAACAGACTTCCAGCGCATGCGCACTCTTGACTCCGTGATAGCCCCGTAATAACAGGAGTATAGGGATACTTAAAACATGAACTTAACAGAGGGAGTGTGCGATGGAGGATGGGGGGAGTGTGTGATGGAGGGAGTGTGTGATGGAGGATGAGGGAGTGTGTGATGGAGGGATGGGGGAGTGTGTGATGGGGGGAGTGTGTGATGGAGGATGGGGGGAGTGTGTGATGGAGGATGGGGGGAGTGTGTGATAGAGGATGGGGGAGTGTGTGATGGAGGATGGGGGAGTGTGTGATAGAGGATGGGGGAGTGTGTGATGGAGGATGGGGGAGTGTGTGATAGAGGATGGGGGAGTGTGTGATAGAGGATGGGGGAGTGTGTGATGGGGGGAGTGTGCGATGGAGGATGGGGGGGGTGTGTGATGGAGGGAGTGTGTGATGGAGGATGGGGGAGTGTGTGATGGAGGATGGGGGAGTGTGTGATGGAGGATGGGGGAGTGTGTGATGGAGGATGGGGGAGTGTGTGATGGAGGATGGGGGGAGTGTATGATGGAGGATGGGGGGGTGATGGAGGATGGGGGAGTGTGTGATAGAGGATGGGGCAGTGTGTGATGGAGGATGGGGGAGTGTGTGATAGAGGATGGGGGAGTGTGTGATGGAGGATGGGGGAGTGTGTGATAGAGGATGGGGGAGTGTGTGATGGGGGGAGTGTGCGATGGAGGATGGGGGGAGTGTGTGATGGAGGGAGTGTGTGATGGAGGATGGGGGAGTGTGTGATGGAGGATGGGGGAGTGTGTGATGGAGGATGGGGGAGTGTGTGATGGAGGATGGGGGGAGTGTATGATGGAGGATGGGGGGGTGATGGAGGATGGGGGAGTGTGTGATAGAGGATGGGGGAGTGTGTGATGGAGGATGGGGGAGTGATGGAGGATGGGGGAGTGTGTGATAGAGGATGGGGGAGTGTGTGATGGAGGATGGGGGAGTGTGTGATAGAGGATGGGGGAGTGTGTGATGGAGGATGGGGGAGTGTGTGATGGAGGATGGGGGAGTGTGTGATGGAGGATGGGGGAGTGTGTGATGGAGGATGGGGGAGTGTGTGATGGAGGATGGGGGAGTGTGTGATGGACGGAGTGTGCGATGGAGGATGGGGGGAGTGTGTGATGGAGGATGGGGGAGTGTGTGATGGAGGGAGTGTGTGATGGAGGATGGGGGAGTGTGTGATAGAGGATGGGGGAGTGTGTGATAGAGGTTGGGGGAGTGTGTGATGGAGGATGGGGGAGTGTGTGATGGAGGGAGTGTGCGATGGAGGATGGGGGGAGTGTGTGATGGAGGGAGTGTGTGATGGAGGATGGGGGAGTGTGTGATGGAGGATGGGGGAGTGTGTGATGGAGGATGGGGGAGTGTGTGATGGAGGATGAGGGAGTGTGTGATGGAGGATGTTGAAGATTGTGAGAACAAAAAAAACAAGGTTCTGCAACAAGCTGCTGAAATCTCTCAAAACAATTTAACATCTCTGGGCTTCACTAATTTCTCCGTCAGTCTACATGCTCATAACATATGTTGCTGTCAAACAGCCTGGGCTGTACTATACCCTTTACATCTCCCATTCAGACAGAACGTCTTTCAGGAGTAGGACTAGAACTTCATTAAGCACAACTATCTACAGTAAATAACAATCTCTCCATACCACTGATTTACTCTCGCTCTCCCTCTGAGCAGTAAATCTCATACTTCTGGTGTCTGGGATAAGGTCCGTGACACATCACTCTGCTGGAGGATATAAGGGCCTCATTACGTCATCAGCACCGCTTCTGACGGACAGTCACCAAATGCCAAGAGGAATAGAAAGCAGAACGATCATCTGCTGAGAGGCATACATCATCCGTCTATTACGTGAACTCAGATTATTACAGACAACAACACCGATGACTTGGCCACGTCCTCTGACATCCTCAGAATGATTCATTAAAATCATTAAGCTAAGTAAGTAAGTCAATTATTACAGATTGAGATTCCACATTCTGTGGCAATAAGAATTGTTGCCAATGTCATTGAACCAATGAGTTTTGGACCAGACTTTGCGAGTTGCTTGTCTATTTATTCAACAAGAACCCCTGTTTGGTTAGCTTAACATGAATGATCAGTCATCTATGAGGCTGCAGAGCACTCCGTTTTAGTGTACTGATTGTTACAGCTCTCTTCAAGTCTAATGAGCCCAGTGCAGCACTATCCATACAGGCGTGCAGATCTGTCCACAGGGAATCCATTACATGGCCCTGAGGTGTTGGTGACAGTAGTGACGAGTGAAGGATGATGGGAGGTGTTAATTACACATGGTCATTACACTCGTAGAAAAAAAAGGTGCTATCTAGAACCTTAAAGGGTTCTTCGGCTGTCCCCATAGGAGAACCCTTTTTGGTTCCATGTAGAACCCTTTCTACAGACGGTTCTACATGGAACCAAAAAGGGTGCTACCTAGAACCAAAACAGGTTCTACCTAGAACCACAAAATGTTACCCTATGGGGACAACCGAAGAACCCTTTTAGAACTGTTTTTCTAAGAGTGTAGGATGGCCAGAGGAGGGCCAGGGGGAGGAGCGGAAGAGGAGCAGGGGACTCTTTCTTTTCAACAGCCGTCCAGCTTGGGACCTGGGTGGAGACGCAATGGGAATACTCTCCACTGGGGAAAGGCTGGAGACTTGGTGTGTATGGTTACTACCAAAGGGTGTTTGACCTCTTTTGGAACACTGACCTATTGGAGCTTACTATGAATACAACAATTATACTTTGACCATGAAATGACTAGTTGATGGAAGCTGTGGGTGCCTGGGTGGATGGTTAATTATAGGTATTCTAATGGATGGGTGCTAAAGATGTAGGACCTTAATTTGAGCCAGTTTGCTACAGCAGGGTAATAATCTTGAAGCAACAGGAAATGTGAATTATTATGTAGATTATAATTAATGGACAAGTTTCAAAGTGGAAATTACAAACTTCAGAAGCCTTTATAAACCTCAAATACACTCCAAGTTTTACATTTCCTGCATTGCAGGAAAGTTCTCCTGCAACAGGGTGATCAAATTAAGATCCAACATCTGTGTTACTTACCTTGCTGTTAAGGTAGAGGAGAAATTGGCGGAGCTGGAGGGTCTTCAGGGCCATGGGGTTTTCGAACAGGAACACAGGACACAGAGAAGAATAGAGTTAGCAAGAGATCATCACTTCACAGGCATCTACGCGGTAATCAATGTTTCATGCCTCTGTCCCGAAGAAAGCACCAGTTAGCCTTGAGCTAGCCTCGAGCTAGGCCCATATACCAGCTAATTCTAGGGCTACAATACCTCTTTTGCCAATTGGCCTGGAAACCTTTACTGTCGACACGGAGCCCCGCCGATCCATCACGCCTAGTCTGCCGACTTAATCGCCCCGATGTGGTCTCAACAGGCTATTCCGTTATAATGTCGCGAAGAACCATCTGCTTGCCCCGGCCCGCTAGCTTCCTGAACGCCGTGTCTCCCGCTCGCATAGCGTAGTAGTGTCTACCGAACGGCTCCCTGACTCACCTATTGCTGCTCATTGGACCCTATGATCACTCGGCTACACAGTTGATGCCCCCTGGACTGTTTCAGTAACAAGGTACCTCATTTTGTTTATCTGTCGGCCCCAGCCTCGAACTCCTGTCCTGTATGTACCGAACTGACCCGCTCTGCACATTCAACACCATTTACCCATTGGTGTCTTAGCTCTCCCGATCAACAACTGTGATTGCTTTATGCCTCTCTCTAATGTCAATATGCCTTGTCTGCTGCTGTCTTGGCTAGTTCTTATTGTTTTATTTCACAGTAGAGCTCTCAGTCCCGCTCATCATGACTTAGATAGCTCTTTTGTCCCACCCCCCACATATGCAGAGACCTCACCTGGCTTAACTGGTGCCACCAGAGACGAAACCTCTCTCATCGTCACTCAACGCCAAGGTTTACCTCCACTGTACTCACATCCTACCATACCCTTGTCTGTACATTATGCCCTGAATCTATTCTACCACGCCCAGAAATCTGCTCCTTTTATTCTCTGTTCCCAATGCACTAGACGACCAGTTCTTATAGCCTTTAGCCGTACCCTTATCCTACTCCTCCTCTGTTCCTCTGGTGATGTAGAGGTTAACCCAGGCCCTGTAGCCCCCAGTTCCACACCTATTCCCCAGGCGCTATCATTTGTTTACTTCTGTAACCGTAAAAGCTTTGGTTTCGTGCATGTTAATATCAGAAGCCTCTTCCCTAAGTTTGTTTTATTCAATGCTTTAGCGCAGTCCTCCAACCCGGATGTCCTAGCCGTGTCTGAATCCTGGCTTAGGAAGGCCACCAAAAATTCTGAAATTTCCATCCCCAACTACAACATTTTCCTCCAAGATAGAACTGCCAAAGTGGGCGGAGTTGCAATCTACTGCAGAGAGAGTCTGCAGAGTTCTGTCATGCTATCCAGTTCGAGCTTCTACTTTTAAAAATCCACCTTTCCAGAAATAAGTCTCTCACTGTTGCCGCCTGTTATAGAACCCCCTCAGCCCCCAGCTGTGCCCTGGACACCATATGTGAATTGACTGTTAGGTGACCTAAACTGGGATATGCTTAACACCCCGGCCGTCCTAGAATCTAAGCTAGATGCCCTCAATTTCAAACAAATTATCAAGGAACCTACCAGGTACAACCCTAAATCTGTAAATATGGCACCCTCATAGATATCATCCTGACCAACCTGCCCTGTAAATACACCTCTGCTGTCTTCAACCAGGATCTCAGAGATCACTGCCTTATTGCCTGCGTCCGTAATGGGTCCGCGCTCAAACGACCACTCCTCATCACTGTCAAACGCTCCCTAAAACACTTCAGCGAGCAGGCCTTTCTAATCGACCTGGCCCGGGTATCCTGGAAGGATATTGACCGCATTCCGTCAGTAGAGGATGCCTGGTTATTCTTTAAAAGTGCATTCCTCACCATCTTAATTAAGCATGCACTATTCAAAAAACATAGAACTAAGAACAGATATAGATAGCCCTTGGTTCACTCCAGACTTGACTGCCCTTGACCAGCACAAAAACATAATGTGGCGTACTGCATTAGCATCGAATAGCCCCCGTGATATGCAACTTTTCAGGGAAATTAGGAACCAATATACACAGTCAGTTAGGAAAGCAAAGGCAGCTTTTTCAAACAGAAATTTGCATCTTATAGCACAAATTCCAAAAAGTTTTGGGACACTGTAAAGTCCATGGAGAATAAGAGCACCTCCTCCCAGCTGCCCACTGCACTGAGGCTAGGAAACACTCACCACCGATAAATCTACGATAATTTCAATAAGCATTTTTCTACGGCTGGCCATGCTTTCCACCTGGCTACCCTTAACCCGGCCAACAGCTCTGCACCCCCCGCAGCAACATGCCCAAGCCCCCCCCCCCAACTTTTCCTTCACCCAAATCCAGATAGCTGATGTTCTGAAAGAGCTGCAAAATCTGGACCCCTACAAATCAGCTGGGCTAGACATTCTGGACCCTCTCTTTCTAAAATGATCTGCCGCAATTGTTGCAACCCCTATTGCTAGCCTATTCAACCTCTCTTTCATATCGTCTGAGATCCCTAAAGATTGTTAAGCTGCCGCGGTCATCCCCCTCTTCAAAGGGGGAGACACTCTAGACCCAAACTGTTACAGACCTATATCTATCCTGCCCTGACTTTCTAAAGTCTTCGAAAGCCAAGTTAACAAACAGATCACCGACCAACCATACCTTATCCGCTATGCAATCTGGTTTCCGAGCTGGTCATGGACGCACCTCAGCCACGCTCATGTTCCTAAACGATATCATAACAGCCATCGATAAAAGACAGTACTGTGCAGACGTCTTCATCGACCTGGCCAAGGCTTTCGACTCTGTCAATCACCACATTCTTATCGGCAGACTCAACAGCATTGGTTTCTCAATTGACTGCCCGCCTGGTTCACAAACTACTTCTCAGACAGAGTTCAGTGTGTCAAATCAGAGGGCCTGTTGTCCGGACCTCTGGCAGTCTCTATGGGGGTGCCACAGGGTTCAATTCTCGGGCCGACTCTTTTGTCTGTATATATCAATGATGTCGCTCTTGCTGCTGGTGATTCTCTGATCCACCTCTACGCAGACGACACCATTCTGTATACCTCTGGCCCTTCTTTGGACACTGTTAACAAACCTCCAGACGAGCTTCAATGCCATACAACACTCCATCCGTGGCCTCCAACTGCTCTTAAATGCTTGTAAAACGAAATGCACGCTCTTCAACCGATCGCTGCCCGCACCCGCACGCCCGACTAGCATCGCTACTCTGGACGGTTCTGACTTAGAATATGTGGACAACTACAAATACCTGGGTGTCTGGTTAGACTGTAAACTCTCCTTCCAGACTCACATTAAGCATCTCCAATCCAAAATTAAATCTAGAATCGGCTTTCTATTTCGCAACAAAGCCTCCTTCACTCATGCTGCTAAACATACCCTCGTAAAACCGACTATCCTTGACTTCGGCGATGTCATTTACAAAATAGCCTCCAACACTCTACTCAGCAAATTGGATGTAGTCTATCACAGTGCCAACCGTTTTGTCACCAAAGCCCCATATACTACCCACCACTGCGACCTGTATGCTCTCGTTGGCTGGCCCTCGCTTCATATTTGTCGCCAAACCCACTGGCTCCACGTCATCTATAAGTCTTTGCTAGGTAAAGCCCCGCCTTATCTCAGCTCACTGGTCACCATAGCGACACCCACCCGTAGCACGCGCTCCAGCAGGTATATTTCACTGGTCATCCCCAAAGCCAACACTTACTTCGGCCACCTTTCCTTCCAGTTCTCTGCTGCCAATGACTGGAACGAATTGCAAAAATCACTGACGCTGGAGTCTTATATCTCCCTCGCTAACTTTAATCATCAGCTGTCAGAGCAGCTTACCGATCATTGCACCTGTACACAGCCCATCAGTAAATAGCCCACCCAACTACCTCATCCCCATATTATATACTTTTTGCACCCCAGTAGCTCTACTTGCACATCATCATCTGCACATCTATCACTCCAGTGTTAATGCTAAATTGTAATTATTTCGCCACTATGGCCTATTTATTGCCTTACCTCCCTAACCTTACTACATTTGCACACACTGTATATAGATTTTTCTATTGTGTTATTGACTGTACGTTTGTTTATCCCATGTGTAACTCTGTGTTGTTGATTTTGTCGCACTGCTTTGCTCTATCTTGGCCAGGACGCAGTTGTAAATGAGAACTTGTTCTCAACTGGCCTACCTGGTTAAATAAAGGTGAAATAAATAACACTGACACTGTGCTGTAAAAGACTTACTGAGACAAGCAAACAAAACGCAGCCCAATAATAGCCTGTTACGTTGTCACAAACAAGTTTTAGGATACCCTTCATGTCATCGCATTGTCCTCGGTCTGTTGGTGAAAAGGCTTGAGAATAGGATGAGACTACTGCATTCAGATGACAATATGATGCAGTTCCAAGCGTCTCTGGCATTTAGCATAAAATTAGAGACTTTATTATCAGACGAGAGACAACAGAGAAGCGTATTAACAAACTGCAATAAATGGATTTTCATTAATATACTTCACAGCTGTGGACTAATTTAAATCATGTTTTAAAGTTCATTGAATAAAGTAAATGTTTAAAAGTTCATTGAATAAAGTAAATGTAATTTCCCCTTTGGCAAATGACTTTCCGGGGTTAAAAAGAAAGACTGAACGAGACGAAGTCTAATTAAACTTCTATTTCCCCAGAGGTTGGACATAATGGCTTCAGTTCCAGTTCAGCGAGTGAAATCACAAGAGAGACGGATTATTCAAAACAGGGTGATGACATGGGTGAGATTAGGCAGCTTTTGATTCCCTGGCAGTCAGATCAGCTCTGCGTCAAGTTAAAGCTAGAATATGGGATTCGTTTTTTGTGTGAAACGGCAGCCCTGCTATATACCAAGAATTGAAATGACCATTAAAACAGATTTCCAGATCGCAGATTGTGCCTTTAAGGAAGCCAGACGAAAAGACACCAGCTGAATAAATGATCAACGCATGGTGAGGTGTAGAGCATGAACAACTCTGTTTAACTAGGCCTAGGATATTATAGGACTCATACAAGCTAAACGACAGTCTTTTCAACACAAGCAACTTCAATCAAATTCTTTCATGTCAGCTACTTAGCACGTCCTTAGAACAAACAGCTGTAAAACAAAACCTCACAATATAACATGTTAAAAAGAAACTAGTTACAGTACAAGTGGTGGAGCTCTGAATAAGTAACGACGATGCAGCAGACGAAACATGAGCGTGGGAGAGATACTTAGAGACCTTTTTTTTTATTAGCCCTGTTGACACTGTATTTGGCCGGTGACACTTTGCTTCTTGAAATTCCAATATCTTTCAAACTTGACTGCTGACATACAAAACATTTTGGGGCTGTATCAACAGTGACTAATGAAAAAAGTGGTTTCCCTTTAACAGCAGGTAAGCCATTCAGCCCAAGGAGAACAGAGGTGTGGGTAAGAGGTAGGAGCAGTGGGAACAAGAGGAGATGCTCAAAGCCTATCTGTCAGTCACAGGCACAACTAACACCTGACTCACAGGACTCTCAGTTCCTCTTTCATATTACAGTACACATTTATGAGAAATCAAGCACACAGTGTGTGTGTGTGTGTGTGTGTGTACACAATATGATAATGTCTACGTGCGAGCGTGTGCCTACGGCCTGCTGAATACCTGTAGGACCAGCGGCTGTAGACAGGCTGGGAGACACCACTCTTTACACTGTCCATGATGCTGTATCAGCCAGTCTAGATGTGTGATAGTCAGTACAGCAGCAGCTCCGGTAATGTATGGTACTCCCAACCTGGTCCAGAGTCAGTCTGAAGGTCTACCTGAAGCTCCAACTACAACCCTGCTACCCTGCAGCCTGGAGGGAGTCCCATCCCAGGGAGTGACAGCGCCAAGCAGCTGAGGGTGAGGTCTCTGGGTAGCAGCAGTTGCCATGACGCCACACTTGAGGCTAGCCTCTGAACACAACACAGTGAACGAACAGGGATTTGTTAGGGGAGTCTAAATGTGGCGTGAGTTCATGCCAAGACAAAATACCGGGCATAAAATCCCTAAACTTGGTCCTCTGACTTAGTTATATGTCTGTCTTTCTTCAGTTTATAAGATGTATCAGATATATAGACTGATAGGCCACGTGCTAAAGCTGGACATGACTGTATCGGAATAGATAAAAATGCTTTCTGCAGAACTCCACAGACGCCATTTCCTCTGACTCAGAGGGAGATATTTCACATACCAAAACCGCAGACCATTGACTAAAAAACTGAATTGAACACCAATTGGTTTACGCTTTGTGGGCTTTAGCCTAGGCCTAGTATCTTAAGTTAAAATATTCCAACACTTTTATTTTGACAGAAAATGCCAGAACATGGAATTTGCTTAGTCATAGCAAAATGAACCAAACTGTTTCTTGTCAATGTGAAACCACATTATTCTGGTTTTCTGCCTTTCTACATAGGCTTTCCTTATATGGTCCTTGAATCCGTGTAAGTAAAGCTGTTTCTGGATGATAATCACAGTTACTCCCAATTAACGGAAGTATAAACAAACAACCCTCTCATTCCTAAAACTGGCAAGAAGTGGGGGACCTTGATCCTGTTGCTAGGAGACCACAGGATCTTTAAGTCATATCGTCTTCTGTTTGTGTACGTGTGTTTGCGTGCGCGTGCCTGTGAAGGGAAAATGGCATTCTCCTCAGCTGAGGGCAATCTGGGGAATGATTCACCTGAGAGTAATTAAACACTGTCAAAACAAATGATGGAAACAAGAGTTAAGTGTCAACTGGTAAGCACTCGAAGCAACGCCTTACGTCCATATAACAATGATGAAAACCCAAAGACTGAAACTACAGAAGCTCGCTATCTCATGCATCCCATTGAGTCACGGCAGGTTCTTCGGTCTACACACAGAATCTGCCCACGGGAGATTAGGTAGGCTAAAATGGAGTAGCCTACATGATTCAGTTGAGAACCAGCCTACCTATTGCAAATACCAGAGGTTTTCCCTCTGTCTGTCAGTCCCTGACTCAACTGGATGGATTGTCCAAGCCACTGCGGAGGCATGTGTTCGGAATGTGCTGGAAAATAGGAAGTAAATTGCAAACCATTTTCTACCCTTCTACCCCATTTTCTCACCCACAGGTCTTGTACAGTTAGATACTTGAGGTCCAGCTGGTTTGTTATAGGTCTGCTGAGCCATTGTGAAATAGGGATACAACAACCACACCTTTATGGAAAGGGAATTCCTGCAAAAGCTGATTTAAGCTGAAGATACATTGAATTAAACCAGGACCAATTTTCCTACAGCAGACTGAATGGTAACTGATTCTGAGTGAGACTGTGAGTGCATGATTATCTTAGGTCACTGACCATGATAATCGTGTGCACTATACCTTACAGACACCCCGATTTTCATTTGTCCATCCATGCGCTTGATCAGAACAGTTTCATCTGATGCATTTTTCCCTCTACTCTCAGGTTTATGGTATCAGCCTGAGATACTGCTGTGTTAAGGTCACTTTCCACCTCTCTGTTCAGCTCTTAAAACAGACACTCGCATCCTCTGCCAATTGAGTCACCCAAGCATGAAACCCACAGCAGAGAGAAGAGAGCCCTTACGGAGAAAGAGAGAAGGATAGGATACTGGAAAGGGCTTGAGAGATAGGTTAGATGTTTTACATGCAAGGATTTAAAACTCCCATGTTTCCTCTCTGAACAGACCTTGCAGCTGTGCCATCTGCGTACATGACAGCTGGACACAAACAAATAGTGTCTGGCTGGTTGGGGGGCTTGGACATGGTGGCGAACCAGGCCTGGTGTGTTGTTTTTGCCTGCCAAACCCAGGCTCTAGGTTTCCGTTAGCCGGTAAATTACAGCTTTCGGGCCAAAATAAAAGAAAAGACGCTAAATAAAATTGTGACCGGACAAATTGTCCTGAAAAAAAATCAAATAATCTATTGCAAAATAATGCTTTTTATTTATTGATGAAGATACCAGTCGATGTGCTCCAACTTCATAGGCAAATACATTTCATTAGGTTAATAAATCCTCAAGCAGCTTGGAAATTAGTGTCGGTGGCGTTTCTATTTTTACTCACGCAAAAAGATGCGAGGTCCTCACAAGGGACTTCAGCTAAATGTACCCTGACTGGGCAAAATTGGCGAAGATTGTGTTGATGATCCGTTTCCAGTGTGCCCATCGAGAGGGGATTCTTTCTCCAAATCAGAGTAAATACGGCCTCAAGATCGCGCCTTCTTGAGAACAAAGTAACGAGGCTGATGTGCATTAAGCTGCTCCAAGGAGTTGGACAGTTTTGACTTCCCAACAGCAGCAGCAGCTCACTTTGAGCAGGCCAAGGTCTGCCGCAAACGCAAGTAAATTACAGGCAAATTATTATGTTTGACAGGCCCAGTCCTAGCAGTTCTGCTGCCGCCCTAGGCAAGATCACCATGTATAGTAGGCCAGGCCTATATAGATTTGGAATGGATTGATAGACCAGAGTAGAGTAATGATGTGTATCGTGCACTATTGGTGCATTTCAGTTGAGCTTATTCAGTGGCACTTAGAAACTAAACATTGAGCTTTGGAAACAAGAGCTTTTATAAATGCATGGCACGGGCCTCGTTTCACAGGAGTATTGTAAAATAAGCTTTCTATTATTGAACCAGCTGTAACCATTTTTTCACATTTACATATGAAATTTGATTGTCCAACATCAGTTTGATAATTTCTTCATTTTGTGGACACCTAGAGTGGCCTCTTTCCACTGCTGTGGTGCTGAATCGCAGCTGGAATTGGGAGCGAGGCGGGCTGGCCCTGGAGTTCGTAGACAGCCATGTTTTGTTATTTATTAGGCCTAATTAAAATCTTTATGCCTAGGCTCAATTAAATTAGAGAGGCCTAGATTGTATTTGAAACCAGCTGTGGTTTTATATTTATTAATTAAAATGTTCATACAAATAGGCTATAGGACAGATCGTTTGCAAATTATATTATACAAATATTATATTTTGAAGTTGTGTTTTATTACTGTGTAGGCGACTTGTTCTTCTAGGCTAAATGTTTTTTTTTCTTTTTTTTTAATGATATTCATTTACGATTTATTGCAGGGATGAAGACGCATTGGGCAATGTTTTGCTTTTCAACCTGTCATGTTTATATAAGAACATCATTGTACTTTATTTTATTAAAACTTTACAGGCTACCGTAATTTCTATTCTGTTAAGATTAATTACAATAATCTAAAATGTGCTTTTGAGCACCATGGGACGACACCTTATGTTACGCACCCAATGCATATGGATGTCCGGTATATTTGTCAAACATCCGGGAAATTAAAATCTTGTCGGTCACAGTGTCCGGCGCCAAATTTTCCAAACGGAAACCCTGCCCAGGCTACATGTCTGTTCTTTACACTAATCCTCTACATATATCCTCTGAAAGACTACACAAGCAGATTACATCAAATAATCACAGTCCACGTTGCAGCATTTGAACAGGAAAGGGTGGGAACTGCCCTCTGATTTTATTCTCATCTCAGGGTAAAAATGTAGCTATGGATTTCACACTTTTTCTGCAGAGCTTACAGTAACCTCCTACGCATACAGCACCATGCTCTGCTCTCAGGGCACCTCTGGTCAGCACAGTCCTAATGCACTGACATCAAACAGACATCAATAGGAGTGCTGGGGGACCATAGGGGGAGTTGATTTCCCTCCTGAAACTGATTGAGAAGCTAGTGTAAGAGGAGGCAGGGAGAGGCATGCTCCAACACGTCATGTCAGTGTTTCCCCTGTATTCATAAAACGTTTTCAGTGGAAACTTAAACAACTAAAACCAGATATAAAAAAAATGCAGAAAAGATAATGAGGGCATATATTTTTAAATAAGATCATCTTTGAGAACTAGCTAACAACCACCAGAATAAAAACTGGCATGGGGCCCCTTTTGATTTTGTTATGTTCGAGTCACTCAGATAGCATAAGAACACAGCATAAGCCATGGCAAAATGTGTAGAATTGCATGACATTTGCTTAAAAGTAGCTGTCCAGTGTTTCCAGATTAATATGAAATATGACCTATAACGAATTACAATATGAGTAAAATAGCTTTCCTTCCCAAAAAAAGCGTTTCTGTCTTGGAATGGTTTAGGCGTACCCCAACAACAGAATGGTGTGGGCGTATACCGATCATTAAAAATATTAATACGAGTAGACTGCTGATTGGCCAGCTCAACCTCTTTAGGAGTATTACATCATACTCCATGAGGAAAAAGCAAGCATTTTTTATTAAATGGTCTGTTTGAGATGCAAGTTTGAAGTGTTTATTCTCCAATTTATGCTTTGGCCACAAATATGTGTATAGAACGAGTCTATAACATTATTTGGATATGAGTTAACAGAATATTAACTTTTAATAGTGAGATTTTCACTGGACAGTTACTTTAAAACTGCACATTTTCTCTCAGTCCCATGGCAAAATGTGTAGAATTGTAGGAAAGGATTAGCAAGTTACTAGAGTAACGTCAGCACAAATATGGAAAACATCAGATCATGATGTGATCCATATCCGATATAAATTTAATTTGGTGTTAACAGGTTACCCTAGCTAGCTAGCTAACGCTACTTTAATTTGCTCATCAAAAGAACCTTGGATATTTTTTTAACTGCTGTTGCATCGAAAGTCTTACTTGCTTAGTTGCAGCCCATCAACTCGGGTAGAAAGTTGTCAGCACCTGATTCGTCATCAGCTCAACAGTATAGCTGTCATTTAGCCATTATAGCTAACCATCTTTTTCTGCCCCAGGTGGGAAAATGTCAATGTGGCTGTAATTTATGCGTTGGCCACAAATACAAGTATAGGACGAATCAACAACATTATTTGTGAGTTAACAGCATATAAACTTTTTAAAGTGAGATTTTCTCTGGCCAGTTACTTTAAAACTGCTAATGCTCTCTCATCCCCATGGAAAAATGTTTAGAATACCATGAAACTAGCTATAAAACTGTCAAATGTTCTCTCTGCCCCATGGCAAAATGTGTAGAATTGCAGGAAATTAGCTTTAAAACTGCAACATTTTGTCTCAGCGTCCAAGAGGGCCTCTAAAATGTTCGGTGGAAATCCTAGAGGAAATAATGCATTTCTTGTGTCAACATGTTTGCCTATTAATTTTCCTGAGCCATTTTCCACAGTGTGCATTGATGTCACAAAGGGAATAGCCAATAATATTGTTTGTTGTGGGTGCAATGGTATTGCAACATTCGTGGGTACGCTTTAAAAACCGAAGACTGTGGAATTCTTTATTGCCTCCAGATAGTCACATAACATTCAGCCATCCTACATTCCAATCCACAATCATATGGGGGTGGAGTGTCATTATTTTGACCTGGAATGCACAGCATATGGAAAACGTTTGCTAGTGAAATAAGCAGTAAGAATCCCTAAATGAAACTCAACTTCACAGGGTGAAATGAGATCGCAAAAGCAATGCAGTGGATTTCACTTGTGGGTGCTAGTATAACACCTTAAACTGCTCAAAAGAACAGTGTTTGTCATAATAGCATGGTCATAAACAGTATAAAGTCAGTTGTCATTTTAATGACAAACTGTCATGACTGTGTTTATGACAGGTGATTCTGTTATGCCGAAGGGTTCAGGAAGTGTTAAATAATAATCATACTCTTGACTGACATATCATTTGTCTATTGCCTCCATGTAGCCTATCACATCATTAACCACGAACTGAACCATCCAACACCCTAATCAACATCGGATTGTCCCCATGTTGGCCACAATTCCATACCATCATCATGCCTATGACATTAGCTTGATTCACCTGCTTTTGTTGATGTTGTTCATCCTGTCACTTCTTCCGTTTCGGAGACTTCTTCGGTAGTGACCGTGCCAAGTGATGTTGCCAAGATTGCCCCCCTCATAGGCCCTAATACTGTATTTTTTAGCAAGCTACCCACATTTCTGCGGTGCCGTCTCCAATGACAATGGCGCAAGCTCCTATGACAAAGCCACAGTAACTCGAGAAATCGAGTGTAATATATTTCCTATCTGATGGCTTTTGTGACGCAATAATGTAACGTTAGCAACCCAACATATTCAAGGCTTGAGCCTTGCCAGATGTTTATAACGTCGTTATAGCTTCGTTGTCAACATGCATGTTCATACAATTTTGACATTTTACGTTATAGCTAGCTAGCAAGTTAAAATAAAAAAGATTCTCTCATTTTCAAACACATCCCTGTTACAAAAAAAATCAAAAAGTTTACGAGCAATCCATGAAGAATTGTGTGCTTTCTGCTTTACCCTTAACAAGCACGCTAGCTAGCTAACAATCGATGGAGTTTTCCAAGCTACAATTCACTGACCAACTCACGCTTCCTTTTCGTGATAAAACGATCCCCAAATGGTTAATGATAAGCGTTGAACGCTGCTTGATTCCTGTATACAATAGTTAGCTACATTTCAAGTTGTGGAAAATATGTATTTTAGTTTGTGCTTGGTATCATCTTCCATGATTGATTTACCACTCAGCGTGCTCGGTTATCTTCAGGCAAACAAGAAACATTAGCTAGCTAGCCTAACATTAGCCAAACTAGCATCAGTCTTCTCAAGCAACAGTGCCTTCTGAAAAAGTTAAGTGACAGACTAGTCTCGCGCACCACCCACCAGACACGCTTCGCCCATGCAATTTGGACACTGCATGTCTACATAGTATCATGGGCAAAGAACGACATATATATATATATATTTTTACTTACCTTATGCTGTAGTAACTCATGTTTATCCACGGTTGCTATGGATCCCAGCTGGTGGTGGCCTCCCCGTGCAGCAGACAACTTTCCTTGACACGCTTGGAAAATTGTTCCCAACAGCCCTAGTTACCGCACATGACTACAACGGACTATCCTATTGGATGGCAGGTTATATAGACTTGAGTGATTGAACAGGTTTCTTTGCCTCTGCATTCCATGTTACCACAAATGTAGCTAGTAAATAGAACCCTCTATTTATACCAACGTTACTAGCTAGTGTTGTAACACTCAAACCACAAAAATTCATTATGCACTTATGTTAAATTGAAAAACAACCAATTTTTAAAAATATTTAATGTGGACCCAGGGTACAAAGAAATCAAGAACCTAGACAGAGCCACATCCATAATGGGCTGAACTACCAACTGCACATGGACAACATGCCAAGTTATCCCGAGCAGCAAAACAATTGAGTGGACTCAATAATATTATAGTTATTGCAACATATCACTTTCAATCAGTGGACTAATTTATTCATGTGGTGTTAACTACAATGTTAACTACAATTCATTGTTAATTGCAGAACATGATAGTAAAATGATGTCAACATTTACAGTTATGTTGATTAGATGCTAATTAGTGCCTCTGCACTTGAAAGATAACCTCGGTCCCTCAGCAACCTCATCAGCCCTTTCCTCCTCCTCCATGTAACCTTGACTCCATAGTCTCTCTCTGGGGTGTCTGTTGCTAAAATCTCTGAAGTCACAGTATGTGGCGG
This sequence comes from Salvelinus namaycush, assembly GCF_016432855.1. Lineage (NCBI taxonomy): Eukaryota > Metazoa > Chordata > Actinopteri > Salmoniformes > Salmonidae > Salvelinus > Salvelinus namaycush. The sequence continues at coordinate 39,402,635 of NC_052312.1, forward strand.
GGTCATCGGCTGTGACGCAGGCAACAGGAGGCGAAGAAAGGAGGAACTTCCATCATGGTGTAACTCTGGAGTCTCTACATCAAGTGGGGAGAAGACATTGTCCGTGCCAGGGGTGTGGTGTGTTGCTGAGGCAGGAGTCCGAGCAGAGCATGACGCTGGGCTCTTGCCATGTCTGGCAACATTGGCAGCTGACGTTCTAAGGACCCCCACACATCTGCCGGAGGTTGATGCTGCATCTTCCGGTGTTACCTCTGACAACCGTCTCCTCTCAGCTGTCCCTTTCCTGAGAGAAGTTCTCGGTGTTGGTGTCTCCGTTTCATCTTGGTTACTTAGGTACTCTGTACTTAGAGAACCAACCTTATGAACTTGCAAGCCCTGCTGCTCCTCATGGGCCCCAAGAGCAGATTCTACAGCCTTCTTTCTACATGCATGCTTTTGATGGAGAGGTTGGGCTGTTGACCTTCTCTGAAAGGATAAGGCTTGGAACTTGTAAACACTACCTTTTCTGGATAAGTGAGAACTCTTGTCAAGAATGCTTGTTGCAGAGAGGCACTTCTTCCTCCCTCGCCTTCCTCTGGGTGCAGGGGGCGGTAGCTGATCAAACTGTGGACTCACCTGAAATTGAGTGAGCGAGAGACGAGACATCTTTGAACATGTTTGTCATACATTATTTATAGTCTATGGTATGAAAGGACAACATTCAGAAGATAGTAAATAATTACATTAAAAACATGATTAGCATCATACACATTAACAGTTATAAACTGTGATTACCCAAGAACTACAGGCTGTGCAGCTGTTCTGTCGCTGCTCCTCATCTAGAAATGATTTGGGATTGAGTGCGCCGCTCACTTTAGGCACATTGTGGTATCTGGCGTCATCAAGTGGTGGCTCAAAAAACAACAACGACGGCTTCTGTGAGTTTGGCAAAGATTTCTTTCTTGTTTTACGGGGCATCAGAGATCATGGCTGAGGAGCTGATGGGATAAAGAGAAGGTTAAATATATTGGGACGTTTTAAAGGAATGCAGTATGAAACAGATGTGGCATATAAGAAACGTTATAACGCTATAGCTTGCTTTGGGTTAAGTAGCTAGTTAGCTACAACAACAAAAAATAACAACAGAGTGAAGTACCCTTCCATGAACACATGGAAGAGTACATACGCCTTCGTATAATCACACGACGTACCTGGGTGTAAACTGCATGTCAGAAGTAGCTAGCTATCAATGTTTTGAAGAAATAATGTCTGAATCAGAAAGTGCAAACGTTTTGCATTTGCTTCGCTGTCCTCCAAGTCTTGCCGTTAACATGATGGTTAACGCTGATTGGTTTTCACATCCACTGGGTTCAGTCCATTGGATATGCAAAGACCACATGACCGGAATCGCAAATACTGCGCCAAAATTCAAAATCCCATTCCCTTTCACACTGAATGAAAGGAGATTGAGATCTACAAACTACCTGTCAACTTTCATTTTCGATTATTGTCATTGTTTAATTAAGGAGTCAAATAACCCAGAACAAAAGCGCATTGCATCACCATAATATGAAGGTTTGTTATATGCAACTTGGTTAAAGTTGCTAGCTAGCTGGCTAATTAACTGGACTAACGTTAGCTGGCAAACTAAACGCGTTAACTATTACCGCTAGCTAACTAACTACTAGCTAGTTTGGAGAATATGTTTCTACCTTCTTTGTATGTTAGCTAGCTAACTAACTAGAAACCCGTGGATTAGCAACTAGCTAACACCATCATGTTCTAGAAGACTGCGTCATAACCATAGCTGATATTTGAAAGACTGGTATTTCTATTCTAAAATCGTTAGCTAGCTAGCTATTGTAACAATTACCTGGCTGCTTTATTTTTAATTGATACAATCAAATAGATTTTAGTATAGTTAGATTAGCAAGTTACTAGAGTAACGTCAGCGCAAATATGGAAAACATCACTTCATGATGTGATCTATAACCGATATACATTTAATTCGGCGTTGTTACCAACGCTACTTTAATTTGCCCATCAAAAGAACCTTGGATAATTTTCGAACTAACAGCTTTTGCATCGACAGCCTTGCTTACTTAGTTGCAGCATATCAACTCAGGTAGAAAGTTGTCAGCACCTGATTCGTCATCAGATCAGTTTAGCTATCATTTAGCCAACTAGCTCAAACCTAACCAGCTTTTTCTGCCCCAGCGAAAATGTAGTTTTGGCTGTAACGTTACATTCTAACTTTAACGTTACCTGTTATCTCTTCAGACATCAAGTGAAGTCAAAGGGCCAGCTCTGTAATCTGAGCAGAATGAGACAGAGCCCAAGAAGGCCCCTGATCCTTAGGAGGAGGAAGCTTCCTTTTCAGCTAAATGAACCAGCAGTTGATGAGCCGGATGGACTACGACACAAGGAAGCATCCACATCCAAACCCTCAGGTGGCCAGTGTTTTCCTGATGGCATCCGTATCATGGACCATCCCACTATGCCTGGCACACAAGTGGTTGTCATCCCCAAAACTGCAGACCTTCAGAGTGTAATTGGGGCCCTCACTGCCAAGGGGAAGGAGTGTGGCTCTCAAGGACCAAACAAATTCATCCTTCTAAGTGGTGGTGGCTGTATCGAGGATGTTGCAGATTCTTTCTGTCAACCTAGCTATATGAGAGGTCGCAGCTCTGGTAGGAGTAGCATGGCTCTTGTCACACAGCCAGAGAAGGCAACAACAATGGACTGCCTAAAGGATACTAAGGCTTTGACTACAATTAAACCATGTATGTTTATATGCTTTCATGATTTTGGGTTAAATGACCCTCTACTTTTCCGGTGTTGTTTAACTGTTTGATGATGAACATTGTTGATGCGCACAGTTTTTATTATTTCACAGTGAATAGGGACCTTGATTGCAGTCCTCTAGATGACAGCCTTACTAACATCCAGTGGCTTGGGAGGATGAATACAGACGGTCTTGAACCAGATCCTGCTAAGAAAGCTGCCAACAAAGAGAATCATGATGCTTGCCAACAGATTCTCCAGGTTTGGCTCCTCTTTTAGCATCTCAGTGTGATTGTCAACGGACGTATGTAAACAGTGATGCTCAAGGAGGGTGTCACCGACACCGTGTTATATGTTTATCTAGAATGTTTCAAGTGTTGCACTCAAGTGTGATATTAGTTCTGCATGCTTGCTGCATTTGTTGAGTCTTCAAAGAGTAGTATCTAAATAGGCCAAACGAAACCAACCTCTCTTTTGTTCTGTTTTGCACACAGTCACAAAGTGAGCGAATGGAAGCACACAGGGTTGTCAAAGACCCCTTGTCAGAGAGACCACCCTACTCGTACATGGCAATGATTCAGTTTGCCATCAACAGTAAGAAGAGCAGGAGGATGACATTGAAAGAGATCTATACTTGGATTGAGGATCACTTTCCATATTTCAGAAAGGTGGCTAAGCCAGGCTGGAAGGTAAACATCCACAATAAGCCCTTGGTCACAGAAAGATTGTATTGGTGCCACTCTAGTAGTTGAGGACAAGATCATGTTACAATAGAAGCAGAAAAATACCCCTTAAGCACCCAACAAAAACTTGTATAATTGCCAATGGCATAAGCCACATCCTCTTAGTTTGATATTGTCTATGCTCCTCTGCCAGAATTCCATCCGCCACAATCTCTCCCTGCATGACATGTTCATCCGTGAGACAACACAAGATGGCAAGATCTCCTACTGGACCATCCGCCCAGAGGCCAATCGCTGCCTTACTCTTGACCAGGTGTACAAGGTTGGCATGTTACCCACTTTTCTGTTCTTAGTCATATTTTGTCGCTGGCCAATTACAACTATGGGACTCCACAAAAGGACAAATGCCTGCAAATAACTGTCTTCACTCTGAAATCTACCTTTTGATTATTATCTCTATGATTATTAACTCTGTCCCTTTTGACCAATTTTCCACCCCACAGACTGAGTCTGATCCAACTTCCATCTCGTCTCGGACCATGCAGGTCTGTGACCAACATGTAAGATTGTTTTACCCTTTTCATCTGTGGCAGTCAGTCAGGGAGGACAGGACCGTTGGAGAGAGGACAGGACATGCTTTCCATCTGCTCTTTTTTACCTCATTAAGCTGACAATTCATTTCAGGGGAGATGCAAGGTGTAGGCAGAGAGAGGCAGACATCACAGGACCACCGTACATAGTCAGTAACTTCTCCTACACAGGTCTAACTCATGCCGTCTTCATATAAGTTAACATCTCAATTGTTTCCCGCAGCAACAAAAGAGAATTGCTCCTGAAATCAAGAAAACATCTGCCAGTGTTCCTGGTAAGTGGGGGGAAACAAGCAGCTGGACGATTGCCAAACCTTTGAGAGTTGGAAATTATTGATGTGTAGCCGTTGCCTCAACTTTTTTTTATTTTTTGCCATCCATATCTTCAGAGAGGAAGATGAAGCCTCTTCTTCCTCGTGCAGACTCCTACTTGGTCCCCATCCAGCTGCCTTTCACCCAGTCACTCTTCCTGTCCTCGTCCACACGGCTCCCCCTCTCTGCTCCCCAGCAGAAATCTAGCTCCTCAGGAGGGGGCAAGAGGGTCCGTATAGCTCCCAAGGTAAAGTCTCACCATACCTTTTTTTGTTTTGTAAAGTGGCGGGGGGTTACTTGATTCCCTATAATTATTAAATTAATACATGTTACTGCGTTTGCAGGTTACGTACAGTGATGCCTCCACAGTGATGCTGTATGCTCCTCCAATTGAGGAGATGAAGGAGGAGCAGGTCTGTGTGCCCCTGACCTCCGTTACCCCTAGGGCCATTCTGACCAACACCAGGAAGGAAGTCAGCAGCTCCCGTCGCAAGCAGCGCCTCGTCCTGCCTTCCAACGAGGAGCCCGTGCTCCTCTTCCCTGACAGCACCTTCTTCGACTCGGGCCTGGCCTCCGACGGCTCCGCCTTACAGGACGCCGAGCTCGACCCCCGGCCGGAGCCTGACAGCCCCTGCAGGGAGTTCTCTTTCAAGACTCCCATCAAGAGCAGCCACCCAGCCTCCTCCACCCCCAGCAAGCCACCCACTGTGCTGTTAGAGCCCTGGAGGGTGACCCCGCTGGGCAAGGAGAGAGGCGGCATGCTGGACTTCAGCCCCATCCGCACCCCCGGCCCCAGCTTCACCCCACACCGCCATGACCACACCCCCTTCAGCTTCAGTAGCACTCCCTTTAAGGACCTGCCCTTGTTCAACTCCCCTCGCGAGCTGCTCACCTCTGCACGCTCCACATCTGCGGCTGGCCCCACCGGCACCTGCTCCCCGGGGCCAGAGCGTCTGCAGGGCTGCTCCAGAGAGCTCCAGATCGGGGGTCCCTCCACAGCCAACCGCTCCCTTACGGAGGGCTTGGTCCTGGACACCATGAACGACAGCCTGAGCAAGATCTTGGTGGATATCAGCTTCTCTGGCCTGGAGGATGATGATCTGGGTATGGGGAACATCAGCTGGTCTCAGCTCATCCCTGAACTCAAGTAGCCACTGCCGAGCAGAGAGCGCAACCCTTTCAAAGTTCTTTGCTAGATGAGGATGCCATAGTCTCATCATTACCCAAGCTGCTCACATCGTCTTCCAATCTGTAAATGTGGGAGTTTTCTTTCTAACTTAGATGTTTCCTTTGTCATTGGTTGCTTTTGTCACTACTAACCAGTCTTTTTCCTCTCCTTTTTTCTCTCGCTTGGTTGTGTTTCATGCCACAGGCTTAAGTGACCATATTTTGATTACAATTCACTGTCTCCCACGATAGTCTTGAAGGAACTTCTAGGGAACTGAAAAGTATGCCTGAGTTGTATGTAGCCTACATGGAATATGTATGTTTAATTTGCACATTTTGTAATATGTTTTGCTTTTTAAAATGTACATTTATACATAGATAAATCATCAAACTATCCAGTGAGACCGACACTACCATGCTAGAATATAAGATGTGGTGCCTCTGAAGTGAGCGAGTCTCCATTTGATTGGACCTCTGAAAGGATGTAACATGATGTACAGATGACCAACCACCAATGAGAGAAAGTAATAAACAACCAGGGCTGTCTACACCCAAAGGAGATGCCATTTTTGATTGACCAAGTCAACACTTATTCTAGTGCACTTTTGTAACTTATTCTAGGTATGACACAATGTCCAATCTGCTTTGTGAACTTTTAAAGAGTGGTAGTAGTGAGTGAGAAACTATGTAAAAGCATAAAGTAGTATGGTGATGTCTTCTATTCCTGTCTTACTCCGTCTGTAGAAGGGAAATATATTTGAATTTAAAAAATGTATGTTTGAATTGTCATTTGAAGTTTTTTGGCTAGAAGATTAAACATTTAATGCATGAGTTTATTATGGTTTTATTTTGATCGTAGGGTCATAGTTGTTACTTTGTTAATGGAAAGGAAGACTGCATCATTTGCTTATGACCAATTCTGAACGATGTATGGCTATTTATAGTTATTCTTGGTTTGTTTGTTAGCTGTGCTTGTGGTGGACACATTCAGGTTCAAGTTTGAGGAGCATCCTGTCTGCTAGTGTTTAATATCATGGCATGGGATTGCTGGTGATTGACTTTGCTTCGTGTTTTTACAGTATTGGTGTCTTGGAAAGTAGTTAATGTAAATGTTTAAAATGACTTTTTTCTTTTTGGGTGGGTGTGCTGACTACAGTGAAACCCGGTGACTTTGCTGCTTCTTTTCACATTGGGTGGGATTAGATGTCTTAACTTTAACTAGATTCACACAGTCCTGGGTTTCTTGTCCCATATTATAATTGAAGGTATGATAAACTGGAAGGGGCATGAACACCACATAATATGCAAGAACTTTTACATTCTGGTTCAGTTTTTATTACATGTCTGGTACAACAGACCCCAGAGCAGGGTTTGTGGAAAAACTGACATGGGTAACTTTTGGGATGTTTAAGAAAAGCATGTCTGTTTTATGAATCCTATGTAAATGGAATGAATGAATACGTCGCAGTTTCTCTTTTTGTTTTGAGTACCAAATACCAGTATGTCAACATTTTCTCATGATTGTCATTTTAAATGTAAATAATCAACACAAAACATATATCGTATTCAAAGTGTAAATAGTACACCTCATTAATTCAAGTAAACAAAAACAATAGTCATTGGGGGTTTTTCAGCAGAACTAACTTTCCGAGCAGTGAATGCTGTAGAGTTAACGGCTCATTCTTTTCCAAATCTAAGTAACATGCCTTGGTATTCACATCCATATACAATATGGAGGGCACAGCAATGGGTGTCCGTTCGTCTGGTCAGTGTGTGTGAGTAAAGAGGCGTCTTTAGTAGGTCTGGACTTCCTGCTGAGCCACCTCCAGCAGTATCTGGAGCTGCTTACTGCAGTAGTCTGGAGAATAGAGAGACAGTCCTGTCGGTGACTCACAACAGCCATAACTATCCCACACAACACCACCCTCACCTGACATTTCTGCTATCAGTAATTCAGTATGATGACAACAACATTATAGTGGCATGATAAGGATGTGACTCACTGAAGCTCTTTCTCCATCGGGCGGGCAGGCGTGAGCGGTGCACGGTCAGGTAGTAGACAGGGACTCCAGACAGGGTGAGAGCACAGCTGCCCCCTGTGTTCCAGGGGTCTGAGTACAGAGACAGCCCAACGATGAAGAAGCACACCACTGTGAAAGTGACTGCAATGGCCAGCGGCACCTAGTAGACATAGAATAGAATTATGAGCTGATCATAGGAATAAAACTAGGTAAACAGTCAAGAAACAGCCAACTAGTAAGTACCAAACAAGTGACATGAGTTAATTATAGTAGTCATAGCAACCTTGAAGGGTCTTGGGTGGAGGGGGAAGCGGTAGCGATGGATGAGCATCCCCATGGTCGCCATGGCAATGAAGAGCCACCGGGAGAAGGAGGCAAAGTTGATCAGCTGGAATATCTCTCCTCTGGCCACCATCACTACCACCAACGGATACTGCAGGAAGGACAACAAACATCTCAACTGGACCATGAAAGCAAAGCATAGACCTACCTCATCAACCCAATACAAATGTCTGTAAAGAGACTAATTGGGTTGGCAAGGTAGACTATGGGCAGTAGTAGTAGACTATACCAGCAGCAGAACAGCAGGCAGAGGCGTGTTTCTACGGATGTGGATCATTGAGAAGAGGACTGGCCAGTGTCCCTCCCTGGCCCCCACAAACAGCATCCTGCACCACGGACAGACAGACGTCTCGTGAATAGAACCAGCCAAGCGTACATCAAGGTGTACGTTTCTGAATTATGAGAGTGCAGCATTATTACCTGGGTGCTCCAAAGAAGCCACCGTTCAGCGCCCCAAGACAGGACACAGCTACCAGTACAGGAATCACAGAGGCCAAGCCGTGAAGCGCACGATTGGCAAACGTCTGCGATAAACAGACAGCACATATGAGGCTGACATGCAGTTCATTTCACATGCAGTTATTTTCCTTCTCTTGGATTTGACCATCTGATGCCATATTACTGACCACAGCCACAGCGTCAGACACAAGAAGCTCCTCTGCTGTCATCATGGTGTAATAGGCCACGTTGACAAGAACGTAGCACACAGTCACCGTCACCATGGAGAAGATGATTGCCAGTGGGATGTTTCTGACAAAATAGAGCAGACAAACAAAGACTTGAGGTTACTTGATTTTTTTGTGTGGAAATAATTGGTCAATCACATTGTTTTTTTTATGTAAAATACCTATTTGGGTTAATGACCTCCTCTGTGACAAAATTCAGATAAAACCTGCAAAGAAAGTAAAAGATGTCAATTTATCAGTTAACAGTTCTTTATGGATAACACAACAATTGGTATATGATATGGGATTTTCTTGTGCACTGCTTACCATCCACCATAGGCATATAGACCAGAGTAAAAGGCCAATGGTAGCTTATTCAGTGTTAATGTATCAATCTCAAAGCCATTCTGAAAGTTCTCTGTCTGTCCTGGGGAGGGGAGAGATGAAAACGAGTTAGCAGGGTTTGATTGAATAGGGTCCTGGGTATATTGTGTACATCGTGTATCATGTTACTCTACCAAAACCACTACCCCACCTCTGGCTAATGCCATGATGCCAGGAACGATGATTAGGACCAGGGCAAACATCTTGATGAATGTCAGTGTGATCTGGGTGCGAGAGGCCAGGGTCACACTCCAGCAGTTTATCGCCACCACAAATGCTACAGGGAGAGGGGGAAGATAAACCTCGTTGAAATAGTATTCCATAGTAATCAAACAATTCACAAAGTCTTATCGATTGTATTTTATCACTCACTCACTCCAAGGATGCTGACCAGTTTAATCAGTGCTGTGGGAGGAGCACAAGGGCTGAAAAAGGGATCCACCACATAGCGTCCGAACGCCAGGGACACATAGGATGCTACAGCTGGCCTTTACAGTCCACATGGAGTACAGTAAAAGTATTAGAAAGTATAGTTTACTACAAGTTTGTCTCCTAAACTATTCTAAGAGTGTATGCAAAGAGACAGAGATACAGGCTGCTGACCTGATGAATAAAAACTCTGCCCAGAGACGCAGGAACGCAGGCAAGGGTCCTAATGTCTCCAGCAGATAGGTGTAGTGGCCCCCTGACTTTGTAAATGTGGTTCCCAGCTCAGCATAACACAAGGCCCCTGGACAAAGGACAGAAACAGATGACACATCTCCCACAGGGCATAGACGTCAGTTCAACAAAGTTTTGATTTACATTTGGTTGAGTGGTCAACTAACGTGAATTCAACGTGAAATCACAAAAAAAATTCACCATGTCATTGGATTCAGGTGAAAAGTTGAGTGAAAAAAATACTAAATTCCCTTACGTTGATGACTTTTTCAAATAGTCAGTTTTCCACATTGGCTCAACACCATCACATTGAATTTGTTGGTTGAAATTATGTGGACTCAAGTTTTTGCTCAGTGGGCTGGGATATTTTCTTTTGTATAACTATCTCTATACATTCAGGAAACATTTTTTTAAATATTCATTATTCAGTGCATATCACTAGTTATAGCTGTGCTTGTAACTGTGGTATAATAAAGTTAAAAACTGGGGGTATACATGGGAAAGGTCAGCCATACATCCACCCCATGCTTTCAGCCCATACTACCCTTTTGATCTGTTTATTTGGTCAGCCGTAGGCTATTACCCTATAAACAGCCTTAATAAATAGTACAGCTCTTAATTTGATCACTTGTTGCTTAGAATTTTGTTGCTTAGAATCTGTGCAGGAAATTCAAACTTGTAGTGTATTTCAGGTTTATAAATGCTTCTAAAGTTTGTAATTTCCAATTAAATGTCCATTTCAGACTTGGTTTGCTCTAATGAAAAATGGATCAACCCCTACAAAAATGGCCATTAATTATAATGCACATAATAATTCACATTTCCTTCACATTTCCTGTTGCAGGCTCATTTTCATGCTGTAGCAAACTGGCTCAAATTAAGATCCTACATCTGTATATTAAACCATCAGTTTAATAGTAAACATTTGGACATCTGTGCAAGGACTCATATACTTGAATGATAATAAATGTTTTAAATTAAGTTAATGGTACAAATAATAGTGGAGGCATATATGACAATAACCTGTACAGGGAACTGTTGTCACGCTAGTTTAAATGAGTAGACGAGGTCGCAGCGTGAATAGAGTTCCACATATTTTTTATAAACTGAAACTCACCAAAACAAAACAATAAAGCATAAACGAAACGTGAAGCTACTGGTGTGCACTCAGGCAACTCAATGTAGACAAGATCCCATGAATACCAATGGGGAAATGGCTACCTAAATATGATCCCCAATCAGAGACAACGATAAACAGCTGCCTCTGATTGGGAACCATATCAGGCCACCATAGAAATACAAAAAACACCTAGATGACCACCCAAGTCACTATCACGCCCCAACCAACACAGAGAAAAAACAGCTTACTATGGTCAGGGCGTGACAGTCTCCCCTCAAAAGTTGCGGACTCCGACCACAAAACCTGACTCAATAGGGGAGGGTCCGGGTGGGCATCTATGATGGGTGACGCAGGGCGTCGGCTCCGGTGCGGGACGAAGTACCCACTCCGCTCGCAGATTACGTCTTCCTCCATGGCGGTTCTGGTGCGGGGATCATCACCGGAAGCTCCGGACCGTGGACCGTCTCAGGAGGTTCCCGGACCGTGGACCGTCTCAGGAGGTTCCCGCACCGTGGACCGTCTCAGGAGGTTCCCGCACCGTGGACCGTCTCAGGAGGTTCCCGCACCGTGGAACTGTCGCCGGAAGCTCTGGACTGGGAACTGTCGCCGGAAGCTCTGGACTGGGAACTGTCGCCGGAAGCTCTGGACTGGGAACTGTCGCCGGAAGCTCTGGACTGTGGATGCGCACTGGAGGCCTGATGCGTGGGACCGGTACAGGTGGCACCGGGCTGATGACACGCACCTCAGGGCGAGTGCGGGGAAGAGGCACAGGACGTACTGGACTGTGGAGGCGCACTGGAGGCCTGATGCGTGGGACCGGTACAGGTGGTACCGGGCTGATGACACGCACCTCAGGGCGAGTGCGGAGAGGAGGCACAGGACTGTGGAGGCGCACTGGAGGTCTAAAGCGCAGAGCTGGCACAACCCTTCCCGACTGGATGCTCACTCCAGCCCGGCAAGTGCGGGACGCTAGCACAGGACGCACTGGGCTGTGAAGGCGCACTGGAGACCTGATGCGTGGGACCGGTACAGGTGGCACCAGGGCTGATGACACGCACCTCAGCACGCCCACTCTGCAGCGCTCTCAACGCCAGCACCTCTCTCCAGAATCTTGCGTCGAGCTCCTCACTCGACTCCCTGACTGGCTCTGGTTCACTCCTCGGCTCCGCCGACTGCTTCATGTGCCCCCCCAAAATAAATTCTTGGGGTTTCTGTGGCCTTCCTCCCCGAAGTCGTTGCTGTCCTCTCATGCGCATAGGCGACTCCCGCCAAGGAAGGCGATCCTGTCCTGCCAGGATTTCCTCCCAAGTCCAGGATCCCTTCCCATCTAGGAGCTCTTCCCAAGTCCAGGATACTTCCTCCTCCTGGGCACGCTGCTTGAAATGAGTAGACCAAGGCGCAACGTGAATAGAGTTCCACATATTTTTTATAAACTGAAACTCACCAAAACAAAACAATAACGCATAAACGAAACGCTACTGGTGTGCACTCAGGCAACTCAATGTAGACAAGCTCCCACGAAAACCAATGGGGAAATGGCTACCTAAGTATGATCCCCAATCAGAGACAACGATAAACAGCTGCCTCTGATTGGGAACCATATCAGGCCACCATAGAAATACAAAAAACACCTAGATGACCACCCAAGTCACTATCACGCCCCAACCAACACAGAGAAAAAACTGCTTACTATGGTCAGGGCGTGACAACTGTTATTATCTTAATTAAATAAGATAAGTCAGAGTTACTTTATACAGTTGAAGTCGGAAGTTTACATACACTTAGGTTGGAGTCATTAAAACTCGTTTTTCAACCACTCCACAAATTTCTTGTTAACAAACTATAGTTTTGGCAAGTCGGTTAGGACATCTACTTTGTGTATGACACAAGTAATTCTTCCAACAATTGTTTACAGACAGATTATTTCACTGTATCACAATTCCAGTGGGTCAGAAGTTTACATACACTAAGTTGACTGTGCCTTTAAACAGCTTGGAAAATTCCTGAAAATGATGTCATGGCTTTAGAAGCTTCTGATAGGCTAATTGACATCATTTGAGTCAATTGGAGGTGAACCTGTGGATATATTTCAAGGCCTACCTTCAAACTCAGTGCCTCTTTGCTTGACATCATTAGAAAATCAAAAGAAATCAGCCAAGACGTCAGAAAAATTATTGTAGACCTCCACAAGTCTGGTTCATCCTTGGGAGCTATTTCCAAACATCTGAAGGTACCACGTTCATCTGTACAAACAATAGTACGCGAGTATAAACACCATGGGATCACGCAGCCGTCATACCGCTCAGGAAGGAAACGCGTTCTGTCTCCTAGAGGTGAGCATACTTTGGTGCGAAAAGTGCAAATCAATCCCAGAACAACAGCAAAGGACCTTGTGAAGATGCTGGAGGAAACAGGTACAAAAGTATCTATATCCACAGTAAAACGAGTCCTATATCGACATAACCTGAAAGGCCGCTCAGAAAGGAAGAAGCCACTGCTGCAAAACTGCCATAAAAAAGCCAGACTACGGTTTGCAACTGCACATGGGGACAAAGATCGTACTTTTTGGAGAAATGTCCTGTGGTCTGATGAAACAAAAATAGAACTGTTTAGCCATAATGACCATCGTTATGTTTGGAGGAAAAAGGGGGAGGCTTGCAAGTCAAAGAACACCATCCCAACTGTGAAGCACAGTGGTGGCAGCATCATGTTGTGGGGGTGGTTTGCTGCAGGAGGGACTGGTGCATTTCACAAAATAGATTGCATAATTTTGTTGATATATTGAAGCAACATCTCAAGACATCAGTCAGGAAATTAAAGCTTGGTCACAAATGGGTCTTCCAAATGGACAATGACACCAATCATACTTCCAAAGTTGTGGCAAAATGGCTTAAGGACAACAAAGTCAAGGTACTGGAGTGGCCATCACAAAGCCCTGACCTCAATCCTATAGAAAATTTGTGAGCAGAACTAAAAAAGCGTGTGCGAGCAAGGAGGCCTACAAACCTGACTCAGTTACACCAGCTCTGTCAGGCCAAAATTCACCCAACTTATTGTGGGAATCTTGTGAAAGGCTACCCGAAACGTTTGACCCAAGTTAAACAATTTAAAGGCAATTCTACCAAATACTAATTGAGTGTATGTAAACTTCTGACCCACTGGGAATGTGATGAAAGAAATAAAAGCTGAAATAAATCCTCTCTACTATTATTCTGACATTTCACATTCTTAAAATAAAGTGGTGATCCTAACTGATCTAAGACAGCAAATGTTTTACGAGGATTCAATGTCAGGAATTGTGAAAAATGGAGTTTAAATGTATTTGGCTAAGGTGTATGTAAACTTACAACTTCAACTGTAGGTGCAAAGGTTGATCGCATGTGCAAATACCAGAGGATTGTGGACCTTGGCCAGATCATTCAGCTAAGTGAATACATCCAGCACAGTTTACCTCTGAGCTAGCCTAAATTTCCATTAAGGGAGTGAATGTTGTAAGCTGTCTGTGAATTAAAGGGACAGTGCTGTCAAATGCATGATTTACCTGTGTTTTATATATATTTCCACACTATGAGGTTGGAATAATACTGTGAAAATTATGATAATACACTTTTAATGTAAGAGCTGTTTGAAAAGACTGCCTGATATTTCAGGTTGTTTTGCCCTGCCTTGCTACATCACCAGGCAATGTAAGTTAATAGACCAATAATAATAATATACCTCTCTGGCAATAACAGCTAGTTTTCAGGTTACATATCCCTCCCATTAGGCTCCTCCAATTAGGCTCCTCATTCAGACCTTTACCATACAGTCCTAGCAAAATTCTTGCGAGATAAATTGGTTTTTGCTAAGAAGCTATTTTTGTATCTTTTTAACCATTTTAATTGAAAGAAATCACAGTAAGGTGCTTAATTGTTACCCAGAAATGTTTTAATATTGAGATAAAAATGGCTGCATTGGACCTTAACAATACTGAATCCGCCTGATGTGAATATCTAATAAAAATGTTTCAAAACGGATATTGTGTTAGCAACTACCACTCGCAAACATCACAATTATGCTCCTCTTGCTCTCATAGGTACACTACCTCTTTTAAAATGACAGTTGGTGCTTACCGAAGGTCGAGAGAACCCCACACAGTGCCCAAACCACCAGTGACAGGCCCACACTACCACTGTTCATCAGAACCCCTTTTGGTGCAATGAAGATGCCGCTGCCCACCACGGTACCGATGATGAAGGAGATAGCCGGAAGCAGACCTATTGTCCTCCTCAGGTGGATCACTTCATCTTCTTTCTTCTCCTTCACCTCATCCCCCTCTTCCTTCGACTGAATTCCATCTATGCCCATGCCTCTGCAGCCTTGAAGGTGTGAACACACACCTTGTTTAGATATCCAGCCTTACACCAACAAGTTCCAGTGAATAAATCAAATACCAAAAATTACTTTTAAACAGCAAAAATCCTTTCACATTCCAGTTTAAAGAAAACACAGAAGTAGTCCATTTAAGTGAACAATAAAGTATTCTCTCTTTATGAACAAAAGTATGGTCAATCCCTTTATGGATAAACTATAACATTCATATATCTCTCTTCTTATACTGAAACTGATTGTATTTATCCAATGAAGATTGCTGTATGTAGAGGACTAGCATAGAAGACGAGATAAGCTAAGAGACGAGACAAGCCGAGTGGAGCTGTATGAGCTGAACGGCTAGACGAGTATAACCCTCACACTTGCACAAGGCCATCTCCCCTGAACTTGTTTTTTACCCCCTCATTGGCTCTTGCAAATCAGCACAATCAGTAACCATTGAAACTCACCAATCCTGCACTAGCAGGAAACAAAGCAAGTAGTCTTCCCAAGCTTCAACAACATGAGTAATTAAGGCAGTTTAGACGGGTCAAAGCCATGATGCATTCATTGTACTGAGTATGAGTGTGTATGTGTTTGTGTGTGTGTGTGTATGTGTGCGTGCATGCGTGCATGCATGTGTGTGCGCATGCACTAAAGTTGTTGTTGTTCTTTGCGTGTGTGTGCCGGTGTGTGTAAGTTTTGCTTGTGTGCACAGCTTTAAACACGGAATACCATGGGGAGAGAACCCAAACAGCCCTTGTAGAGGCAGCTGTACAGATAACAGGGGGGTCACTTTCAACAACAACTTCACAACAGAGAAAGTATACGTGCTATAGGAGCAGATGGCCTTATTGATGTTCTCACTAATATCCACAAAATATCAGTAGAATTCATTCATAACCAAATCATAACCAAATAACATCCAATATGACACAAATGTCAACACTAAAATGGGGTTGAATGCAACATCAAATAATTGGCATGTCAATTATGTCTCTCTGCACACACGCCTGATGAATAAAACCAAGGTAATGTAGTTTGTCCATGTGTGTGAACTGTGAAGTATTTTTGTCATTAGCAAGGAAACTTCAGCGTGAGATCACATGTGAGGGATCCAAAAGTAAACTGTGAAAAAATGTATCTGGTCTCTCTTTTCTTAACGCTTGGGAGACTGTGGCTGTCCATTTCAGTTAATCCGTCGCTTGTTAACAGCAGTTAACAGCGTTATAGCTGCTTTATTTTCATTTGACATGTTTAGTTGTAATTGCATGTCTTGACAATGGGTGTCAGCATTTCCGGGAAACTAAGGATCATATTCACAATAACTTATCTGACATTTCACCACTCTACACCATCACATTATGCGGCTTGAATAATACAGAAAGGGAAAGTATGGCATTTATTTGTCTTATTTTCATGTTTATTCAGCTGAAAATTGTGAGGATGTTTTGGAGAGATCCCTACTGCTATGAAAAATAAGTATTTAAAATTGCTGCAGGTCCAACATCAAACATCACGTCTAATATTTAGAACCATCTAAATCGGTCTCTCAACAGAAAATGGAGTTAATGAAAGTCCCTTAACACCCAAAACTTATTTTGCACAGTATAGTCAGCTCATGGCATAGAGTTATTTTGAGTTCTACAACTTCATCACTTTCTGTCCTTGTCTTACAAAAACAGTGATGCAAATGTATTTGCAAATGCTCTGTTGTTCCAGATATCCCACAAATCAATTATCATATTCTGTGGTTATATTTCTTAATTAATTAATACTTTAATGTCGCATAGAGAAATCTGCTTGGCCACATTCATTTTTCTTTGAATTGCAAGCATATTTTGCGGGGATGTCAAAAGAGGTCCCAAACGATCAACTGGAACCCCATCCGGCACGCCGGGAGAGCTAAAGCTAAATCGAGCGCACCTGGAGGGTTACGTATAAATAAGAACGCAAGTGATTGGCTGCCTTGTGTTCATGAGTAATCTCCGAATATGATTGGTGGTGAGTGCGGAAGCCAAATAATAGCATGTATATTGCCTCAGAATGTAAACAAATTTGTACAAGGCAGGTACCACCAGCACATAATTTACGGCACGTTTAACATATTGCTAAAAACATTACTAATGTTTGGTTGACTGTTGGTGATTCGTCTTACAATTTATCGGCACAAACAACTAAAATAGACATAACGTTAGCTACCTACAGTACAATGATGAGCAACTCGTCCACCTCAATGGCTCACACTCTCAGCTTCGGATCTGTCCGTCAAAGCCCCCCGTTGAGTTCAAATTTTGCACTGACACATGGACTGTTGGACTCAGCTGCCGAGCAGTTAATGGTTCAGAAGGATTTCCAAGCTGCTTTTGACACATGTGAGAGAGGTCTGGTGAGCCTTTTAAACACGGAGCAAGAGGACAGCAGGTGGGTATTAGTATTTAGAATTTGCTCTGCTTTCATGACATGGTCCTTGTTGCATTGCATTATTGGACTAAACCGTTGTCCATCTGACTTTCAGGTATGGGGAGTTGAAGGCTGCACTCTGCATTGTGGGGATTCAAGCATTGGCTGAACTCAATCAGTGGCCTGGTGTACTGGCATGGATTCTGCAGCATTATGAGTGCCCTGAGAAAATATCTGCAAAAATAATGCAGATGTGGTGAGGAAAATGTAACATGGTTAATTTTCAGGCTCATTTCTTCCATTATAACATTTTTATACACTGCAGACACTGCACATTGATTTATGTTTTCAATTGGCATGTAAATATATAACCCCAATTCACCCTGCAGTCATGTTTTTCTCCATGTCCCTCTTCTTTTTTTGTAGCATACTCCTCTACACCAAAGTGGGTGAGCAAGCTATGATGCAGGAGGCAGGCAATGTTTGGCTGTGCTGCCCATCCAATGGGAGATTGGTAGGATTTGGGACTGTAGCAGAGCTTTATTTACTGCATATTCTAGTGCCTTTAGGTCATATGACAGAGGCACGGGAGTTGGTTTTTGGTGAGGTGGGAGGTATTGCATTCACAGAGGACCAGAAACAAACAGCACTGGATATCGTGGAGAATAAAGAGAACCTCAGCCAAGAACAACCTCCAAGCCCTAATCCCAACCCCAGTCCTGTGGTGGTGGTTGCTGGACTTAACACACCTCAAGGTGCATCTCACTTACAATTGCATTAACCATTTGTATTGAATTTAATGCTGCCAGACAGTGTGACTGACTGTGTGTTTGTGCTTTGTAGGTGCTGGGAT
This sequence comes from Salvelinus namaycush, assembly GCF_016432855.1. Classification (NCBI taxonomy): domain Eukaryota; kingdom Metazoa; phylum Chordata; class Actinopteri; order Salmoniformes; family Salmonidae; genus Salvelinus; species Salvelinus namaycush. The sequence continues at coordinate 39,420,948 of NC_052312.1, forward strand.
TCAGAAACTTGAGGCCTTGCTTAGGCTTTTGAACAGAGGACTATCAGTAGCCAGTGGTGGGTTATTCCGTCTTCGGAGAGTCTTTCTGGCTGCGGTCCTTCTCTACATGCTTTTTGTCCGAATGGATCCAGGTACAAAATAAATAACGTTGTAAGCCTCTTATTCAATCATTGAAAGAAACTGTCAACATCCAAATAATGTGGTTGCTTTAGTTAATACTAGTCTAGCACTTAGCATACAGCTTTTGTCTAACTTTTGATTGCACCCAACCTACCTACTGTATTTAAACACATAAGAGACTAGATATCAGCACAAAGAGCAGAAATGTTATGATGATTCTTGGATATGGTTTCTCCACAGCTCATCCCTCATCTTTCCCCTGGATCTCACAGATGCTGCAGATGCTGAAGCAGATGTGGGATGCAATGTTTGCCCCTTACTATCAAGCCAGAGCTCAGAGCTAAGAACTGTAAAACCATACAGCCTGGTGCTGGGACATTATGGTTTAAATTTGACTGAGAAACAAGAGCTCACCATTGACCCTCACCATGTAAATATGAATTAGTGACTGAGATAAAGAGAGAAATTAGGGGGGCTTTTGTTGGCAACAACAACATTTATACCTGTGAAGGCTAAATGTGAACAGCATGGATACCTGTGAAGGCAGAATGTGATAGTAATAGTCAGAATTAATTTCCCTGGTGTTGCAGATTCAGTTGCTCCCATATAGGTGTGTGTGCGAGCGAGTCAGATAGTGTGTGTGGTGACACATTTTGTGTTGATATGAATTTCCAAATCAACTGCTGTAAGCAAGCTAATTGTAATCAGATGCATGTCAGACATATTATAACTTTTACATGACAGTGAAAGATTTTTAATTGGTAAAATGATAATTCTCTCATTATGAATTACTCCAGTATCTTTCAATAGGGTCTGGCTCCAGCAGATACCTTCTCAGGACACAGATGCTGTGAGGTATACGGGCTCAGACTGGTTGAATGCTGCCAGAGAGGATGGCACATGTATTAGCGCGCTAGTGTGTATTAGATAGCTAGTGTGTACTAGGTTTACTAGCTAGCTAGTGTGTACTAGGTATACTAGCTAGTAGTGTGTGCTAACTAGTGTATACTAGATAGTAGTGGGAGCTATACGTAGGTATACCCACTTTTTTTCAGTGGGCATTGCGTATTAATTCTTAATCCCCACTGATGCATATCCAAGTTATACGCCATATCAATTATGTAGTACAATAGCGACATCATGCACAAAGTAGCCTACATAATCGCAAAGCATGTGAAATATATTCACATGCGCAGCACACACATAGCTCATTTCTGCAGAATATCAGGCAGCAACCACGCTCAATTGGTTTTCGCATTGGAGCAGCTCACAGAATTGAACGACATCAGTAGCTGGTATTGTAGGAAAGAGGTTTCAACTTTTATCTACCAGGAACTAAGGAAACAATGGAACCAGGTATTGAAAAAGTTTGGTCCGAAGTCTGGGTTGAATATTTGTAATGCACAGTTCAGTCATCAAGCGCTGTTTGAATGAACAATTGTATAGGTTTCACCAAAAAAACCTTGGTAAAGGGTTACCTGGCAGAATGAAATCATGATGATTTGTATCAATCGGGAGGGCATTTGTTTTGCAAACTCTGCCATGTAGGTCTACATTGTACAGTACAAACACACGGCTAGACAAATGGTCACTTGATAGGTGAGCAATTCAATTAAAAGGCAACTACACCCTCCAAATATTTATATTTTTCCCAGACCAGAAAAATGGTCTCCTGATGTGTTTTAAGCATTGTTGTGGACTTAGTTGTTTTTCTATTTAAAAAGTGTGATTTTGAGTGAAAACCTGAAAAAAATATAGTAAAACAGAACAAAAAAAACTGTAGGAGAACAGCATTTTTCACACAGGGTGCCTTTTCCTTCACCGGCAAGCCTTTTTGGAATTTTGGGGGGCAAAATTAGAGTATACCCACTTCTCCAAGCACCACTGCTAGACAGGGTTTCCAGTTAGCCTGTAATAGCTGTTTTTTAATATATATATTTTTTTTTTTGCAGATTAAGTCAAATTGCCACCTGACAATTGTCCGGGAGAAGGAAAAAATCCCATTGCGAAATAATGCTTTTTAGCCTATTCATTGATGGAAATACCATTTGATGGAAATACATTTGACCAGTCATGCTTATTGGTCTATGTCTTAATTTGCATAATTTTGTGGAATTAAATTGGTATGTGTGTATTATATTCCTTATGTATCTTATTTATCACATGCACAGCATACAGATACAGGGCCTTTTAGCAGAAAATGTGTCAGTCAGCTCTTTTATAAGCCCAATCAATGAGCAACAATTCTAAATGCAATCCTGTGTTAATAGTTTTTTTGGCCTCCCGAGTGGCGCAGCGGTTTAATGCACTGCATCGCAGTGCTTGAGGCGTCACTACAGACCCGGGTTTGATCCCAGACTGTGTCACAGCCGGCCGTGACCGGGAGACCCATGAGACAGTGCACAATTGGCCCAGCGTCGTCTGGGTTAGGGGAGGGTTTGGCCGGCCGGGATTACCTTGTCCCATCGTGCTCTAGCGACTCTTTGTGGCGGGACCGGGCGCCTGCAACCTGACTTCAGTTGCTAGCTGGACTGTGCTTCCTCAGACGTATTGGTGCGGCTGGCTTCTGGGTTAAGCAAGCAGTGGGTCAAGAAGCAGTGCGGCTTGGCAGGGTCGTGTTTCGGAGGACGCATGGCTCTCGACCTTCACCTCTCCGAGTCTGTAGGGGTGCTGCAGAAATGGGAGAAGACTGTAACTACCAATTGGATGTAATTGGCCATGATAAAAATAGCAAATATTTGAATTTCTCAACTGGTAATTGAAGCATGCTTCCCATTTGCACAGAAGGCAGGCTTCATCACTTTGCAGTGAGCTGGAGGAAGTATGCATTTTGAAAACATATTGCTACTTTATTGTTTGAAACCTGAAGGTTTTACTACATACAGTATTATCAGTACATGTCTTGGGCCGGAGCTGTCCGGAACCCACCCACTTGTGAGCCAGGCCCAGCCAATCAGAATTCGTTTTTCCCCACAAAAGGGTTTTATTACAGACAGAAATACACCTCAGTTTCATCATCTGTCCAGGTGGCTGATCTCAGACAATCCCGCAGGTGAAGAAGCCGGATGTGGAGGTCCTGGGATGGTTTGGTTACTTGTGGTCTGTGGTTGTGAGGCCGGTTGGACGTAATGTCAAATTCTCTAAAATGACTTTGGTCGAGAAATTAGCATTACATTCTCTGGCAACAGCTCTGTTGGACATTCCTGCATTCCCGCACCCTCAAAACTTGAGACATCTGTTACATTGTGTTGTGTGACAAAACTGCACATTTTAGAATAGCCTTTTATTGTCCCCAGCACAAGGTGCACCTGTGTAATGATCATGCTGTTTAATCAGGTGGATGGATAATATTGGTAAAGGAGAAATGCTCACTAACAGGGATGTAAGCAAATTTGTGCACAAAATCTGAGAGAAATAAGCTTTTGTGTGTATGGAAAATTTCAGTGAACTTTTATTTCAGCTCATGAAACATGGGACCAACACTTTACATGTTGTGTTTCTATTTGTGTTTAGTATACATATCAGTCATTATCAGAGTGACGTTCAGTGCATGTCTGTGGTGCTGTGTGTGTGCCAGTGCGAGTGGGCCATTGCTCAAGTAGAGAGAGCGCAACATTTCAGCAGCAGGTGTATAAAATAATAAGACAGACTAACTAGATCAACAATTCAAAACATAACTTGTAGCAGTTCTCGCGAGTTAACTATAGCTAACTATGCATACGTTTTGTTGTTCCTTTCCACCAGCACTGTAGAGCCTAAACAAATCTGCACTATTGGAAAGCTGGGATTCTCAAATTAAAATGAATTTCCCTCTATTAAACAGTAGCCATGTAATTGCAACAACGTAAAAAATATTCTAAGAATAGCCTGATTGGCAAATAATTTGCAGTGCGTAGATCTCCCGCAAAACATGAATATTTTAGCCTTATATATAAATATGTTTAGTTAGATACCTTGCTTTGAAGTAGCCAACCTTATCCATTTGATCTCTGATTCATTGAATGAGTGAATCATTTTATAAAGACAAAAGTATAAAAAAATGTGGGGGGGGGGGGCCACCACGCCACCCCTGCCGACCCCTCGCCCAACAGTTTGGGAACCACTGGTCTAATGGACAGACTTGGAAAAAGACAGCTCCTGCACTTAAGGCATAAGGCTATGGGAAGCAGCTTTCCCTAAGTAAATTGAATAAAATTGTCAAAATTATATAGCATACTCCTGTCTATACAGAATTTAAAAATCATTCAAAATAGGATACTAAAGCATGATTTGGCCACAGAGGATCATTAGCTGCCCCTAGCCTTAAAAATAAATGGTGGATTGTTTTAAATCGCTCCAAATAACAAATAGGCCCATTCCTCAGCTTTTTACCAAAACAGAGGCAGGGCAACCGTTTTGTTATTGTTTCGTCTGTGGAATTCCCCTTTAAACAGCTGCATATTATCAAGATATCAAAGGGTCACCAACAAAAAGTTAAACAATAGGCCTCTAGCAAATGCAGCATATGGTATTCATTTTTCACATGTAAATAGCACTTTTCAGTAGTGCTCAAAGCATGCCATTCCATGAGCGCAGCATTTTTCCCCCCCAACTCAAATCATGGAGCCGAATCAGTCCTCCATGGCAACAAAATCATTAACAACAGAGTAGGGCTGGCTAATAAGTCCTTCGTTTTAGGGTTATGCTCAGGTAAAACAATTTGGCTAATCTATACTTCCATATTTCCATAAGTCCCATTCTTGAAGACCAAGGGGTATAACATTTATTGGAATGACTGGAATTACCTATAGACTTTGGTTTTTAATGTAAAGATATGATTTAATCATATTATATGTATTAGAAAGCGATGGGTTAGAAGAAGCCTACATAACTAACCCATAAAGTAAAATGTAACATCCATATATGGCCAACTGTGTCAACTTTAACATTGATTTATCCTGCAATAGATGTGGTTCAATTGATAACATACATTTTTGCCTCTTAAGTGGAAAGTAATCTAAAAGTAACAATGTAATCATACATTACGGAGTTTGGGAAATTCAAAAGTTACGTTACTAATTACAATTTTGGACAGGTAACTAGTAACTGTAACGGATTGCATTTAGAAAGTAACCTACCCAACCTTGTGTAATAATAATAATAAAATAAACATTACTTTCAAACCGTTTTCTTGGGTGCCAGTGGCACCTAATGTTAGTGGCCGGTATGAGAAGAGAAGAGAAGAGATGAGGTGAGATTTGTGGATAAATTAGCGAGATGGAACTCTCGATTGGTGATTTTGTGTTTCTTGCACGGACGACGACGAAGGGTGTTTCTTCTCATACCAGCCACCAGGTGCCGTTTGCTACGGAAAGAAAATAATTATAATTTGTTCACTATCTGTTGCCTTCAGAGCTCAGGGAGTGTTTACATGTAAGGTCTAGATTAAAGTCGTCAGATGTGGTACCTATGTGAAGCTAGCCACAATAAGGATTAGCCACAATAGTGACATTTTGCAGTTCGCTTTCAAGAAGGAAAGTCGCTGATTGAAAGTGATGCAAATGGATACAAATAGTGCAGTCAAAGCATATTTTCATTCGAGAATGCTAAATTCAATCTGTTGAAATCGCACTGTGGATGTATTAGACTTCAGAGTTGCATTTGGGGGTATACTTCTATTTCACTGTACAGCCTATGGATTGTGGATCAATGAAATTGGTTATCGGTCTACTCAGTGCCACCCACAGAACTAAACTGTGAAGAGTTTACACAAATATTAGTGCCATAGCTCTTATTGTGGGACTTTGACTGTAGTAAATCACCAATGCGCATAGTAGGATGTCTGGTAAGCGTTATGTGGCTCATTTCACAGTGGTTTCAGAGTCTCGCAATATGAGCTATCACACTAATATTTGTATAATCTCATCGCAATTGTGTTCTGTGGGTGTCACTGAGTAGACTGATACCCCATTTCATTGAGCCACAATCCATAGGCTGTACAGTGTACAATAAGTACAGTACCAGTCAAAAGTTTGGACACACCTACTAATTGAAGGGTTTCTTTATTTTTACTATTTTCTACATTGTAGAATAATAGTGAAGATATCAAAACTATGGAATAACAGATATGGAATCATGTAGTTTACCAAAAAAGTGTTAAACAAATCATATGCCAGCCCACCCGTGTGGGGAATGCTGGTATATAGACTCGACATCTAATGTCGAGTCTTCTGTTAATCCCGTTATTGGTGAGATCTTATTTATGAAGTCTATAGTCTTTCACATATGATGGCAATGCTTACACATGAGATTTAATAAAATAGTCTACAAAGTTTGATACTGGCTCTAGCATTGAGCTTATTCCTGCAACCACTGGTCTGCCTGAATAATTGCCTTGTGTTTTAGGTTTGTGTAATTTAGGCAAAATGTACAGGCATGGAGGTATGGCACATTTGCAGCAAAGGTATTCATATTCAGGTTTTGAGATAAGGTTGTTTAATATGGCTTGCTCCACTTGTGGGGGATGAGAAGTTCAGTCTCCTTTTGGATGAGTGATGGACTGAGATGTCCATCAATGGCATCCTTCAGGAAATACATTTTTGCCATAGGGTTGACTACTCTGCTGCAAATTGATGTTAAGAGGTGTACCAGATTGTTCAAAAGCTTGACAAGATCTGTTTGCTCTCCCTCAAATGACTTCACTGCAACTTGTACGTTGTGATCTGCAGGGGTTTCTGGCCACAATTAATGGTGGCATACACTGCTTTGTACGCCTCGCGCCGTTTTAGGGAATTCGAAAACCAGTTGTAGGTTTCCCTGATTAAGTACTCAACACTCCTAGGGATGGTTTCTTTGGATGCTGCACTGACAGCCAATTGTATAGAATAGCACACACAGCGGATGAGTACCCAATTGGGCAATGCACATTCTTCCTTTAAAATCTTGTGCACCCCATTGTGCACCCCAGTCATCACGGACGCATGATCAGTGCCAATACTCTGAAGATTCTCTTTTTTAAGGTTACACTTTCGAGCCACTGACATCAGTGGGCTCGAAATACCTGGGTGTGGTGTTTCAGTATTTCAGTGCTAAAAAAAGAACTGTTGTGTCCACATTTCTCGGGCTGGTTGAATTGGAGGGGGCGATGCCAGATCAATAGTAAAGGCGGTAGTTGAGTTTCTTGAGAAGTGTAACCTTAAAAAAGAGAATCTTCAGGGTATTGGCACTGATCATGCGTCCGTGATGACTGGGGTGCACAACGGGGTGCACAAGATTTTAAAGGAAGAATGTGCATTGCCCAATTGGGTACTCATCCGCTGTGTGTGCTATTCTATACAATTGGCTGTCAGTGCAGCATCCAAAGAAACCATCCCTAGGAGTGTTGAGTACTTAATCAGGGAAACCTACAACTGGTTTTCGAATTCCCTAAAACGGCGCGAGGCGTACAAAGCAGTGTATGCCACCATTAATTGTGGCCAGAAACCCCTGCAGATCACAACGTACAAGTTGCAGTGAAGTCATTTGAGGGAGAGCAAACAGATCTTGTCAAGCTTTTGAACAATCTGGTACACCTCTTAACATCAATTTGCAGCAGAGTAGTCAACCCTATGGCAAAAATGTATTTCCTGAAGGATGCCATTGATGGACATCTCAGTCCATCACCATACCTTGGGTACCTTTTAGAGAGCACGGTGTACCAACTCAGTCTTGCGCCAGAAGACAAAAGGTCATTCGGAGACAGTGCATCAACTACATTGTTGCTTTAAGCAAGGAGCTGCAAGCAAGGCTCCCAGACAACCTTGAAGCCTTGCGACACATGGCCTTGTTCAGTGTTAAGGAAATGCTAAAGAATGTGTAGGTTTACTAGTTAAAAAGAAAATAAATAAAATGTAATTATTCAATAATGTGTAATTGTTCAATAATTCAATGTGTTGTGTTTAAAAATAAAAATATGTGATCATATAAAATGTGTTGTGTTTATACTATTTTTACAAATAAAAAATATATGATAATAAACAAACAAATCTAAACTACCAAATGTCAAATCATATTTTTCGCCGAGATGGCCAGTCAATTTGAGTAACGTTATTGTGTATCCTACGTAATGACGCAGGTGAGTTATTACGTAATGACGTCATCAGGCAATGACATCACAACGTCATTTAACAACTTTTAGCAAGAAATCGACTTGCCTCTAGCAACTTCCCCTGAAAATTTGTTGGGAACACTGATTTGAACCGTCAAGGCAGAAGATCTACCGTGACGGAAATGGATACAACAGCTCTGGTCTATAAGATCCTCTGTGCCCATAATGGGTATTTTGAGCTGGAAGAAATGCGTGCCAACTTTAGCACGCCAGAAGATGACCTGGAGAGTGTTTTAGGGAATCAGGATATGTTTACCAGTGCTGTCTTTGAGGGAAACGAACTGATATTTGCCAAGACGAAGATGAGGTTATGCAGAGACAAGGAATGTAATGGCTGCAGCAATTTACATCTGTGTATATTCTACCTTTATGGAACGTGTCGATTCAATGAGGGGTAAACCTTGTTATTACTTTGGTCAATAGGCCTTGTCAGACTCCCTAATATGCAGTTTTTTAATCATATTGCTGGGATGTCACGTATTAATTGCCTTGTTTTGAAATGTTCTATATAAAAAATGGTCTTGTATTATGCAACATGTAGGCTAACTTAAATGGCAAGTTGTGAACAGTTGGTAGTAGTGGCAGTAGTCCGGTTAATATTGTTTGTAGATTTTTTTTCTATATAATGTGGTTCTAAATATTAAGATTTAGAGGTTTCAGTATGTATTTTAGAAACTGTAAAACGTTACTGAAATGTAATTAAGACAAACAAAATTGTGGCATTTTACTCTAGCTAAAACAAGGCCATAAAAGCTGGGGCGTGTTATAAAGCAACACAGCTGTTCAATAGCCATTTCCCTTTTTCATTTGATATTATATGCTTTCGCCAACATTTTCCCGTTAGTATTATCAATCTCAAAATGCTGTTTAAAAAAAAGAGAAGGGCAGTAGGCCTATTAGGAAACTATTGCTTTCTTTTGATAAGGACTCCATGAAATTGCTAGCCACTGTCCTCGTTCAATGCCATTTTGACTACGCTAGTACTTCCTGGTTTCGGGGCTTATCTACATTTTATGAAGGGGATGCTCCAGATAGCCCAGAATAAACTGATCAGGGTAGTATTGAAGGTGAGTCCACGTACTCACATAGGCAGAGGCTGCTTTCAGGAACTAAACTGGCTGCCTGTTGAGGATAGGGTGTTCCAGATTAGACAAGGTTTGGTTTACAGTATTTATGGTCTGCGCCCAGGTATCTAAGTGATTACTTTCCTCGTGTTAGGGATGCACACAATCACAGCACCAGGTCAGGTGTTGCTGATGTGTGCTTATACAGGTTCAGGAGTAATGCAGGGAAAGGTATTTTCTTGTATACTGGAGCCTCAGAATGGAATGAGTTGCCTCTGCCCATAAAAACAACATCCTCTCTGGGCAGCTTTAAACATTTAAATAAAAATATGTTTGATGTCTTCTGTGCCCATATGATGTAACTGCAATGAAGAGATAGATGTTCTTCTCTGTTTTTGTTTTATTATTTCACTGCCATACTGTGTTTAACTGTGTTCGATCTTGTCTAACCATCTTGTCTCAAGGACCACAATGGAAATAAGTCCCAGACTTTGTGTGTTATCCTCTGATTTTGCTCATGTGCATGTATGGCTTTTTCAAGTTTTATGTGTGCTTGTTATTTTAAATGGTCCAATTAATAAACTAAACTTTGATTTTCAGACAACGATGCCGCTTCTGTCATGAGCTGACGTCAGAATACAACATCAGAGTCCTGAGAGAGCATCACCTGGAGAAATTGGACAAGAGGGAGCTGTGTATGTTACTGCTGCAGAATGACAACACTCTCTTACCCCCAGTAAGCTCGGAATTTCAGGCTCCTTGCAACTTATTGGAAGCAATTTAAAAGCACACACAGAAACATACTTTCAGAAGATAAATTATGTTTTATTCTTACTTGGAATAAAAAAATTAACATTCGTATGTAAAATGGGTTCATATGAGAATGTATTAATGCATCTTAAATACATGACAAAACATATTTTTTAGCTAGACATGGGATGGGTTGGTAACCAACTGGCAGCAAACAGTAGTGTTTTCTTTACTTCATTCTCTTGAGTCTTGTTCATATTTACATCATAATATAATGACCTAATACTATATATCCTCTAAATTGAGCATGTAGATATCCAGAGTAAAGAAGTTTAATTTCCATTTTTAATACATTTGATGTGCACCTACTTAGAGTGGTCTGTGTTTGTCTCCAGGTTTGCTTCACATACAACAAAGGTAGTGGAGAGTACGGATACTGTCCTGACAAGGAGAGCTGCAGAAGACTCCACGTCTGTGAGCGCTACATCAGAGGAACCTGTGCTGCAGACGTGAACTGTGGCAGGTCTCACGACTTCAACGAGCCCCACCCGCTCAACACCCTGCAGCAGAGGGGAGTACCTAATGAACTGGTGGCATCCATGTTGTACACCTACCGCAACATCCAGGCCATTCAGTATGAGGAAGGCTCTAGACCTGTATGTCATCCTCCTCCACCACCCCCTCCCCCACAAACATATTTCCCGGCCCCCAATGTTGTCCAAAGAGAGACCCACTACATCCATTTGCAGCCAATCATAGTACACTCACAAGTGACCCCTTCAATGCTCTGCAACTTCAAGTTAAAATCACGTCCCTTTGTCCAGACCAAACCCAAGAGCCATACTAAGCCATCCTCATCAGCTTCACACCAATCAAAACCCTCTAAACCACCTACACCAGCTCCACACCAATCAAAATCCTCTAAAGCGCCTCCAACTCCACAGCAATCAAAATCCACTAAACCACCTTCGCCAGCTCCACACCAATCAAAATCCTCTAAAGCGCCTCCACCAACTCCACAGCAATCAAAATCCTCTAAAGCGCCTCCAACTCCACAGCAATCAAAATCCTCTAAAGCGCCTCCACCAACTCCACAGCAATCAAAATCCTCTAAAGCGCCTCCACCAACTCCACAGCAATCAAAATCCTCTAAAGCGCCTCCACCAACTCCACAGCAATCAAAATCCTCTAAAGCGCCTCCACCAACTCCACAGCAATCAAAATCCTCTAAAGCGCCTCCACCAACTCCACAGCAATCAAAATCCTCTAAAGCGCCTCCACCAACTCCACAGCAATCAAAATCCTCTAAACCGCATCCACCAGCTACACACCAATCAAAATCCTCTCAACCAGCTCCACATCAACCAAAAACAACCAAAGCTCCTCCATCAGCCAGGCGAAGATGAATTTTTGCAGAAATCATACAGTACCAGTCAAAAGTTTGGGGACACCTACTAATTTCAGGGTTTTTCTTTATTTTTTACTGATTCCTACATTGTAGAATAATAGTGAAGACATCAACTATGAAATAACACATATGGAATCATGTACTAACCAAAAAAGTGTTAAGCAAATCAAAATATATTTATAATTTGAGATCTTCAAAGTAGCCACCCTTTGCCTTGACGACAGCTTTGCACACTCTTGGCATCCATCTTCATCCAGTCCATGCTTCTACAGAGTCACTCAGTCCCCGCAATTTACAGTAGTTTTTGTTTTTTACCTTGACCTTCTGAAATTATTTATTGATTAATCTATCAATAATATGTAGAAAATGCATATAAAACTAGCCTCATTGTTTAAGTGCAACTTGCTATATAGGATCTTAATTTGATCACAGCAGCAAATGCAAACTTGTAGTTGAGGTTTAAAAGGGCTTCTAAAGTTTGTAATTTCCACTTTAAAATGTCAGACTTGCCCAATCAAAAAAAGTTGTCAACCCCGACAAAAGGTAATAATAATCCACATTTCCTGTTGCTTCAGGATTGTTTTCCTGCTGTGAAGAAACTGGTCAAATTAAGATCCTACATCTGTATCATACTGACAAGATATACAGTACGTACATGGGTCAGGATTTGAACCCTTGGAGGTAGGAGAAAACTGAGACTGTTTGACAGGAACATTATCTCTCTGCACCACACCAAAGCTTTGCTTGTTAGAATTTCATGATATCTTGATAGTTACATGTGTTTCCTAGACTATATCAGAAGAGCGCAGCCTTGGCTGGATTTTAACTCACAACATTTGCGCTTCTAATATGTCTATCAACTTTCTTTATCAACTTTCTAATATAGAAATGAATAAAGTGTTTATTGTGCAAAGTCCTTATGTTTTGTGACTGACATACTGGATATCTCAAGGCTATACCCTGACAGAATTTCAAAAGAAACAAAGAGAAAGTATTATTTATCTACAGTGCAGTGACCATTCCTCTCTGCCACCATAGCAGTTGAAATGGAGGTCATACATTTGGACACCACAGAAACACTTTTTATATACAGTACAAATAGTATATGAAGTCAAACGCATATCACCTGATCAGGGGTTGCTGGGCACAAAGGATCACCTAACGAAGAGGATTAACGTGTGAGTCCTACTGTACAGATGTAGAATCTTAATTTGAGCCAGTTTTCTACAGCAGGAAAATAATCCTGCAGCAATAGGAAATGTGAATTATTACATGGATTATAATTATGGACATTTTTGTAGGGCTTGATACATTTTTTGTTAGTGCAAATCAAGTTTGAATTTTCAAATTGGAAATTAAAAAGTTTAGAAGCATTTTATTAACTCAAATACTCTACAAATGTCCATTTCTTGCCAACGTGGTCTCAGAGCATTTCATATTATTCTGTACGTAAATCCGAGACACTCCATTTAGTATATGTTACATTTCGTATGGTATGTATTAATTTGTGGATGTCCATCATCCATTTCGTGTGATATGTTACAAATGACAATTCACATGATATGTTATGAACTGCAATTCGTACAATATGTTACAAATTGTAATACATATAATGTTATGAAATGCAATTCATACAATATGTTACACATTTTCCAAATATAATATATGTTACAAATTTTTATCTTATGTTACATTTGGTATGGTTACATATCATACTATGTTACGTCTAGTCTATTAGACCCATTCTCAGCAACAAAAGAGTGATCAAATGAAGACGTCCTAAAATGGTAAATGTGAAGTAGTACAGTAGGGCTCATACACGTGCTCTAACACATGCCTTTATTGGTAAACAAACAGTCAACTTCATCAATAGTGCCACTGTATTCAACCTTAACAGCAATGATTCCAAATGTGTAATGGCCAACGAACAATCCAAGGCAAACAACGGCAGAATAAAAAAATTGGATTTGGCTGGCAGGGCCAGGCTTTTGCCGAGGTATACGTCCAGGCTTTGGAGTATGATTTGTCTGAGCTTTAATAGTGGAGTTACCATCACTGTTCTGTATGAGGCACTGGGGGTAAACCTGATACTTTTCAAAAACTACAAACACATTGGGGTCTTGGATGTTGTCCACACAGCTGTCATAGAAGATTGATCCTTCTGTTTCTTTAGGAGGTGGTTTCACATAGCTGAAGTTTCCCTCAGTGTAGTCTCCCACCAGCACATGACAAACAAACATGGACCTTGCTCCTGACTGGCTGGTGTAGCTGTGGGAGAACTTAGCATCCCTTACAGTAACTTGTTTTTAGCCCCATTATGATCTATGATGTTCACAGACATAGGCAAGCACATTTTCTGTGCCAATTCAATAGTTATTCATTTGAATGAATGGAAATATTGCATATACACTGTAGTGGCATCCCACTTTTTCTGTAGGCAGTTCTATTTGCTCCACATAGTCTCCAGTCAATGGTGTCTCTGCAAATACTGTCAACATGTTGAGTCAATCCCCCAAAAACTGTTTCTCATTGATGCTTCTTCCTGAGGATTTGATCATCTGAGCTTGAATTAACCTATTTCAGTGTGGAATCATTTACAATTAGTAAGACTAACAAAGGTGCAATTCAAATGGTAAATTCCATAAGTGAATATTGATATAACTATCTCTTTAAGAAACCTACAGTGTATACATTCTATTGGCCAGAGTTTAGCACTCTCCCAACAGTGGGTTTGTGAACCCCCACTGTCATTTTCTCAAATGTTCTTGTGTACAGCTTTGTATTGCTTTGACCTTGACCACATTACTCTCTGATGAAAACATATTTACAGTAAGACAAAGTCATCATAAGCTAATTTATAATATTACAAGCTTATGTAAGATACTGTACAGTATGCTATATGCTTTTTAGTTCAGTTTTTTGTGTGCTTGCTGAAGGCAAGACCACTCAAAAAAAAACGTACATACTCTTATTAGGTTTCAGCAAGGTATGCTTGCTGAAAGCAAGGCCATTCTTGCACTCTTACATACTCTTATTAGGTGTGCTTGCTGAAAAAAAAAAATCCTATTTGCCTTCCTCTGCCATCTGTAGTGCCAAAACCGTAAAAGCTACCAACATCAAAACAACTTTAAAATGTGCATGCTGACTGTTTTAATTTTGCTTGAAAACAACTTTTGGAAACTACTTATACTTTCCACACTACAACCATATTTGCATGAATTCCAATGTTTCAATGGCCATTGGATTGAATGGGGAAAATTCTGGTCGCTACTAGTTTTCAACCGTTTAACATAGAAATACCATTCAAACTTTAAAACGTGCAGACCGGTCTGGAATAGTGTGCTTGTGTACAGCTTTTTGATACCGTTTTCACTTTTTTAACTATAACCATTTAAAATTTGCATAAACGCTCCAAAGGCTTAAATGTGAGGTATTTGGATTAGCCACTGCTCTTGAATCCTTAAAGATGCAAACACCAAACCAACATTGACATGTACAGACTGACTCAACTTAGATTGTTGATGCCTTTTTGTACTTTTTCCATAGACTTCAAAGGTCAAATTTGGATTTGCCAATGTTCTTGAACCATTTAAAAAAGAACCAGTGTTAAAATGTGCAGCTTGTCAATAGATCAGGTTGATTATATTTAGACTTTATAAACTATAAAACTTTTTGCATCACCAATCCTTTTCTTTTGGTAAGATTTTATTTTTATTTTGGTCTTGACATAGGCTGCAGTCCAAACACGTAATTTTTACCCCCTCAGCTCTCGCGCTAGCCACTTTCCCTCAGGAGAATCCTCATCAAAACCGGATGCAGTTTGATTGCCATCTTAAGTGGAGGTCTAATTCACAAACGTTGCCCCCTCTACCCTCGATTTAGCTAGAGGGAGCAAGTGAAGAACTTTGATCACTTGTGGGGTTAATATGACCCACAATTCAGTAAAAACTGTAGTCACGTGTCAAAGTCCGATGGCCGTGAAGTGTCCAACTTAATCAACATGGCTGCATTTCCGCCATTTGTGAGCTTGACAATAGCTTGCTAAACAAATATATATATAGATTAAATTGATTTTAGCGTTGGCAAATAGGAATGATGCTCAAATTGTCTTAGTCTAATTGTGAGGAGCCTATAAAAAGTAGCTAGCTTCATATACAGTGGGGAGAACAAGTATTTGATACACTGCCGATTTTGCAGGTTTTCCTACTTACAAAGCATGGAGAGGTCTGTAATTTTTATCATAGGTACACTTCAACTGTGAGAGAAGGAATCTAAAACAAAAATCCAGAAAATCACATTGTATGATTTTTAAGTAATTCATTTGCATTTTATTGCATGACATAAGTATTTGATCACCTACCAACCAGTAAGAATTCCGGCTCTCACAGACCTGTTAGTTTTTCTTTAAGAAGCCCTCCTGTTCTCCACTCATTACCTGTATTAACTGCACCTGTTTGAACTCGTTACCTGTATAAAAGACACCTGTCCACAGACTCAATCAAACTTCTCCAACCTCTCCACAATGGCCAAGACCAGAGAGCTGTGTAAGGACATCAGGGATAAAATTGTAGACCTGCACAAGGCTGGGATGGGCTACAGGACAATAGGCAAGCAGCTTGGTGAGAAGGCAACAACTGTTGGCGCAATTATTAGAAAATGGAAGAAGTTCAAGATGACGGTCAATCACCCTCGGTCTGGGGCTCCATGCAAGATCTCACCTCGTGGGGCATCAATGATCACGAGGAAGGTGAGGGATCATCCCAGAACTACACGGCAGGACCTGGTCAATGACCTGAAGAGAGCTGGGACCACAGTCTCAAAGAAAACCATTAGTAACACACTACGCCGTCATGGATTAAAATCCTGCAGCGCACGCAAGGTCCCCCTGCTCAAGCCAGCGCATGTCCAGGCCCGTCTGAAGTTTGCCAATGACCATCTGGATGATCCAGAGGAGGAATGGGAGAAGGTCATGTGGTCTGATGAGACAAAAATAGAGCTTTTTGGTCTAAACTCCACTCGCCGTGTTTGGAGGAAGAAGAAGGATGAGTACAACCCCAAGAACACCATCCCAGCCGTGAAGCATGGAGGTGGAAACATCATTCTTTAGGGATGCTTTTCTGCAAAGGGGACAGGACGACTGCACCATATTGAGGGGAGGATGGATGGGGCCATGTATCGCGAGATCTTGGCCAACAACCTCCTTCTCTCAGTAAGAGCATTGAAGATGGGTCGTGGCTGGGTCGACACGAAACACACAGCCAGGGCAACTAAGGAGTGGCTCCGTAAGAAGTATCTCAAGGTCCTGGAGTGGCCTAGCCAGTCTCCAGACTTGAACCCAATAGAAAATCTTTGGAGGGAGCTGAAAGTCCGTATTGCCCAGCAACAGCCCCGAAACCTGAAGGATCTGGAGAAGGTCTGTATGGAGGAGTGGGCCAAAATCCCTGCTGCAGTGTGTGCAAACCTGGTCAAGAACTACAGGAAACGTATGATCTCTGTAATTGCAAACAAAGGTTTCTGTACCAAAAATTAAGTTCTGCTTTTCTGATGTATCAAATACTTATGTCATGCAATAAAATGCAAATTAATTACTTAAAAATCAATGTGATTTTCTGGATTTTTGTTTTAGATTCTGTCTCTGACAGTTTAAGTGTACCTATGATAAAAATTACAGACCTCTACATGCTTTGTAAGTAGGAAAACCTGCAAAATCGGCAGTGTATCAAATACTTGTTCTCCCCACTGTACATATTTTTGGGAATTCTGAAATGTATTGGAATAAATTACATAACTATAAAACTAGCTAGCCAGCTATGGGTAACGGTATACCCTGATGAAGACAGCATGTCTGTCGATACGTTGGATATTAGGTTATTAAATTATTGCATTTGAGCTCCTAGTGTGCGGCTCTCCTTTTAATGTTTTAACTGTAGCTAGCTACCTGACAGGAGTGCTACGTTAGCTTGCTAGGTGCATTAATAGCTTTAGGTTGGTTGTTTTTATGCTCAAAATTACCCACATAAAGGTTAGCATAGATAGGAGCGAATGTGGACCCCATCGATGTTCCATTCGTTTGGAGGTAACGTAAACTCACCTCATTCCGTACAAATGTGCGAGGCTACAAAGCAAACGAATGGGACTGTAGCGACTGTGTTGACTTCAAAATCGGGGGTGTGAACTAGGTTTCTATTCAAGCGTTGATCAACATGGTAATGGCTCTATAGTATTGGAGAAAAGTTGAAAAAACGGACCCTTCGTTACATCGTGACGTGTCATGTCGTAACGTACAGCACGCATAAAGCAACTATTTCCATCTTACAATCTCTCTCCACCAGGTGTAGCACTTCTCTCATCGTTTAAAAACAAGAAATGGACAGTGACGGGAGTAAGGGGGGGATACCTAGTCATTTTATAATTCTCAAAGCCGCTGTTTACTTCTAAGATCACTTTAGCACCGCCCTAAAAACCCGATTCAAATTCGACACAAACCTTCAAATAGGTATGTAATGACACATTATATAAACTCTTTATAGTGTTTTATTTACATTTTAGAGGCGATAAGGTGATAAGTTGGACAGATCGAGTGAAAAAAAGCAATTTTCCCACACAACATCTCTCCTTCTCACCATCACGCATTAGTAGTATTAGCGTTTGTTGCTGGCATGTCATGCATAAATTTGCTAATCTTGCCTATGACAAAATCATTAAAGTAATTGGCAATATCAGTGGGTTTTTTGATGAATGATTCACTGAATGATGGAGCTGTTTGCCTTTTTCCCCAAAATGTCATTTAAGGCGCTCCAAAGCGTCTTACTATCATTCTTTATATCATTTATCTTTGTTTCATAGTATAGTTTATTTTTATGTGTAAAATATAAAGTATTAGTCTCCTCCCATGCCACCAACATTTACCTCTCCTCCTTTAGTACCTTTAGGGCCTACGGTAATTTCATGTTGTATGTTTTATGAGGAAGATGAAAAAACGAATCTCTATCCATCAATAAAGTTGAATATGAAGCTGATGTTTTTATCTTGAATGTTTGTAAATGTAATTTACAAGAAATTACTTTCATATTAAACTTCTGAAAACTACATTTCAACTCTGAATCTGAATATTTAAAAAAAAAAATCTGTATGTGAATGCAATTGCCTAGTTATCAAGTTTAATTGTCGCTAGGAGTTGAACTATGACCTTTGGCCTTGACAAAGAAAGAGAGGCCAGGAATACTGGTAGAAATGGGATTCATACTTGGAAGACTATAAAATAATTCAACAAAATAATGTTGCAGGAATGCTTATTTTATTTGTGTTTAATCTGAGATGGTTGTTGTCATGGCTTGCTGAAATAAAATGGAAAGACCATACATCCCAAATGATATTTTGTTTACATAGGGGTGCAAGTTTATAAAGCTCTGAAGAAGGCCTTGAATGCCGATATGTAAAGCTTAATAAAGGGCGGTGATACTGGCAAGAGCAGTGTGCGGGTTTCTTCTTTTTTTTCTCGTCTTGTTCAACTGTTGCCATGCGCCTGCAGCAAAGATGCAATATCTTTGTGTTTACTTGATAGCAACCTACACAAATAGCTAGCTAGAACAAAGCGTTAATAAGATTTTTAAATTTTTTAAAGCAATATAAATAAAAGTTCTCCAGTAGGCGTAGATGTAGATGTAGATGTATGCATGCCTTTTAAATTTTGAACTTTGCATACATTAACATGGTTTGAATGAGAACAATAGGAATACAGTGGTATCTTTTAAAAATATAATCCTCAACAAATGTTATTTAGATTTAAAACTACTAATCGTTGAACATGTGTCGAAGGAAGTAAAAGAGGTTGAAGATCAGTGAACAAGAGGTTATAACGAAGGAGATTCTAGGCCCAGACTTCACAGCCGTAGACGTCTCAATCAACCAGTCCATTGGAAAATACAGCGACTTCCTACAAGGAACAAAGCTCAATAAATATCAGCGAGACACAGAGGACCACCAGCTCAACCAGGTCTACGCAATGGAAGGTCCAAGGACAAGAGCACCGAGAGGCCGACGTAGCAACGCACCAACGCACCACTGACCGGAGGACACAGATACGCAGCAGCGGGGGGACACGGAAACGCAGACATAGAGGCATCCACTGAGAGCGAATTCCCTACAGACAGCGACTCCAGCTACCATCGCACACAGACTGAAAAGCAGTACAAGACTCCACGAAAGAAAATAAACGATGTAGGAGAGGCAAGCAGTCAAAGGAGGGACCAGGAACACAGACCGTGGACACGTAGCTGTAGCAGGACTGTAAAAAAAAAAAGATTCAACTTAAACACTGTTTCTGGCCTAGAAATCCAACAAAGAACTGTTACCCATTTTAAGTCAAAAAACAAATTCTGTCCTATGGTTAACAACTCCCCGATTAATACCTATTGTAGGTTAGTCGAACAAGAAGCCATGTCAGTATATACGAGAAAAACAAACCATATTCAGAAGAACCTCACCAGGACAGAAAAACAGGAACTTAATGAACTAATGAAAGACTCATCTTTGGTTATCAAACCTGTGGTCGTTTTAGTGGTCGTTTTAGTGGTCGTTCTATGAAAAATACAAATAAGAGATTCTGAGACAACTCAGTAATTAACCTTTCTATAGAAAACTGAGTGTTGTTCCCACACAAGTGGAGCAAGCCATATTAAACAACCTTATCTCAAAGCCTGAATATGAATACCTTTGCTGCAAATGTGCCATACCTCCATGCCTGTACATTTTGCCTAAATTACACAAACCTAAAACACAAGGCAATTATTCAGGCAGACCAGTCCTATCAAACTTTGTAGACTATTTTATTAAATCTCATGTGTAAGCATTGCCATCATATGTGAAAGACTATAGACTTCATAAATAAGATCTCACCAATAACGGGATTAACAGAAGACTCGACATTCTATATACCAGCATTCCCCACACGGGTGGGCTGGCAGGCCTAGCTCACTATTTGAGAGACCGAGATACTAACAAATACCCACCAACAAACTTTATTCTAGAGCTGGCTGAATATGTTTTGACGTATAACTATTTCAGGTTTGATGAATAATACTAACGTAAACTCGTACATCGCCTTGGTCCGTACAATTGCCCTTATTTTAGCGCCCCAAAAACGTAATACTTCTAGATCAACTGTAATGTCAATACCATTGTAAAGCACAATTTCCCCCCTTTCCAACATTATCAATTACATGACCTAAACGCTGCCCGTTTCTGCATAATTCAAGCAGGCAATGAGCCCCGTCGGATCTTTTTAAAAATGGCGGGTGGGGAAGCGAAACACATTGTTGTGGAATTTCTTACACAGGGACACTTGAAGTCAATCTTAAATCAAACATTGTTTATTGTCAGCGTACTGGCGAAGTCACTGTCAAACTTAGATGCATAAAGTACCGTTCTGAAGTTGAGCTCTAACGGGGCAGTCCCGTTAGTTCCCTTATATACAGACAAGTTATATTTGCATGATTTAGCTTATTCATCATTCATCATTAACGTTTGCTTCATTCATGTGATGACCAATAATGGGTCATGCATGTAACAGACCAATACCTCACGAGGCTTCTTCTCTCTAAGCTGAGACTTTGAAACTGAGACATCTTTCGTTCTCGTTTTCTAAACAAGGTTCTGGGCGTACTGCCAAATTGCAGATACTGATAGTGAGGATTCCTTCAGTCAGCCACTTGCATGAACACAGAAATTGGTTTATAGAAAAGCACAAACAGAACACAGAAATTGGTTTATAGAAAAGCACAAAGAGAACACAGAAATTGGTTATTTGAAAAGCACAAACATAAACATTTCCATCACAACATCCAAGTATAACTGATAAAATTATGAAAGACAAGCATTGTAATTTTGAATTCCATAAAGTAAGTGTGGATGAGGTGAAAAAAGTATTGTCTATCAACAATGACAAGCCACCGGGGTCTGACAACTTGGATGGAAAATGACTGAGGATAATATCGGGCGATATTGCCACATCTTCAATCTAAACCTGTGTGCCCTCAGGCCTGTAGGAAAGCAAAAGTCATTCTGCTACACAAGAATAGTAAAGCCCCCTTTACTGGCTCAAATAGCTGACCAATCAGCCTGTTACCAACCCTTAGTAAACGTATGGGGGAAAATTGTGTTTGACTAGATACAATGCCGTTTTACTGTAAACAAATTGAAAAACAGACTCAGCATGCTTATAGGGAAGGGAATTCAACAAGCACGGCACTTACACAAATTACTGGTGATAGGCTGACAAAAATTGATAAAGAGATTGTGGGAGCT
The DNA here is from genome assembly GCF_016432855.1 of Salvelinus namaycush. Classification (NCBI taxonomy): domain Eukaryota; kingdom Metazoa; phylum Chordata; class Actinopteri; order Salmoniformes; family Salmonidae; genus Salvelinus; species Salvelinus namaycush. Next base: position 39,442,720 of record NC_052312.1, read on the forward strand.
GTTTTGTTAGACTTCAGCGCGGCTTTTGACATAATCGATCATAGCCTGCTTCTGGAAAAACGTATGCGTTATGGCTTTACACTAGTGATGGGTCGTTCGCGAACAAGTCGGCTCTAAGAGCCGGCTCTTGTAGGTGAACGTTGGGAGCCAGCTCGCATATAAGAAGAAAAATATTTTAAAAATTAAGATATGAATAATCAAAAGATTTAAATGAATAGAATGAACTAATTCAAAGAACGAAAAAAATTAAATAATAATATAGGCCTAAATGCTCAAGCGCAAACGTTCGTTCTGACTGTCTGCTCAGACTAACAGCCTCACCTGTTGTTCCTGTCAATCAGACACGCAGTGACAACCAATGAAACAAAGATGCTTGAGGGAGGGTCGAGCCAACTCACTCACAGTCACACACTTAGCAGCGGAGGAGAGAGAGGAAGGACAGCTGTGAAAACAACAGCTGGAAAATAAGTCTGAAGCACAGTAGCATTTGGATGCATTTTAATAATGTAGACAATGTCAGAGCACAGTGTAGAATTTGCCAAAACAAAATCTCACATAAAGCCGGTTCTACGCACAACCTACACCGGCATATACGAACTATGCACCCAACTGTGAAGCTAAATGTAGCGGAGATTCGAGAAAGCGGGCCTGCTAGTGATAGTGGTGGAGCCAGCACATCCTCATGTGGAGATGTATCCATAATGGAGGTCCGATCCTATTTGGAGGAGCCCCTCTAAAGATCTGCAGATCCTCTGAGCTGGTGGAAGAACAAGGCCTCTGTCTACCCACGGCTTACTAAAGTCATGACAGGGAGACTCTGCATAGTGGCCACATCCGTTCCCTCTGAGAGGGTCTTCTCGAAAATGGGACAAATAATTATTGAGAGAAGAAACCACATCAGCCCCTCAAGTGGGGCAGCTTGCATTTCTGAATGCAAATCTCTCATAAAAGCAAAATATTGCTGTGTGCTGCTGGTTATAACATGGCAATAAAGAAGAGAGAGAAAAGAGGGACAAGTTTAATGTTTTAAGTGGGATGCTGCAGTTTTGCACATTGTTATTTATTCTTTCTTTGATATGGTGCAATATTATATTATGCGGTTCAGATTGTATTCGTTTTGAATGGTCAGATTTATATGCACTTTGTTTATATACATTCAAAAGTTATACTTTAAATGCAAAGGTTTAATAGCATTCTTTTTCATAACAAACCAATGCATTTTTAAATACATTGTGGTTAAGGTAGAGTATGATTTCATTTAATAATTTAATTAGAATTGTTTTAACACCAATCATAGTCAAACTGTCGCAAATTGTTAGACTTGAAAAAATACAAAACTTATTTTTTTTTGAAGAGCCGTTTGGGAGTCAAAAGAGCCGGCTCACTGAAAAGAGCCGGAATGCCCATCACTAGAAATTATAGGCCAACGGTTGCATTGGCCATCTCTGAGTATTATGCGCTCATTTAGGCTATCTGGCCGCCAATGATCACGGTGTATCAATGTGTCCATAATATGGCAGAGGCTGGTACTCTAGCATTAGTTGAATTTTAACTTGTATATTGTATCAATTTAATTAAGAATTTCATCATTAACCACTTGACAATGATATTTAGAAATTAAAACACTATTATTGAAATTAAACTGTTCCACGAAAATGCACATATGAAAATCATAACTGACACCCAGATTGGTAGAAATTGTAGGATAAATTGTATGCCTATGCTTCCCCAAACTTGAGACTCACATAATGCCTATGAAGTCTTTATAAAATAATTGCTTCCACCTTTCTATGGTCAGGTTTTTCAAGCAAAGTAAGACATTTATTTCTATTTAACCTTTATTTAACTAGGCCAGTCAGTTAATTAAGAACAAATTCTTATTTACAATGACAGCCTACCCGGGGCAAACCCGGATGACGCTGGGCCAATTGTGCGCCACCCTATGGGACTCCCAATCACATCCGGATGTAATACAGCCTGGATTCGAACCAGGGACTGTAGTGACGCCTCTTGCACTGAGATGCAGTGCCTTAGACCGGCTCATAATATGGAGTAAAACATTCAGGTTTGAAACAATTATGTATGTTTTCAAAATGCATACTGCCTCCAGCTCACATTGTAAAGTGGTGGGTGACCCGCTGATAGCCTGCCTACCGTTGTTTTTTCTCCGGGTCAATTTGTCCAGCAACAATTTTATTTTCCAGCTTTTACATTTTTTACGGCCAAAAGCTGCCATTTATCAGCTAACAGAAACCCTGAACCTCAGAGAGATGGGACCAGAGCCAGGGTCAGCCATATCAGCATCCCTGGAGCAATTTGGCTTAAGTGCCTTGCTAGAGGGTACCTGTATACACCAAGGCCTGGTCAATCATCATCGTGACAAAAATAAAAGTAGATGCCACATGGGCAACATAAAGTCCAGACTAAACACAAACAACATACATTAAACACAGGGTCATCTGAATCTGAGCCGTTGCGATTTTGCTGGGGAGTACTGTTTGGTTGGACAATGGGATTTTGCTGGGGAGTAGGGTTTGGTTGGACAACGGGATTTGGCTGGTGAGTAGGGTTTGGTTGGACAACGGGATTTGGCTGGTGAGTAGGGTTTGGTTGGACAACGGGATTTGGCTGGTGAGTAGGGTTTGGTTGAACAATGCGATTTGGCTGAGTAGCAGGGTTTGGTGGAGAAGCAGTATCACTGTACTCTATGAGGTATTCGGGGTAAACCTGATACTTTTCAAAAACTACAAACACTTTGGGGTCTTGGTTGTTATCCACACAGCTGTCATAGAAGATGGATCCTCCGGTTTCTTTAGGAGGTGGTTTCACATAGCTGGAGTTTCCCACAGTGTAGTCTCCCACCAGCACACGACAAACAAACATGGACCTTGCTCCTGACTGGCTGGTGTAGCTGTGTGAGTACTTAGCATCCCTGGCAAAGTAACTTCCTGAAAATAAGATTTATTGACCATGTTTAGCTCAGTGTTTAGATGCTTTCATTTTGTAAATCTTAGCTATAAAGTGCCTTTGTTCTTACTGACAGTAAGGGAAGGCAATTGCAAGCCTTATTAAACCAGTTGCGACATATTTCTATGTAAGAATATGTAATTGGCCATTTGAGCAAAACTTTTTAAATTATATTGTTTATCCATTGGGGATACCCTAATAGGCTATGATGTTCACAGGCATGACAGCCTTTGTTTTTGCCAACACAACAGTTATTCATTTGGATTCACTGAAACATTGCATACACAAAGTATACTACTATACTGGCATCCAACCTTTTCCAAAAGAAGTTCCATTTGTTCCACATAGCCTCCAGTCAAAGTTGTTTCTGCAAATGCTGTCAACATGTTTGGAGTCAGTTCCATGGAAAAGCTGCTTCTCATTGATGCTTGTCCCTGAGGATTCCATCTGATCTCTTTGCCTAAAAAGGAATATACTTGGGTCAATTAAACCCCAACTAAAGAAAAAACGAAATACATTTGTTTTTAATAGAACTGTCTTTTAGAAACCTACAGCACGTAGAACTTCCATAGGATAGGGTTTTGCACTCTCTCGATGGTGCGTATGTTGAACCCCACTGTTGTTTTATCAAAAATGGCCTTGATGTCTTTGTATTCCTTTGCTGAGTTTGGCAACATAACTCTCTGTGAAGACAGATTTACAGTAAGACAAAGTCCTCATAAGCTCATTCATATTCAATGTTCTTTCAATGTAACGTCAGACTCCCAGTCAGTGAGTATTGACACAATGCTCAGTGTTTTGTATTACCTCAAAGCCAATCCCAGGCAACCGAGACTGGTCCCAAAAAGGTGGCACAGAAGAAGTGGTGGTATTAGATGTGCTTAAGAAAGAAATGAGGGCATTCCGAGTGTCATCAACAAACATATGGTCCTCATCATACCACAAAGATAATACAAATCCAGAGACCCAATATCATACTCAGTGAACCAAAATCTAATTACATAATGTTGTATCCTTCCCCTAGAAAATCTATAATCAATTGAGTCAGCTGAATTTCACTCTTACCCAGTAGTTCTCTGAACATCTATGGATGATTTGAACATCGGTCGTCTTCTTACCAGTCGTTGGGTGTGTGAGCTTGTATTTATCTGGATCATGACTAAAAATATATATTTCTCAGTTCAGAGACTAAAATGGGTATACAAAAATGGATGAGTAACCTACAGACACAACATACAAGGTACTCCCTATCAACTTTGACTATCCTGTGAGTTTCAGATGGGACAACATGTTTCATTGTTCAATTTTTAGTGTTCTGTAAACCTGTTTTTATGACCAGTATTTTAACTGTACTGTACCTACACTATACTGAATCACATCTGATACCTGCCTACCTTCCAAATTGACTTCATAGGTGAATCTTCCAGCAGTAAACTCAATCAGTGAGCCACGGGAGGGATCCATGTACATCCTCTCTAGGTCCTCCACAGTCTTAGGAGGCACGCACGCACGCACGCACGCACGCACGCACGCACGCACGCACGCACGCACGCACGCACGCACGCACGCACGCACGCACGCGCACGCGCACACACACACACACACACACACACACACACACACACACACACACACACACACACACACACACACACTATAGACACTTTCTTATTTTCTTTGTGCCATATTAGAGGGAGAAATTAGGTATCATCACTACATACTGGTGACAAATATGGAGTCCAGCCACCATGGTTTTCCTCCCAGTACCAGGTCCACTTGGTAAAAAGACAGCATCTGGCTGGTCCAGGGAGGAAACCGTAGCAAGGCGGCGAACTTTGCGGTGTCCACGAGTCATGGTGATAAAGTTAACCGGTGGTATCCTGCAACTGTAGGACAAAGGAACATCTTCAATGCTTTTATTTCATTTTTACACATCCCCATTGTCTCACAGCATCCTAACAACACGTTGTGGACATACATACCTCTGTGTCTTTGCTGGGTCACAGTAGTCCCTTTCAACGCCCTCATTGTCTGGGATACATGACCAGCCACGTCCATTCTCCACCTCCCATTGGTATGGCATAGTAGAATGAACACCCATGCACTTGGCTTAAATAGAAATCAATATCAGTTCAATAGATCTTGCTGTTAAGTCTGGGGAATTAGAACATTGTGTTATTCACAATACTGTAAAGATAATACACCAGTGCTATTGTAACTAAGTTGGATTGAAAACCTCACTCCATTGAATGCCTAACTTTTTGGTTGCGCAACATGCTAAATTGTTGTCAAGAGGGCCGTCACTTGTGTTTGCAAGACAGAGGATTTGAGATCACTAACCGGTAAGGACTTGTGAGAAAGTTAGCAATACTGTTAAGCAAGCAGTTACTGTACCTTGTTGAGAGCAGCGTCCAAAAATGAAGTCATGACAAATGTATTTATTTTCTGTGGAAAATGTAAGATTTCACATTTAATTTCACGTTAGGTTGCAAAGTAAACTTGTCATTTATTTGAAGACCACGTTAAACCAAAATGCAGCAATACAGTTAAATAAACAAAGCATGACATTCTAAACTTTTAATAGGTATGTGAGTTGCCAATAAGGTCAACATAAAGGCTTATGCAGTATTTCACAATAATAATGATTCTGTAAATCTGTGTATTGCATTACCTCATGTAAAAAAAAATATATTATTTAGATCATTACCAAAGTTAGGCACATTTGCTGAACCTTCCATGATTTTGAAAAATTGTAAACTCTGTTGGTAAATCTCAGCAAGTCCCAAGGACTTTTGGTCCACATCCTCCATCGTAGGATAAACACGTATAGACCTACTGTGTATAGAGACAAGAAGAAGAACAACAACATGCTTCACTCCTCCTGCAGCCATTGCATAGGCCTATAATGCTGATAGGCTATAGTCTGATTTACTTTCACATTCCTACTGTAGCCTACTTTTACAGGTTAGGGTAGCTTATTCATCTACACTCTTAAAAATAAAGGTTCCAGTTGGAATGTTATTCAGAGCGATGTCAAAACCTTAAATGGGATGGTTCTTTGAAGAACCGTACACAAATCAATGTAAGGTTCTACAAAAAACATTTGATGGTTCTTTACCGAACTGCATTGATACATGCAATTGGGTGTTGTTTTAACGCTGTGGGGTGTTGAGCCTTATTTGCATATTTCCCAGTGTGCCTTCCAAGTGAATTTTAGAGTTACCCGTACCACTTATGACTATTTGCTAGTGACAGAGACATGGTTGTTACATTCATTCCTGTTCAGTCCTGTGACCTTCACCAAGTGAGATCCTAAGTGAATATGATATTTTATTAATCAGTTCTGTTTAGATCCCTCCACATACAACTCTTTTAGCTCTGGAGCGGATGCTATTTTACTTCCTGTGGGGAAGCAAGTGGGAGAGGCTGAGGAGGGAGGTGGTTAAGAGGCCCAGGTCCAAGGGGGGGAAAGGCTTGCCTGACGTCTACTTGTTCCTGGGCAGCTGATACACAACATTACATCTCCCTCTTGCCATCTCCCCGGTCAACAACAAGACCCAGGCCCTCGCACGGTTCTGGCTGGGATTTTACCTCAGGACTAGGGCTTATCCCAGTTGACATGCAAGCCCCAGTCTCTTTCCTGCTCCCCACACACTATGTCCAGCTCCAAAAGTTTTAAAAACATTTGAAACTGGAAAAACAGGAAATCGCGGGTTTAACTAAACACAGCTCTCTTCTCTCTCTTGTGCAGGAGTGGGAACCAGTGTGTCCAGTGCGCGGGCTTGCTATCGGCGAGCCCACAACGGTTTGGTGCAACGTGGCCCATCCTGCTCTGCTGAGTCGGCAACGGGCCCTGTCCTGGATGGACACCCACGAGATCCTCCCGGTCAGGGCCGTTATGCACTCCCGGGGCATGGCGAGGACATCCGCGTGCCCCCGACCAGGTTGCGGCCAAGATGAGTCGGTGAGGCACTTGCTCTGGGAGTGCAGAGCCGCCAGGGACCTGTGGAAGGAAGCAGGCCTCTTGATCTCCCCGTGTCTGCCAGCAGGGGAGGACCTAACGCCCCAGCTCGTGCTATATGGGGTGGGCCAAAGGCATATTCCACCGAAGGCCTTCACCAAGCTCTGGCCCACCCTCAGGTGTCTGAAGGATGCACTGTGGTCCTCCCGCAACCTGCTGGTAGACCACCCCCAGGCAGTGGCCATGGAAGCCACGGAAGCCCTGGGGTGGTACAGAAGAAAGGGGGCCTCGACCCCAGGCGAAAGGTCCCCCACAACACCCAAGGTCCAGGCGGCCACGGCGCCAAGGGTGATGCGCCTAGGGGAGGGATCTGCTCTGGGCCCTGAAGAACAGGACGGTAATTGATTCGGAAGAGCAGGAGGAGGCGAGTTTGATAAGGACTCACCTTGTTGCTTTACAAAGGACTGAAGACAGCTTTTTTTCCATGTCTTAAAAATATTTTACCTTTGTTAAATAATTTGTGCACATTTTAAATGGCTTTTACAAGAAAATGTACTTTTATTGATGGTTGTTTTATTGTTTTAAATAAACAACTTGTACTTTTTAACAAATATAAATGTAATATTCAAATGCTGTTTTTTGTGCCTTTATATATTTTTTATGTGTAAAAGTTATGTATAAATATATGAGCTGTGTCGTGTCTTTGGCATCATTAAAACTGAAGACTATTTATCAAATAACTCTCTGTAATTATTATTACGTGATTAAACTGATTAATCATGTAACTGTAATTAACTAGGAAGTCGGGGCACCAAGGAAAATATTCAGATTATAAAGTTATAATTTTCCTAATATAACTTTCAGATATTTTAATATCTGATCACTTAGTCTTCGAATTAATGAATTATTATTTACCTCATGTTAGTCTCATTCCAAACGTCGTAAGTTGTTGGTTATCTGCACGAACCCAGTCTTCACTATGAGTCATCCATACATTAATTGTCTTAAAATATTTATTTACTAACTAAGTAATTTCCAGAAATGCATAAACAAACAGTAGATAGTTACAAGGAAATGATAACGGCGTTTCCCTAGTGGGATAAACCGGTATCGCGGCTTGGTGGACAAAAAGGGAAGTGGGGGTCAACTGAGATGAGACACTACAAAGTTGATAATTATAACAATTGAAATGCTAATCCTTTGCACATGAACGCTCACTCATTCGGGAATAATTGCAATCAATATATATATTTACGCTCAGTGTGTCGTCGGGATCTCTGTTAAAAAGTTTGTTTCTGTTGGAGTCTGTCCGTCCTCTCTCTCTCTCTCTCTGTCGTGGTTAGAATGTATAGTTCAGAGTGACATTTATTCATGTCGTTATAGGATAGATGTTTCGGCGGTTGTCGGTCTTCGCGTTCAATGATACCGAATTCCTAGCTGCAGACTAGTAATTAATATCAAAGACTTGTTCTTATTCTGTCGGTATCGATAGTCTAAGAGTTTAACCACGTGGTATGGTTAAAAGATTCAGCCATCTACTCAAACCTTAGTTTATGGTCTCCTCTCAAACCTTGGCCCTCTCGTTATCGAGGTCAGCTGGTCTGCAACCTTTAGCCATCTCGTAATTGAGGGAAGCTCGGTCTGGTGATAGAAAACCCGGGTGGGGGTTTTATTCGGAAGAGCAGAAAAGGGTCTGTCCCAGGATGCCCGACCATAACTGTGCTCATGGGCGGTCCTCTGATTTAGTTAAACTCCAAAGGGAATTGGAGTTTCCTTCATTAAACAGTCCAAAATCTCATTACACAATTTCACAAACAGTATCATCCACACTCAATCATCTTATACAACAATTAGATGTAAGCCTCATCTCTGAGGCTATTGTATAAACAGCTTTATGGTAATGTGGCCGTATTGTCTCTCATGAGTTTCACAAAATTGTACCAAACAGACCAGTTTGTAGCTGGATTCTTCACCGATCTTTTATACCTTCTCCAGAACATAAATGTTGTTCGGACCTCAAGTTCTGTGAGGTGGAAGAAATTCCTTTGTTCTCTCTGAAAACTCACTCTCTCTCTATACTGTGGCCATGAGGAGATAATCTCCTCCAGGAATTTACGACCTGAGGTCGCAGCAGCCTGAGTGTAGGAGACAGAGAGGGGGATGGTGCTCGCTGTACCCAAAGAGGGCAACGTCATGACAGCTGTTTTTAAGGAAGTTTATAAATAAAAACTTTCCAAAACAAATACAAATAATAATCATTAAAATACTATTATTTTGAAGGCCTCATTTAACCCGAGTACAGTGGCCTAATCACTGATCACATCAGGCCTGCAAGTCACATTATGCTGGCTTTCAAAGTGATGTGTAATTCCTATTGGAATCCAGCCAGGTATATCCAACATTTTACATTTTTATTCACCCCTAACCTATATTCAGAATGAATGCCAGGGTTGGGAAGACTAAGTTATGAGACTACCTAACACTTCTAAACTGGAACAACCATTAATGGTTGCAACAAGTCCAAGTAACAGATTGGATTAGCTAAGAAAAAAGTGTTATTTATAATTGGGGTAGCATAAGATTAATTAATCAATCAATTACATCTAAAAACATAGATATTGGAAAATAAAAAGTCTACCTGCAATAGAGCATGCTGGGAAATATAATGATTTGCCTGGTTTTGGTTCAAGTCTGGTTATTAACACCAACACGGGGGATATTTTACTCTGGGTGTTCATTTAACTCTTTAGTGTTAATTTAACTCCTGAATCAACACTATAAATGTTCAACTGAAAAATTAAAACCATAGGTAATTAGCTTCCAAACATTTCAAGTAAGTATGTTTAAGAATTCTGAAGAATTGTGGATGCCACATCAAGAACCCCCCACTTAACTCAAAGGTTATTTATTGGGCAAGAGTTCTCCAATTAACCTTAAGAGCTTAAGTGCACTTTGGACAGGCAAGATTGCACTACAGTGTAGATAGGCTAGGTTGAGCTCCCCCGTCACTGTAGTGGTAGCATCCACTTGTTTTTCATACCAACCATACCAATTTTTCAAGATTAGAGAAAAAAAATAATATTATAATAAAATGGAAAACTATTTATATTATACCGTTTGAATTAGTGGGTTGGAGAAATTACACATTTAAGGTTTGAAACAAAAATTATATTATTCAATTTGACTGTAGTATTAGATCATTGAACTGCCAAAATATATGCTGGCTATTAGTTACCTACAACTGTATGAGATCTGTGTACAGGTGTTAGCTTTGGCTATGTAAAGCTCATCTTTAGAGAGGGCATTGCCTGTACTTAAAGACTGGACTCTTATCCATTGTCAGATATTAGGTACTGTACCGTAGACATCTTGATTCTATACAGAGAAAACAAAGTAAGTCAGCAACCACATCTGATTCAATAGGATCCTAAAAACAGGAAGAAGTGTGAATGCTTACCTCTTGTAGCGAGATACAGCCTCAAGTGTGCTCAGAGACTATGACACTAAGAGGAATGCTGTGTTATTACAACAAGGAAATGGAATATGGCTTACCGTAACTTAAGCCAAAGAATAATGCAAAAATGCCACTCTAAATGGTCAATGGACTTTGCCCTTTGATTTAGATAATAAGGAAATACCTGCATCACACCTCTGACCCCTGACTGGTCTATAGTAATATAATATATGCCATTTAGCAGACGCTTTTATCCAAAGCGTCTTAGTCTTGCTTGCATATATTTTAGGTATGGGTGGCCCCGGGAATCAAACCCACAATCCTGGTGTTGCAAACGCCATGCTCTGCCAACTTAGACAATTCTTTTTAAATTCTCTGTTAAGTCAACAAATATGAATGTCTATGGATGACATGCAGTATTGGCTAAGGTGTTGAACTGACAGTCACAGGGACCGGGATCGAATCTTGGTCGGTACCCCCTGAATTAACTACATTGGGTGTCAGAAGTGGGATAGCGCTGCTGAGAGGTCATAAAAATGATTTCCCATCAGTACGGGCACAAGGGACTTGTGAGAGTGAAGCAGAGGGACCCACTTTCTAAAGGAAGAGGGTAGTGTAAGGACCATAGTACTCCTAGGGACAATTACACGTGATAACTATTCCATTCACATACATATTTTTTTATATTCCATCTGAGTTGAAATGCAGTGTCCAGATTTTCTATATTTAAGTCATGCCTATAAATGACGTTTGCAAACTTTCAAGATAAAAACATAAGTTTCATATTAAACTTTGTTAATGGGTTCAGATTTGTTTTTAATGTTTATTTGCATTGCATGGATGCATTGGTCAGAGCCAAAGAATATCAAAGTTAGTTTGACATGCAGTTAATTAATTTGCTTTTCTGTGCCAGATTACTTGATTCTTTGCACATGAAGCCATGATCTTCCCTCACCCAAAAAGAGTCATAATAATCAACACTGCAGGAGTGCACACAGGCATTACAATTCAAGTCATTACGGATTCACTGATATTTCTCCCTTTTGTCCCTCATTTTGTTCTGCAACCAAAATTGCAGAACAAAATGTACAGTGCATTTAGATTGAATTCCAGCAACACAGACTTCACTTATTTTCAAGTACTTATTAGTATTTGGAAGGTGTGCAAACTTCACACAGAGAGAAAGTAATGCTCTGTTCAGAGCAAAAGCAGACACCGTATTGAGATTGGTTCTGGGACTAAAGAGGCTTTCACAATAGTTTGCTGAAGCGAGGATCAAAAGGTTGTTTGCAAGCATTATTTTCCTTGTCTGGATTAGTTTCACACCTCCACATTTCAAACCAACTAGGATGTGTTTGTATAAGGCAGATGCACAGGGATGTAGTGGTAAAGGATTAAAGTGGGTAAGCGCTGAACGCTGTTTGTAATGACGGGCAGTGAGTATTTTATTTTATCATTCAAAAGTTGAAGAACAGATATTTAAAACCATTGAGGACAAAACATAATAAAGCCTGAGAGCTTATTTCCATTGTGTTCCTCTAGGATAGGCAACGCACACGCTATTGCTAACAACGCCAACGCTGCGGAAATAAATGTGTAAATGCTTTTCACAAACTAAAAGGTGTTTCTGTGCGTTTAGCCTCCATTACATCCCTGCAGGTGCATCTTCAGGGTGTTCTGTTTCAGTGTAAATGAAATCACTTCAAGAGAAGCAGCTCTACCTCTTGAGTGACTTCAGAAAAAGGAATGCTGCTGTCTTTACAATAGACACCTACACAGAAGCCTACAATGCAAGAGCAAAAAGACAGAACAATATACAATTTCACTTTGTAATAACAGACAATGACAATTTGAGTGAAGACACGTTTGTAATGTTTTCATTTCAAGTTATTCACACAAGTGATCAGTGTTAATATACTTTGCAATTGATTAACCTATGCCTCCGTCCACTACCTTGGAATTTGAGTTGATCACTTTCACACCGGCGGGAACCCCAAGAGTACCCGAACTGCTATTGATCCGTGACACCCCAGATATAGGCAAACTCGGGTGGTTTTAGTACACATTCAGTTACATTGAAACATTGATCAAAAAAATCCCCACCAATTGAACCAGCTGTGTAAGCCACCAAAGAGTTTGCTGGTTTTAGCGCAGGTCTGATTTGTCTTGCTGAAACTTAAACAGAGAGCTGTAGAAGTCCCTCAGAAGCACATACATCTGTTTCCTTGGTAGCGGAGCACATGAAAATAGTCCCTGGATGTAGTTCGTCTAACCATAAACTACAGAGTTTATGACTGATGGAGTTGGGGGTCAATTCCATTTCAATTCTGGTCATGAATTGAAATCCCAATTCATGAATTGAAATCCCAATTCATGAATTGAATGAAATCCTCTTTGAAAATGCTTAAATAAATAAATCAAGTAATGTAGATAAGAATAAATATCATTTTTCAATTCTTGAATTGGAATCTAAATTATTTTCCTGAATTCGTGGCATTTGAATCTCTACTAGTGAGACCAGTGCATGTTGTCAAAGTCTACTGCGTCCCCCAGGTTGGCATCAGTCTCCAGCAGGCTCATGATGACGGCCATGGCAGCCTCATCATTGCTCAGGATACCGAGGCCTGGTCCCACCATGCTGTCCAGGTCCATCTGGGAGCTCTCTCCTGGGGGAGAACGGGCTGTCATCAAAATCGACCAATACACAAAGTTATGTTAGTCATATGCTAACCAAGGATAACTCTAAGTATAACTAAGTAACCCAAACATACACTTAAAACCGTCTGATTGATAACAGCCTAGGTAAACGAAAGATCATGTAAATGCATTGCTTCTAAGATTACTTTGTATAGGACTTTGAATGGTAACTACCTGTGTCCATATGTGTGTTGCTGCCAGCGTATGTGGCCCCCTTTGAAACAGACTGTAATCTAGGCTTGCTCACTGTATCTGAGTCAGTCACCTCCTCATTTGGCATCTGGAAGAGGACAAGTGGGTACATAATAATACAGAACATCTTTGCTCTATAGATTTTTTGATACAAAGTTCCATTTACAAAACTCTTCAAGCGCAACTATTAAGAGGTGTAATATACACATCAAAATATTACAATCAGTTGAAAAGTTTTAAATCTATGCAAGGCATGTGTTCATAGGGAGAACTCAAGTGGTTATGGTTGCGACCTGCATGTAAAAAACACCATACTCTCTCCCTTTATGCCGTAATGAAAATAGTTTTAAAAAATATAGTCAACATGCAACTACTGCCTATGGCCCTAAAGACACTGCAGGATGAGAGGTGAGGTAGGTAAGGTGACTCACGTTGGCATGAGAGGAGACCATTGGAGACCTGTCCTGAGGTGGACAGAAGGGACTGGAGGTTCCACTGGATGGAGAACAATTGACCCTGCACAGACACAGAGACATCGTCTATGCAACAGAGACATTTTGGCGGTGAAAGAAAGCAGGACTAATGTAACAAAATATTCAAGGTCATGTGCCAATAAAACAAAAAACGATGTAAGCCGACTGTACAAGTACCAGCTTCCTCCTGGTGGTCAAAGAAAGCTCTGTAAAACAATGCCATAATACACGCAACACACCTGTTGGAGTCCAAGAGCTCGTTTGCTATCTGGGTCCCTATGCTGCCAGCGTAGATCATAGTGGCCATGCCACTGGAGATGCCAGGGATAAGGATAGTACGTTTGCTCTCTTCTGTAACAGAGGGAGGGGTCAGGACAGTGAGCGGAGGTCGGTCCACACACCCAAACAACATCCAGAATGACCAGGACAAATATTCCTTTCCTTACCGTCCAACAGCTTGGAGCTGCTCGGCTGTTCAGCTTCTGTGTGACCGGGTCCCCTGTGTGTGGAGAGGGTACAGATGACAAATGATTGTACATCCCTTGTATGATGTCATTAGTACAACGCTGAGGACTCTCGAAAAACAGCTACATTTTGGATCCAAAATGGGACAATTTTGACTGAACTTGTGTCTTGATTCGAAGCAGATTATTAAATAAATGTATTTTACTGAATATCATTATGGATTGTTCAACTCACAATCTAGACCTAATGTGAAAAGGCACTTACAAAACTCGGTTTGTTGACACAATAAACTCAATTTCTTTGGTCCACGGGTTTATAAAACTAAACCACTGACTTTGAAGCTTGATGAAGGAGCCATGTTTTGTTTTGAACTTGTAGCAGCTGGTCTCAATCTTCTCTTTACTGCGGAGAACTGTTGAGACACAAAATGCCACTTCTATCACTGCAATGTGCTTGTTTTATTCATGAATCCCCCCCCAATAAAAAACAAGTAATGCACAGGTTATTATGGTGTAATCACCATTTTACCATGCGACGAAGGTAAGAACCTGGTAATCTTCTGCAACCCAAAATAAAGTGCAACCGAAATATATTTCATATCTGTTTGAGCACCGTGCACATCTGGAGAACATATGATTCTCACCTGTACGTAGATACGATAGACAACCAAACTATTCTCCATTACCTTTCCTGTGTGTCTCTGCGAGGTGTTGCAGGTCGTCCTGGTGGAAGTACTCATAACAAGATGTCCCCAGTAGTTCCTGTGGCAAGTAGCCCAGAACAGTAGTGGCTCTGAAGGACAGAGACAAGGAGGCTGTTATTCTCTCTAAACCTACTACAGTCCCAGGTTTAATATCTTCTGTCCACTTACCAGCTCTAACTATGTACATCATTTCAGAATGGCACAATAAATACTAACTATAATCATCA
The DNA here is from genome assembly GCF_016432855.1 of Salvelinus namaycush. Lineage (NCBI taxonomy): Eukaryota > Metazoa > Chordata > Actinopteri > Salmoniformes > Salmonidae > Salvelinus > Salvelinus namaycush. The sequence continues at coordinate 39,457,859 of NC_052312.1, forward strand.
ATATACATGATGCAGCCTTTCTGTTTCTATGGAAAAGAGTAAATGGAATGGTTGTCAAACATTTGACCCCGGTAAAGTGAGCTGGGTTCTTGTTCCCAGAATTGGGATGAAATGCCAAAGTAGAAAGAATCTCACTCAAAAGCAACAAAAAGAAAACTACTTACAGATAATATGAATTATACTGTAAACATAAATCAAATTGGACTGACGCGTTCAATGCACACTCTGCTGTTGGTCAGAAGATCTCACCACCAGTGTTACATTTTAGGACAGCCTAGGTCAAAATTCAAAAGGCACTCGCACATCTGAGCAATCTTATTTGCAGGTGCATGGCAACAGTTGAACAAGATGAAGGAAAAAGGAAACCGCACACTGCTCTTGATAGTATCACTGATATTTAATAAGCTTACGTATCGGCCTCACGGCCTTCGTCAGAGCTTTTGTGAATTTTTTTAAATTTGCACCCTTATGTAGACCTAGCCTCACCCACATCTGTTCCACACATCGAAGGGGGTTGGAGGCAAAGGAAAAACAAATAAGTGCTACCAAATATATCAATATGCATTTCATAAATATTACAAAAGTGTATAAATAAGACGTATTAAACACGTCTGTAAAACCACAATGAGGACATAGCAAGTTTTCATTAGTCATTGGGTACATCATATGAAAAACCTCGAAAACTTGCTATGTCCTCATTGTGGTTTTACAGACGTGTTTAATACGTCTTATTTATACACTTTGCCAATCTTGGTGACAGCCTTGCTGGCCTCACAGTGTTCAGCACCAATGAGGAGGATCCTCACATTACCATCAAAGACACAGTGAGTCCAGGGCTGTGTGCCAGTTCAGAGTGATGAAACATCTCACCAGTCTGGTTTGGTACCAACTAGTAGTTTAAAAAAATTCACAAAAGCTCTGACGAAGGCCGTGAGGCCGATACGTAAGCTTATTAAATATCAGTGATACTATCAAGAGCAGTGTGCGGTTTCCTTTGTCCTTCATCTAGGACAGCCTGGGTCACAATAACAAATTCACATACGTTAAAGGGCTCCTGTTGGAGCTAACTATTTGACAACCGATAAGTAAAAAGGTCTTATCTTGACATGCAAAATAATATTTCCAACACAATGTTCCAAGTAAACATTTTTCAATTTATAATCTGTATTTCAAACCAATAGTACTAGTATTGTACTGTTGCCATCTCTTGAAATAATCAGTACAGTCATCTCTTCAAGGGGTATATTGTCTCCCTTGGAATGCATTCAGACCAGTTGCCGGAAAACTTGGGGTAACCCCATTACACTTACAGCCACTGTGGTATGGGTAGGGGGTGCCATGGCAAACCCTATCCAAGATGACTGCCTGCCAGGCCTGCCTTAACCAACGTCATTGCTTTTCTCTTTATTTGTTTCTTTCTTTCGCTGTTAATACAAGCACAGGTTGGGTTACCCAGGGTATAACTGTAATGTTAGCCAAGGCCAATTTAACTTACCGTAGCCTTGGCTAACATTACAGTATGTATCAAAACATACTCAACTCAGCTGAAAGAGATCGAATATGAACAAAAAACTGAGAACAATACGCTATGAAAGTTACCAGGAAGTGTCTGCCCCACAGCCTTGTAGTTGTTTAACTTTTGTAGGCTTTTTGAATGGTCTTCAATGGGCAAAAACGTAGCGCAATGGTCTTAAATGCAAAAACTCAGTAAAAACAAATATAATTTTATATATATATTACGAATTTGATTATATAATCGTGAAGCCTGTTCAAAAGATTAACGGACTTGATCCAGAAGTAAAACGAAAGGGGCGGTACTTTCACAGGGTATAGATTCAGTTTTATTTTCCTCCCAGTGTTTTTCATCAGGTGAAGGATATGCCCACAATTCCCCCTTATGAACAGTATTGGTTCAAAATTATGCCAACACTTGCCAAGAATATTTAATAATGAGCGAAAATCGCAAAAAGGTTTGTGGAGGGGGTAAGAGGCACAACTTACTGTTGGTCCACGAAGGTGAACTTGCCGTCAATTGCAAAGCGAGTGACAAACTGGGTGGGTTTGACCTTGACCTCTAGTGAGGGCTGACAGGCATTGTTAGGGTGAACGCGGCACACAGCGACCAGGCAGGACAGATGGGAGAACTCGTTATCGTCGCTCTCAGCATCCAGCTGGGTGGAAGGCCAACTCCGCATGTAACCAGTGCAATGGACAGTGCAGTATCGTTGAGACTCTACAGGGGGAGATAGTGTACATAAAACACATGTTTACAATTAACCCCCACATGCAATTCCAATCATGGCCCTATCAGGGCTAACCTTAGTGAGATGGTATCAAGAAAAATAAATTGTGCTTCTGGGTTGATGACCACCACGTTTCTCTCTGCTCTTACGATGTATTTAGTGAAAGTTCGTTCTGCATGGATCTCTCACCCTTTTTCTTGGAGCTGCTGGGCTGGATGGTTTTGTCTTCTGTCTTCATAACTGTTCTGCTGTGCTTCATGCGGCAGAAGAAGGAGCGCCGTGCCCCTGTACACAGTTGAACTGCTCCCACAGGAAGGTCCTGCACCTGTAACCCTGCTAAAGAACCAGGAGAGCCTATGATCCAACAACATCTTATTATATTTGCAATATAAAAAAACACATTGAAGACAGAATATAAAAAGTACGAATCTGTGACCTCAAAAGAGAATGAGGGCAAAGTGGAAACCAGTAAAGCAACAACAAACAGAACCCAGGCTCTCTGCTCTTTCCCCTGTGCTAATAGAACTGAGATAAAAGCTGCAACTTTCTTTAAAGTAATACCGTTATAGTGGTGACATAGCTTTAACTGCATCTCAACAAGACACAAACAAATCAAAACACAGAGAGAAATAGATATGAAAATCCCAGAAACAGATACATTTAAATAAAGTCTTTGCAGACTTACTTTTGGCATCTATGAGCCGTTCGCGAGGGTATAATCCTGAGGCTGACAGCTGCTCTTTCACTTTACTAATGTCCTTCGGGTGGACATAATCAAAAAGACTCTGTCCAATTAGTTCCAACTGTAAACAAAAACAGCACTTTAATTATCAGAACCAAACTATTAATTTCAGAACCCGGAACCAAATTTTGTGTGAGCTAGCTAGCTAGCCAACTATAGTTCTGAACTAGGGGAAACAACTGATTCAGATCCCCACTTCAGAACCACCTAAACTTTCTGGTTAAACATCCGGTCTCCACTTCAAGCATCACCTCCACAATATAAAGCATGAAACAGATTCAGGTATAACTTTAATATGGTACAGAAATTACAAGGTACTAAAAGAGAATTTCAGTATTTTACAATTTAATGTTAGATAGTTCCTCACCCTGTAAGTAGTCAATGGGCCAGGAGAATACATGGTTCAGTCTTCTTTAGACAGCCACTACAAACGTCTGCTAACTTTAGCCACCGCTAGCTAAAAATCAATGGGAGTGGTAGGGGCATGGGGTGCCTGTTACAAATGGCAAAAGGAAACCAAACCATGGAACTAAATGAATGGGATAGCACTGTTAAGTAATGACCACTTCCTAAAGTTGTCATTGAGAGTATTTAAGTGGATAATAGATGGGATTGAGTGATAGGGACATTGTTGGAATCCACCTCAATAATTAGCTCAATTTAGAATTAAGTAGTAAATTAAGACTGCCAGACCTGCTTATTGTATATTATAAACTGGGTGGTTCGAGCCCTGATTGCTGATTGTCTGAAAGCCGTGGTATATCAGACCGTATACCACACCCCCTCAGGCTGTATTGCTTAAGTATAACCAGTTCACTGACCCGACTGTAGTTGAGGAACTTGGAGACGGATTCTGAGGTAAAGAGGATCTTCCCCCTGTCACAACTCACCACGAACAGGAACCCATCTGCAGCCTGGGGAAATGAGACACGGCACGACCCCAATATATTTCAATCTGGATCCATGAAAACACTGACACTGCTACAGTATTTTGAAACCATCAGTGTGTATCCACTCTCTCTGTTTACTCTAAAATGGCAGACTCTGTGTGACAAACATGCACACTTGTGGGAGATCAGAGCTGGCAAAGGTTATACAACAGAACACTCCAAGCGAGGGGAAAGAACTGGCTACTTCTATATTTAATTCTACATTGAACTGAGCAGTTGACACATCCTTTTCTAATTAGGGATTTCCCAGAGTAAAGTTAGTTAGCGACTGAATGGAAAAATACTGTAGCAAACCCAGAGGGTATACCTGTGGTACTGTCCATAAAATAAAGTGTAGACTTAAAGTCTGATTAGAGAAACATGTCCACCACGCTCTCATAACTTTGGATAAAATTCGGCACTTTGAAAATAGATTTGACCTCATTATTGTAATCATAAAGGAATAACCCTAGACCACTTAATTATTGGTTAATATTATATTTCCCATATCCCAAATATTTCCCAAATTCTCAGCTATTTTTGGAGCCTAGTAGACCCAACACACAAAAACTATAAATCGACACACCACATAATCCTACCCCACTGTTGTGACTGCTGCCAGAATACCAAATGGGATTGATTTTGGTTGATTGGAGAAAGAGATTGAGACAGATTGAAGGGCGGCCTACCGTGAGCACCAGGTGCTTGAGATCATCCTGAGGCAGAAACGAAGGCTTGCGTTTGTAGTTAACGTCAGTAAAGGAACTGCTAGCACCTGCTGAGGAGACGAACACAGCACTGAGCTGTTAGTCTGTGTTGTACCTGTCACTTAGGAGCTCAACATTTCTATCATAACTTGAGTTAAAAATACATATGAATATTAAATCTTTATACAACACCAGTCAAAAGTTTGGACACACATACTCCTTCAAAGGTTTTTCTTTACTTTTACTATTTTCTACATTGTAGAATAATAGTGAAGACATCAAAATTATGAAATAACACATATGGAATCATGTAGTAACCAAAAAAAGTGTTAAACAAATCAAAATATATTCTTCAAAGTAGCCACCCTTTGCCTAAATGACAGCCTTGCACACGCTTGGTATTCTCTCAACCAGCTTCACCTGGAATGCTTTTCCAACAGTCTTGAAGGAGTTCCCACATAACCTGAGCACTTGTTGGCTGCTTTTCCTTCCCTCTGAGGTCCAACTCATCCCAAGCCATTTCAATTGGGTTGATGTCGGGGGATTGTGGAGGCCAGGTCAAATAGCCCTTACACAGCCTGGAGGTGTGTTTTTGGTCATTGTCCTGTTGAAAAACAAATGATAGTACCACTGTGCGCAAATCAGACGGGATGGCGTATCGCTGCAGAATGCTGTGGTAGCCATGCTGAATAAGTGTGCCTTGGATTCTAGATAAATCACTGACAGTGTCACCAGCAACACACCTCCACACCTCCTCCTCCATGCTTCACGGTGGGAACCACACATGCGGAGATCATCCTTTCACCTACTCTGCGTCTCACAAAGACACGGCGGTTAAAATCCAAGAATCTCAAATTTGGACTCATCAGACCAAAGGACAGACTTCCACCAGTCTAATGTCCATTGCTCGTGTTTATTGGCCCAAGCAAGTCTCTTCTTCTTATTGGTGTCCTTTAATAGTGGTTTCTTTGCAGCAATTCGACCATGAAGGCTCCTCTGAACAGTTGATGTTGATGTGTCTGTTACTTGAACTCTGTGAAGCATTTATTTTGGATGCAATCTGAGGTGCAGTTAACTCTAATGAACTTATCCTCTGCAGCAGAGGAAACTCTGGGTCTTCCTTTCCTGTGGCGGTCCTCATGAGAGCCAGTTTCATCATAGCGCTTGATGGTTTTCGCGACTGCACTTGAAGTTCTTGACATTTTCTGCATTGACTGACCGTCATGTCTTAAAGTAATGATGGACTGTCCTTTCTCTTTGCTTATTTGTGCTGTTCTTGACATAATATGGACTTGGTATTTTACCAAATAAGGCTATCTTCTGTATACCACCCCTACCTTGTCACAACACAACTGATTGGCTCAAACGCATTAAGAAGGAAAGAAATTCCACAAATTAACTTTTAACAAGGCACACCTGTTAATTGAAATGCATTCCAGGTGACTACCTCATGAAGCTGGTTGAGAGAATGCCAAGAGTGTGCAAAGCTGTCACCAAGGCAAAGGGTGGCTACTTTGAAGAATCTCAAATATAAAATATATTTTGATTTGTTTAACACTTGTTTGGTTACTACATGATTCCATGTGTGTTTTTTCATAGTTTTGATGTCTTCACTATTACTTTATAATGGAGTAGAAATAGTACAAATATTGAAAAATCCTTGAATGAGTAGGTGTGTCCAAACATTTGACTGGTACTGTATATTATCAGCAATGAACAATAGCTATTTGTGCACAGCTGTGTATTTTGCCGCCATCATGTGTCCTAGGATCTAACTGCATTAGTATAGCTTCATGAGACCTAACTTAAAGAGATGTGTGGTGCTGCACAGATTGCCTGGTGTGGTACTGTGTTGTAAGGACAGTTTAGGGATGATGAGGCCTACCTTTCAGGGCTTTGAGGTGCTGCACAGCCATTCGCAGCACAGTGAGTTTGTCAAGCTTTCTGGCCATGGGGTTACAGGAGGGGATCATGGCTGACAGCTCGTCGATAAGGGTGTTCATTTTGTCCCTCCGCCGCTTTTCAATTTGGCTGTGTGGCTCCCTTTGAGTGAGGGCACAAATACACTTATTTGTCTCTCTCACACATCTCACACACTTAAGTATACAGGTGTCTGATGGGTTGCTATCAAGTCAGCATGATATCATTTATAAAAACAACAACACATGAAAGTGTTATTGTTATTATTGGCGTTACATTGATGTGGTCATTCGCATCATACCACCAGCTTCAACTGTAGTATTAGATTATATATAATATTAAAGTATCCTCCTGTTTTTTAAAGCCAGTGCAGTCAAAAATGTGATTTTCCTGTGTTTTATATATATTTTCACAACATGATGTTGGAATAATACTGTGAAATTGTGAAAATGATGATAATGTCCTTTTAGTGTAAGAGCTGTTTGAAATGACCGCCTGAAATTTCAGCCAGTTTTGGTGGGATGGAGTTTTGGCCTGCCTGGTGACATCACTGTCACGATCGTCTTTGGGTGAGATAGAGGACCAAGGCGCAGCGTGTGCAAAATACATCTTCTTTTATTTTAGAAGAGAGAAAAAACAAGAAACTAACAAAATAACAAACTGACGACCGTGAAGCTATACAGACAAATAGTGCTGACACAAACACTACACATAGACAATTACCCACAAACAGCTAAAGCCTATGGCTGCCTTAAATATGGCTCCCAATCAGAGACAACAATAACCAGCTGTCTCTGATTGAGAACCAATTCAGGCAACCATAGACTTTCCTAGACACCTACACTGAACACTAACCCATCTACTCTACTTAACCCCCTAAACCATACAACACCCTAGACAATACAAAAACACACAAAGACAACCCACCCCAACTCACGCCCTGACCAACTAAATAAATAAAAGAAAAAGGAACAATAGGTCAGGAACGTGACATAACCCCCCCCTTAAGGTGCGAACTCCGGGCGCACCAGCATAAAGTCTAGGGGAGGGTCTGGGTGGGCGTCTGTCCACGGTGGCGGCTCTGGCACTGGTCGTGGTCCCCACCCCACCATAGTCACTACCCGCTTTCGTAGCCTCCTCCAAATGGCCACCCTCCACATTAACCCCACTGGATTAAGGGGCAGCACCGGACTAAGGGGCAGCACCGGACTAAGGGGCAGCACCGGACTAAGGGGCAGCACCGGACTAAGGGGCAGCACCGGACTGAGGGGCGGATCCTGGCTGGCTGGCTCTGGCGGATCCTGACTGGACGGCTCTGGCGGATCATGACTGGACGGCTCTGGCGGATCCTGGCTGGACGGCTCTGGCGGATCCTGGCTGGACGGCTCTGGCGGATCCTGGCTGGACGGCTCTGGCGGATCCTGGCTGGACGGCTCTGGCGGATCCTGGCTGGATGGCTCTGGCGGATCCTGGCTGGACGGCTCTGGCGGATCCTGGCTGGACGGCTCTGGCGGATCCTGGCTGGACGGCTCATGGCTGGCTGACGGATCTGGCTGCTCATGGCTGGCTGACGGATCTGGCTGCTCATGGCTGGCTGACGGATCTGGCTGCTCATGGCTGGCTGACGGATCTGGCTGCTCATGGCTGGCTGACGGATCTGGCTGCTCATGGCTGGCTGACGGATCTGGCTGCTCATGGCTGGCTGACGGATCTGGCTGCTCATGGCTGGCTGACGGATCTGGCTGCTCATGGCTGGCGGAAGGCTCTGGCTGATCCTGTCTGGCGGAAGGCTCTGGCTGATCCTGTCTGGCGGAAGGCTCTGGCTGATCCTGTCTGGCGGAAGGCTCTGGCTGATCCTGTCTGGCGGAAGGCTCTGGCTGATCCTGTCTGGCGGAAGGCTCTGGCTGATCCTGTCTGGCGGAAGGCTCTGGCTGATCCTGTCTGGCGGAAGGCTCTGGTTGATCCTGTCTGGCGGAAGGCTCTGGCTGATCCTGTCTGGCGGAAGGCTCTGGCTGATCCTGTCTGGCGGAAGGCTCTAGCGGCTCCTGTCTGGCGGAAGGCTCTAGCGGCTCCTGTCTGGCGGAAGGCTCTAGCGGCTCCTGTCTGGCGGACGGCTCTGAAGGCTCATGGCAGACGGGCGGCTTTGCAGGCTCAGTACAGACGGGCGGCTTTGAATACTCAGTACAGACGGGCAGTTCATGCGGCGCTTGGCAGACGGACAGTTCAGACGGCGTTGGGCAGACGGGCAGTTCAGGCGCCGTTGGGCAGACGGGCAGTTCAGGCGCCGTTGGGCAGACGGGCAGTTCAGGCGCCGTTGGGCAGACGGGCAGTTCAGGCGCCGTTGGGCAGACGGGCAGTTCAGGCGCCGTTGGGCAGACGGGCAGTTCAGGCGCCGTTGGGCAGACGGGCAGTTCAGGCGCCGTTGGGCAGACGGCAGACTCTGGCCGGCTGAGACGCACTGTAGGCCTGGTGCGTGGTGCCGGAACTGGAGGTACCGGGCTGAGGACACGCATCTCAGGGCTAGTGCGGGGAGAAGGAACAGGGCATGCTGGACCCTGGGGACGCACATTAGGCCTAGTGCGTGGTGCCGGAACTGGTGGTACCGGGCTGAGGACACGCATCTCAGGGCTAGTGCGGGGAGCAGCAACAGGACGCACAGGACTCTGGGGACACACAGGAGGCTTGGTGCGTGGTGTAGGCACTGGTGGTAAAGGACTGGAGACACGCACCATAGAGCTAGTGCGTGGAGGAGGCACAGGGCTCTGAAGACGCACAGGAAGCCTGGTGCGTGGTGTAGGCACTGGTGGTACTGGGCTGGAGCGGGGAGGTGGCGCCGGAAATACCGGACCGTGCAGGCGTACTGGCTCCCTTGAGCACTGAGCCTGTCCAACCTTACCTGGTTGTATGCTCCCCGTCGCCCGACCAGTGCTGGGAGGTGGAATAACCCGCACCGGGCTATGTAGGCGAACCGGGGACACCATGCGTAAGGCTGGTGCCATGTAAGCCGGCCCGAGGAGACGCACTGGTGGCCAGATGCGTTGGGCCGGCTTCATGACATCCGGCTCAACGCTCAATCTAGCCCGGCCGATACGTGGAGCTGGAATGTACCGAACCGGGCTATGCACGCGTACAGGAGACACCATGCGCTCTACTGCGTAACACGGTGTCTGCCCGTACTCGCTCTCCACGGTAAGTACAGGGAGTAGGCGCAGGTCTCCTACCTGACTTCGCCACACTCCCTTTAAGGCCCCCCCCAAGAAATGTTTGGGTTGTACTCACGGGCTTCCAGCCTTGCTTCCGTGCTGCCTCCTCATATCGCCTCCTCTCGGCTTTAGCTGCCTCCAGCTCTTCACGAGGGAGGCGATATTCTCCCGGTTGTGCCCAAGGTCCCTTACCATCCAGTATCTCCTCCCATGTCCATGAATCCTGTGTAGGTGGGTCCTGTTGCCGCTTGACACGCCGCTTGGTCCTAGATTGGTGGGTAATTCTGTCACGATCGTCTTTGGGTGAGATAGAGGACCAAGGCGCAGCGTGTGCAAAATACATCTTCTTTTATTTTAGAAGAGAGAAAAAACAAGAAACTAACAAAATAACAAACTGACGACCGTGAAGCTATACAGACAAATAGTGCTGACACAAACACTACACATAGACAATTACCCACAAACAGCTAAAGCCTATGGCTGCCTTAAATATGGCTCCCAATCAGAGACAACAATAACCAGCTGTCTCTGATTGAGAACCAATTCAGGCAACCATAGACTTTCCTAGACACCTACACTGAACACTAACCCATCTACTCTACTTAACCCCCTAAACCATACAACACCCTAGACAATACAAAAACACACAAAGACAACCCACCCCAACTCACGCCCTGACCAACTAAATAAATAAAAGAAAAAGGAACAATAGGTCAGGAACGTGACAATCACCAGGCGATAAATTAGTTAAGAGACCAATAAGAGAGTTCCAAACAGCTTTTCAGTTTTCCCCTCCCCGCTCAGACCACTCCCAGACAGTCCTAGCAAAATTCTTGCTTGAGAAACTGCTCTTGCTAAGAAGCTATTTTTGTTTCTTTTTGACCATTTTGATTGAAAACAATCACAGTAAGGTACTTAATTGTTACCCAGAAGTGATTTGATATTGAGATTTTTTTTAACGGCTGCATTGGGCCTTTAACTCCCTTTCAATATACCAAATGAATATGTATGCCCAGGCTCTTACCTGAAGCATTTTATTTTCACCTGTTGATCATCGTCTTCCGATCTGAATTGGAATGGGAAATAGTTATGATTATTTAAAATGATTCATTTCAACACTTGGCCTGGCCCTGAAAGATCTTGCCAAGATTAGTGCTGAAATAAAATTAATTACTAAAGAATCTTCAAATACCTGCTCTGTTCCTCCTCTATTTCAGCATCACCATCTTCCCTGCAAGACATGGAGAACATAAAATATAAGTCCACCAGGTAAGATACAAAAATAAGAATGTTGTTATTTTTATGCTACTTTATGAAAGGTGAGGTCTCTTTGCTCTTACCTGTTGTCTAGATCCCCCTTCCGTTTCCTAGACAGCTCTTGGATTGGCATGGCTCCTGCCAGGTGGGGGGTTATGACATTAGGCATGGCTCCTGCCGGGTGGTGTGTTATGACATCAGGCCGAGAAACAGGAAGGCTATTGGTTTCTCCTAACTGCAAGGATCCTAAACCACAGGCACAAGAACCATACAAAACGGACACATTAGTTTTGATTTCTCATCATTTGTAATTCACCCACGGTCAAATCGATGCATTATTGTAGCACTGACACCCTTATGGAGGCCTTGAGACAAAATGGGTTGGTGTTTTGTTTAATTCCCCTGATTTTTATATTTGCCGATGTTGAAAACCTCCATGAAGAACATTCACATATCCCGATCCTCAACTGAAACCCTCAACTGAGGACTGAGAAAATAAAATAATGAATGCTTACTTGCTTTCTATGGCACAAATACCAACTCAATGGATGTTGACCTCAAGCATCCCATACACATGGTTGGAACTTTGTATCATTACAAGCTGCCTGGGAGTGTAACTTAATATTGTGTAAAAAGTTTCAAAAAATATATATATTTTAAACCATCTTATAAATATAAATGTTATTGTGGTGATCAGTCACATGATAAGTGTGTATGCACTAACTAACATCCACTTGAGAGGACTGTAAATAAACTCTCAATTGTAAGGCCGTTGACAAATGTTCCTCAGTGTAAATTAGTTTAAGTTCAGCTAACTGGAAATGACCGTCCAGCTTGTAACTAGTCATCTTGAAAACCATAAACCTGGCAGGTGAGGTGAATGAATCAGCCTACTAGACACCAACCTCTGGCACTGACAGTTTCTCCCAGCTGTCACGCAGCACGTGATGAGTTTCCATGTAGATAGTAAAAGTCACCATAAGAGGGCGTCTAACCACTGGCTTTATCCCAGTTTACCCCCAGCATGTGGCACGTGATGGTTTCTGCTATCGCCTTACTTCACTGCTTATATAAATGCTGTAACATTGACATACTTCCTGCACAACTCCCCATTATACTATAAGCGGTGATATTTTATATGAAATATTGTTTAAAAGGGGGAAGATCTTTTGGGATTCTAATGCAAACAAATGTTTACAAATAATGAATGAACTAACCTTGGCTATGTCTAGGAATTTTGGGGTCATTTCTGACAGAGGTGGAATGCAGAACAATATTCCAGCCCTGCCCTCCCTTCCTTCCCTGCAGGCATCTCACCAAGCATGAGAAACTATAGTAGCATAAAAGCAAAAACAACTGGAAATATTCCACAGGTAGAGAGATGGTAGTGGAACTACGGTAATTTTAATCATTTAGCTAATTCTGTAGTTGTATCATCGTGTAGGGTTAATCTCCATTTATTTATTTTTTCATTTTCATGAAAATAGTTAAGGCAAATCTGACAAAGTTTGTTGCCCAATCAAGTAGAAACATTGTGGATTTTGGATGTTTGACTAAGACAGTGAGCAGCTCAGGGTTGAGGTACATTTAGAATGTACATAAACATTTATTCACTGAAAATGGATATAAATTAGAACATCATACATTTCATAAAATCCAACACAATTGTAAAGGGAAGAGTGAAGACCCCTATTTTGCAGTAACTAACTTAAGGGGAAGACAATGTCATATCAAATACAATTAGGTAGTTATGTGGGGAAATGGTTGTGCTACACATCCGTTTCGTTGACCCAGTTTGGATCAAAGTTCATCAGGGGACCGGAGCAACCCCTGGAAAATAAGCAGCAGTAATTTCCTGGCTAGGCCAGCCTCTCTCCATGTCATCTCCTGCTGTTGTGACTTTGAGCAAAGCAGTTAATAACCCTTAAATGTTCAGAGTGCTTCCGACCCCTTAGGGTGTGTGTGTCTTGGGATACAAGCAGAAACTAATTCCTGTTCTCTGAAAGAAAAAATTGACAGTACTCTTCTTAAATGTTGATCCAGTTCTTGACGCTAATAGGAGATGCAGAGGGAAACGCGAACTCACTGACAACTGAGAACCAGACATCAACAAGTTCCCTGGTTGTGCAGGACATGAGTGGGTGGTACAGAAACCAGGTCAATTGAATCACCTTGAATGAGACACTAAATTACACTTCTGGTCCTGGCTTCCTAAGAGATGACTGTATGGCAAGTAAGGGCTGTGTGACGGAGTGAGAAGGCTGTGCACTGGAGCTCGATAATGCAGCTGCTGAACCTTCCATGGATGATGCTCTCTCATGGCTGGATAAATGTGGCGAGGATCGCACTACTCCATTGGTCCAAGTCTTCAGCAGATGATGATAATGATGAAGACCTTGGCAGTCACAGCCATATAAATGGACCCTCAAAAGGACTCTCCCTCATCAGATGAGCTTCCTGTGGCTGGTTCTACTGGTGCTGGTGCCTCATAATCAACCTCCCCTATCCCTCACTACTCACCTGTCGCTCTCACACAAGAACCCCAGTGTGTCGATAGGGTCTATGGTACAACTAGAACATTCATGTCTAAAAGTTGATTAGACAGCACAGCAGTATGATGTTATGGCAGTATAAGGTTATGGCAGTATGATGTTATGGCAGCATCTAGTTAAAGCAGTATCTAGTTAAGGCAGTATGACGTTATGGCATTATTGGTCAGTATCCGAGTTCAGATTCCCTATTATATTCACTGGGGAAAAGCATGTAGTTTATTACCTGATAAGCTAGTAATTAGTATAAGTACCCTTGTTTGCGTTACACACACCTTTCTCCATTCAAATTCTATATTATACTTGTAGAATATTGTAGAGACCCGATAGGCTAGTTATTAGTGTCCAGGTTTACATTATGCACTTTATTCTCATCTCCCCATCATAACCCCACCCCCTCATGGAAAAAGGGAAGTTCCAGTGAAGTTGTCCTGCACAAACTTCTTCATCAATCTTACCTGTAAAAGCCTAGAATGAATTATGGGTTAATCATTCATGGCTAATCATACCTCCTTGTGTTTGCACATTTTCTTTCAGAGGAATCTGAGCTTTACACTTCACTTAATTTAAGGATGCTTGTTTTTATTATCTGAAAATAGATCCAATCCTTTGGCCGTCTTTTAAGCCAACAAAAGAAAGGCAACTACACCGGTCACACTGGCCAATCTGACTAGCTCACCTGAGGAGAGCCATTCCCCTTTCACTCCCACAGGAATCGCCCCCATCCCCACACCAACCTCTGCACTGGTTTTGAATAATACTAGGGGCCAGGCAAAATGGCAATACCATGTTGGACACATGCATACATGAGATGAGGTACAATATTAAGAAAGAGGGCTGACAGTAGAATACATTTTGTTTATTCAATATACAAAACAGAGGGAATACATCTTGTAATGGGGGAATCAATGCTATTCAGGTGAAGTACAGTTGACTGTTGGCAATATGGTTCTAACAATTGGTTGCCTAACTGAGAGGGCTATGTAACACATTATTTCTTATTTATCCATTCCTGTGTAACGTTTGTCATCCTAGAACACCTTTAGGTCTGGTACTACTTTAAGTGCAATAATTATTACGTCAGGAACAAATAAATATTGTTATAGCAATTGAGTGTTAAGCCTACAACACCATTAAGAATTGTCAACCAATGTCAAAATGTTTGCCTCATATTTGGCACGTGCAGCTTGTGTTGAAAAGTTATCAAGTTATAGGCTCTGGTGTTTTACAAAATAACTGAACACAGGCCTACATAGCCTAAACAAGTTACTACAGTCATATTGGCCAAAGCGCAGCTAGCCTATTTGATGTAGCATATAGGCCCAATTAAAATGTGTCAGGCAGGCCTACACATTTTTTACTAATGTTTTATGCTGCAAATAGGTATTATTTTCAAAGGAGCGTCCTGAGTGACCATATTCAACTACATTCATAACACGTACGTTATTGGATGTTATGGTCAAATTACAGAATGGGAAATTGTGTTATTAAGCATGAATGCAGCATATTAGCCTAGCTTAGCACGTTCGGGAAGGAACAATAATTGTTTTGGGCTGCGTTCCAATAAATCCACCCACCCACCTTAAGAATTTGGAAACTGTTTCATAACCCACTTCTTGGAAATATTCTTTAACATTTTACCATGCATCGCCAAAATCACAATGGGGTCATGGAGAACATGTGGCAATGCATCAGAACGCTTTAGACATCGGAAATTCTCGTCACCAAAAGTACAAACTTGCCGCGATACATTGAAATTCTACAACTATGAAAACCTGTAAGCTAGGCTATGACTTTAGGCTACCCAAACACATATATAAAACACAGTTTAGGCAATACGTGCGACTGAACAGGACATGGTGCAAGCATTATCCACGCATAAATTACGTGATTGGTGCCATTTTATTTGATTAACAGGCTAACCGACATAGACTATTAGTCTAGGCAAAAATACCAAAGGGATGAACAGAAGATCTATTGACCGCCAATGAAAAGGCAGCTGCATAGTTTTACACCAGGTTTACCATAAATACAATTCCACCATGCACATATTGTTATAAAATCACGCCAAATCCTACCTGCGAAATTACATGGTAGAATGCCACAAATATGGCCAAAATTATTAAATTTCCACGAGCGCGTCCCAGGACTTCCTCGAGTGTGCGTTTGCTCCACTGATCTACTGACCTACATTTTGGGGAAGAACCAGAATTGTTTTCAAAGCGAAAGAAACAGCTTCCCTCAAATCCCACCCGGCGCATAGCATCGACTACAATCAACTATTATCACCTCATAGCCTAGAGAACTCACACGTGGTGCTTTCAATACAACTCGGAAAGATCAGAACCTCCAAGTGAAAATTTGCGTACGGTTTTTGCGTAGAGGTTCCTATTGGTTGATTCTGATCATTTTCAAACGTGAAACCCGGAGCTCAGCTTACGAGTTTCCGAGTTCCAAGTTGTCTTGAACGCGGTACAAGTAGGTCTACCAGTACCTGTTCGTTTGTCTGCGGTCCCGTCATTGCCGCCGCCGGCTAAATTCTCTTTGGACATGGCTGGAGCCGGTCAGCAGCAGCCCGGCGCCGCAGAACATGAGGAAGTGGTAGTGTAGCCTAAATGTAGTAGAAGTAGCCTACTGTAGAAGAGGCGGGGGATTGTAAACGTACTTTATTTTTTCCTCCTCTCTCTGTACTAAGGCGGGGAGGGGGTAGACATAAAAACGTAGACCTACACGTGCAAGGGTAAAGTAGCCTCCTGGGTAATGAGGACACAACTCCAGGAAAACGCGGAAGAGGTCAATCTGTCTCATATATCACCACTACATTCGCATTCATTCACTCAACCACCCGTGAAGGGGACACTCTGTCCATTGCATTCACACACACACACACAATCGTTTCGTATGCTATAGTCTAGCCCAGAGCAAGTAGGACAAACATTCATGAAACACAAAGATTCGTTCATTTTATCCTCTAAAATGATAGGCTACAAAGTGTAATGTTGCATGTATTTGAGGGAAAAGTGATTGTCTATATAGGCTACGACACAGGCTCCCTATAATTTAATGGTTTCGTGTTGTGAGTGAGTACTGCTTTCTCTGTAAATATCCGTGTCCAACCTGACAAATTACCATATATATATATATAAGTCAACTCGTTCGAGTGGTATTTTTCCCCCTCTTTCGAACATGTTTTTTGTCTCTCACCTCAGTGTTATTCGAGACCTCTGCACGAGACTTTATGTAAGTGTGCACGTGCCAAACAAGAATCGCGTTGACCTAAATATTGTTGCGTTATACAACCATATAACCGTCACGTGTAGCAGCTGTCTTGTTAACCCGTCTGAAGCCCGGGGTGTAATCATTAGTCCAAACAGTTGCATTCCGTTTGGGACAAATTGAGGCAAGTCACTCCACGTTCGTTCCGTTTAAGAAACGGTTTGCAACAGAATCGGCGGAATTGAATACACCCGTCTACAACGAAAGTAAACGTGCGTCCGAGAACACTTTACAACCCCGCACACAACGTTATATAAATGTGGGGGAAAAAGGGAAATTGTATAGGTTAGTCTTGAGCGTCATGGATTGAGGACATTTATAACGAGTTGCCTTTTACGCATGACCATTGGTCACTGTGATATCTTAAATTGTCAAGACACTGCGAATAAATACATTGAACCACAAGTTTGCCTACATGTATTTACGCTACTATCTAGCCTACAAAATATTGTCATATCTGTAAAATAGGCTGTGTTTTGGCAAAACGTCTTGCATTGGCGAATATAATAGGCCTATGTCTCTGAGTGACGAATATAATAGGCCTATGTCTCTGAGTGACAATAGGTAAATCCAATGACGGGGAAATCCTAGGCTACAACCGTGAGACATTTATTATTGTGTAGCCATAGCATTGTAGTTAAACATGCGATGTCACAACATCCGTCATTTGAATAAAAAGTCATCAGTGGCTAAGATCCGCCCCGTCTCTAAAAGTACATGCGAACTTCCTACATGAATGTTTGGAAATTAACAAAGGCTACCATCAATAGGATATATAGGCTACTGTATATATTCCCGAAATATTTTTTGGGGAGAGAAATATATTGGTAATACTTTATAATAAGCGTAATTAATAATGTATATAGCATTAATACATGCATTTTGTTATTTGTGAACATTTAAAAGCATTATAAGCGCTAATAATTCAGTAGTAGTGTAGCCAAAAGACCGGCAGATGCGATATAGAGTAATTTCATTTTACTGTCCAAAGGGAATATATGCAGCCTTCTATTCTCCATTAAGGCTGCTGAGGTCGATTTCCTCCTTAACTCGATTTAATGGGGAGGTGAAAAAGAAAATAAATTGACATTGAATTCTCTGGCAACAGCTCTGGTGGACATTCCTGCAGTCAACATGCCAATTGCACACTCCCTCAACACTTAAGACATCTCTGGCATTGTTTTGTGAGACAAAACTGCACATTTTAGTAGCATTTTCTTGTCCCCAGCACAAGGTGCACCTGTGTAATGATCATGCTGTTTTATCAGCTTCTTGATATGCCACAACAGGTGGATGGATTATCTTGGCAAAGTAGAAATGCTCACTAACAGGGATGTAAACAAATTTGTGCACAAAATTTGAGAGAAATACGATTTATGCATTTGGAACATTTTTGGGATCTTTTATTTCAGCCTATGAAAAATGGGACCAACACTTGAAATGTTGTGTTTATATTTTTGTTCAGTATACATACATACATACAGTTGAAGTTGGAAGTTTACATACACTTATGTTGGAGTTATTAAAACTTGTTTCTCAACCACTGAACAAATTTCTTGTTAACAGACTATAGTTTTGGCAAGTCGGTTGTGCATGACACAAGTCATTTTTCCAACAATTGTTTACAGACAGATTATTTCACTGTATCACAATTCCAGTGGGTCAGAAGTTCACATACACCAAGTTGACTGAGCCTTTAAACAGCTTGTAAAATACCAGAAACTGATGTCGTGGCTTTAGAAGCTTCTGATAGGCTAATTGACATAATTCGAGTCAATTGGAGGTGTACCTGTGGATGTATTTCAAGGCCTACCTTCAAACTCAGTGCCTCTTTGCTTGACATCATGGAAAAATCAAAAGAAATCAGCCAAGACCTCAGAAAAAAAATGTTGTTGCAAAATGGCTTAACGACAACAAAGTCAAGGTATTGGAGTGGCCATCACAAAGCCCTGACCTCAATCCTATAGAAAATTCGTGGGCAGAACTGAAAAAGCGTGTGCGAGCAAGGATGCCTACAAACCTGACTCAGTTACACCAGCTCTGTCAGGAGGAATGGGCCAAAATTTATTGTGGAAAGCTACCCAAAACCTTCGACCCAAGTTAAACAATTTAAAGGCAATGCTACCAAATACTAATTGAGTGTATGTTAACTTCTGACCCACTGGGTATATGATGAAAAAAAAAAAAAGCTGAAATAAATCACTCTCAACTATTATTCTGACATTTCACATTCTTAAATAAAGTGGTGATACTGACCTAAAACAGGGATTTTTTACTAGGATTAATTGTCAGGAATTGTGAAAAACTGAGTTTAAATGTATTTGGCTAAGGTGTATGTAAACTTCTGACTTCAACTGTACATACGTAACATGTTTCACAAGCACATGACAAATGAAAACTACCTTCTACTTCATTCAGAAACAAGTTGACTGTTTTTTTATTGAATTGTCTGTGCTCAACTGATATTGTTTTTAGCGCAAGTCAATGGCGCACCCTACTGGGATACTTTCAGCAGCAGAAATCTGACTGCATGCTCATTGTTCCTTGTACCTAACACAGTAAGATAGTCAACCGATGTAGTGACTTATCCATTTGGATCCATTTCGTACCAATAGGAGCCTGGTTCTCAAAGTTCTAAATCATTCTGGGCTTTGTAGTTTTGGAATCGTTTATTTTGAGTGTGAGTGAACTCAAATATTCAAAAAGTTTTGTACATATATAGTTCTACAGTGAATATATCAATTACCCCATCCATCCTTACTATACCTATTACAAATAAACAACATAAAACACTTAGACATCCTTGGTCAGTGTTCACTGACAGTTATTTCCTTTACCATTCAGTAACACTGGATCATTGTCCTGAGGCAACAGTTAATGGGCATGCAAAACAATGGCCGATTAATGCTAAGATTAGAACTTATTGAATAAAACACATCTATAAAAATAAGGCTGCGTTTACACAGGCAGACCAATTCTGATAATTTTTTCACACATGTATTTTTTTTAACCAATCAGATCATCTCTGATAAATATATAATGTGAAAATATCTAATGTGTGTGGTCAAAAGACTAATTAGTGGGAAAAATATCAGAATTGGCCTGCCTGTGTAAGACCTTCTTTGACAGAGGTCATTAGATCAAGTTCATTTGGTTTTGGCGAGGTACACTCAGTCATTACCATTTATCCCCTAGTGAAATATATACATCACGTTAGGCTTCCAGTTCAGTCATATCCTCTATGTGGCTCCCTAACTATTTAATAAAAACAGTGATTATAAATGTAACAAACAAGCAATCTATTGCAAGTATATATTGCAGTTATACAATATCCACTACAATCGCTTAGTCCAACTGTCTTCAAGACCATAATTCAGAGTAGCCTATATTATGAGATTGTACCTATGGAATATACTGCTGTTTGCTGTGAAAGATATTACAACTAATGATTTACTCTGATGGAAATCAAGTCTTCCATCCAAGGAAATCCTCTTGCAATCTCCTTTCCCAGGAATAGAAAACAGGGTTCATTAAAACACTTGCACATACCTCACAGGATTTTTTGGGGTGGGAAATAATATGTTACTAACCAGGTTTCCATCCAACCTTTTTACGCGAGTAAAGTACATGTTGAATAAAAAAATGTGACGACACATGTCAACAAAACACTGTAGACAATAGGCGATCTTTGTGCAGATAAAATGAATTATGCTATAAATGGCGGTGGAAACTCCTTTATGGGCACGTATTGCTATAATAAACATCATTCGAAGTAAATTTGGAGTCACGCGATGATATTGTGTGGTCCTCCCACCACGACTCGGAAAAACATGCAGTTTATACGCTACGGCTGCAACACAGTCTCACATTCAATTCGCGCATATATGTACAAAATGTATTTCAGCAGATTTCGTGCGTTTTTGTGCATTTTTGGGGTGGTTCAATTCGTTTGAAAATACACGAATTTCTGTGCTACTTAATTCGTGCGAAAAGACACAAATTTAACCAGTAGGTGACACACAAGCCGTTGCAACAACCATGTAGACGCGATAATTTGTATTTCATTTTTGTTCTTCTTAATGGCTAATTCAACGTCATGAATATACAGAAATGTTGTCTTTGTTTAACCATGTTTTAAAATGTGTCGTTGTATGCCTATATGTACTGTTTTAGACTTGCTGAACAGAATTTTTGAGAAAAGACGCACATTTACCTGCGACTTAATTCGTGGGAAATATTGTTTTATTAATGCCAATGCTGTTTTCTGTGCTTGATTTCGCTTAATACTTTGGATACTGGTGCACTTGTAATCAGAACGCCTTTTTGTCATGTAGGCAACCATACACGATTTTCTTCATAACCCATTTCATATTTCGTGGAGCCTAAATTACACAATTTTCTTCATAATGCATGTATTACATGTTAATGTAAAATAATGAATTATGTTGGCTTACACTTATGGCCTTTCCAAGGCCTTTCCATACCTTAAGGGAACATTTTAGCACTCGCCATATGGTTAGTGAGAAACGCCACATTGCAAATGTAAGGTCCCTTACTAGACGTCCTGCAACGTTTCTAAAATTCGCGGACGGCGTCGGGCCGTGCGCGGGGGAGAGATCTTTCAGGAAGTCATCAAACTAAATCTCTCGGACGTTCGGTTTCCGTTTTATAAAAATAACACATTTTGGTCATTTTTCCGCAGTCTAGGAAATTCCCACCAGAGGGAAAATAAATAATATTGCAAATGCACAAGCACATTGCAAATGCATGTGGCCTTTTCTCCTAAACGGAAAATATTTCGAAGACGTAATGGACAGTTGGCCCCGAACAAGATGGCGTCGAGGCCTCAACGCTTTTTGAGTTATGGCCATTTTTCTGGGATTAAAGGTCAAAAACGTAAAGTAGGGTGCTAATTTGACCGCTTCACGTCAAAGTACATAAGCATACGGTGTCAGGAAAAAAAGAACCAGCCATTTATCTATCGTAATTTAAGAGAAATCGTACATTGACAAATTGGTCATGTTCACAAAAAGGAGTTAAAAAAAAAAAAAAGTTACAGATCCAGTTGCAGTGTGTTCAGACGAACATTTTTTAAGTGGGTCTCGAAGCTCTGCCACTGCATCGCAGTGCTAGCTGCGCCACCAGAGTCTCTGGGTTCGCGCCCAGGCTCTGCCGCAGCCGGCCGCGACCGGGAGGTCCGTTGGCCTAGCGTCGTCCGGGTTAGGGAGGGTTTGGCCGGTAGGGATATCCTTGTCTCATCGCGCTCCAGCGACTCCTGTGGCGGGCCGGGGGCAGTGCGCGCTAGCCAAGGGGGCCATGTGCACGGTGTTTCCTCCGACACATTGGTGCGGCTGGCTTCCGGGTTGGAGGCGCGCTGTGTTAAGAAGCAGTGCGGCTTGGTTGGGTTGTGCTTCGGAGGACGCGTGGCTTTCGACCTTCGTCTCTCCTGAGCCCATACAGGAGTTGTAGCGATGAGACAAGATAGTAATTACTAGCGATTGGATACCACGAAGAAAAGGGGATAAAAGGATGGAGTGAAAAAGTACGGTGCTTAAAGACACACAAAGCCTGCAATGGCATTGCCATTATCTCCAGGCCGTGCCGAGTTCAACGAGATGCCCCGCTTGACCGTAGCTAGCTCGGTCTGAGTGCAGCGACAGGGACAAGAAGAAGGACCCAAATGACCCTTTGACCTCAATTTCATAGTTTTTTGCTTTTGGGAGACAGAGAGAGAACCGTTAAGGTTAGAAGCACAATTTGACCTCAGGAACGTTCCTAAGGTCCTCCCGATCTGTGCAAGCCTAACATTGACCGTGTGGCATTAACCCTTAATAGTTAAAAGAAGGTGTTTACATCAAACAGTTTACAATGACATGTCTCCCCATAGGAATACATTGCCTGCTCCCCTAAATTCAACCTGAAGCCTATGTGGGTTAATAATGCCTTATGAACCTGTCTTCGATGACAATCCATCAGGCCACTATGAGGTCTACCTGTGTCGATTCTAAGCTTCCTGGAGCAACCGGAAGTGGTTAAATCACCCTAAAAGTGTTTGCCATACCCAACCTGCATTTTGAGAGAAATAGTGCATTCAACCCTATGTAAATCAGTGAGTTCTTAACGTATAGACTTAAAACTCAGGATTCTGTAAAAGCCCACTCCAATGAGGATATGTGTTTACTTTCAGCTTCCTGTGCCAACCGGAAGTGCCATAATTGGTGTCAAAAGGGCTGTTTCGAAGGGTTAAAAAAGTCAAATCTTTCCAAAACTTAATATATGTGAATAGGCAACCCTCATGAACTGTAAATCAGTCATTCATCCCATCAGATTTCAAGGAAAAATTTACACACCCACACAGAAAGGATGGAGTGACACACTGAGGGGCTTAGAGGCAGACAGTGCCTGCAATAGTTACTTTTGTTTGAACTTTTAAAGAACCGTCAGACCTAGAGTTCTGAAACTTTACAAACCTGTTCTAGAGCTCAGGTCGATTAAGCACGGTGAGTTATGTGGCTCTAGAAGGTTCTCGGACCGATAAAAAGCCTCGGTGCATTTGCATTGACTTCAATTCATTTTGAGCATTACAAAATGGTGACATTTAGAAAAGTCCCAGAGTTGCAAGACTAGGTGCATTGAAACCGGCTCGGCCCATAGAGACGGACCCCGACATTTCTGTCCGATAGCTCATTCAAGGACCTCGTAGCAAGGCATGGAAAAAAGTGGAATTTCAGCACCAATTAAGGTTTTGCTCGGGCACCGAATGACCTATCGAGCCGAAACTTGGGATTCGAGGTCGCCTCACATAGGGCTAAACATAATGTGAAAACTGGACCCGCAGCTAGAACATAACTACGTATTATTTGTTTTATTATGGTTTAAATGGAAGGCGCTGTGAATTTTGGGCCTGCTCTGAAATATGTGATAGTTGGCTTCTAAACGAGTTGGAAAAAGTGAGTTGAGTCAGATGGTATCAGTTTGGTGTCTGAAAATATCTAATTAGCTGATGGACACTGACTTGCTAGTTGACTTTTGTGCATTTGCAATATGTTTCAACAGTGAAAAACCACCAAAATAGCATTCTGAAATCACCACTAAAAATGACATCACCATAGCCGTGCCGAGTTCAACGAGATGCCCCGCTTGACCGTAGCTTGCTCGGTCTGAGCGCAGCGACAGTGACAAGAAGATGACCCTTGACCTACATTTCAAGTCTTTTGCTTTTGGGAGACAGAGAGAGAACTGTTAAGGTTTAGAAGCACAATTTGACCTCAGGAACATTCCTAAGGTCTCTGTGCAAGCCTAACATTGACCGTGTGGCATTAACCCTTAACAGTTAAAAGAAGGTGTTTACATCAAACAGTTTACAATGACATCTCACCCCATAGGAACACATTGCCTGCACCCCTAAATTCAACCTGAAGCCTATGTGGGTTATGAATGTCTTATGAACCTGTCTTCAATGACAATCCATCAAGCCACTATGAGGTCTACCTGTGTTGATTCTAAGCTTCCTGGAGCAACCGGAAGTGATAAAATCACCCTAAAAGTGTTTTGCCATACCCAACCAGCAGTTTGTGATATATAGTGCATTCAACCCTGTGTAAATCAGTCAGTTCTTAACGTATAGACTTAAAACTCAGGATTCTGTAAAAGCATACCCCGATCAGGATATGTCTTTACTTATAGCTTCCTGTGCCAACCGGAAGTGCCTTAAAATTGGGTCATAGGTGCTGTTTCGAAGGTTTAAAAAAGTCAGATCTTTCCAAAACTTTAAATGTGTGAATCGGTCAACCCTCATGAACTGTAAATCAGTAATTTCGCTAAACAGATGTCAAAGAAAAGCTCTCTCTCACACACACACACACACACACACCAAGGATGGAGTGAAAAAGTATGGTGCTTAAAGACACACAGAGCCTTAAATGCTTTTAGGGGGGATCCAGACTTCCATACCCGCTCTGGGAGCGCTATACTACCGCCCAAAATCAATGGGTGCTGGCCTGAGTGATTTATGGAGGTTTTCAAAAAATATTCTAAGTCCAAACTTTTCATGCACCTGGTATTTTTTTGGGGTTACCAGGCGTCATTTTTCAAAACGGTTGAAATTGCTTTTAGGGGGCATCCAGAGTGTCACATGACCGGATGAGGTAACTATTCTTGTTCTTCTTGTAACTTTCCGGTAGGCTAGAAGCTTTCCGGTGTTTTGCTGCTCGACACAGGTCGACGCAGGTATTGCACTTGATTTATCGTTATCGTAACCGTAGATGCAGCCAAGTGGAAATATGAAAGCTTTCTAGCTATTTCGCACTGACGGTAATTTGAACACAAGAACGTTTCTAGTGAAAAGGTGCTTACACTCAGAGCCATGTATTTACACTCAGCCACCCTAGCCTTATTACGGGTTAACGTTTTGGTAATTTTGGTTGGCCAACAAAATGTAAGACTACAATGACTGCATACGTTTCCCCAAATGTTATACGAAAAAAAAATGTTTTGTTATTGATGGACAATGGCAAGGCTGCCATTGTATTTTCAGTTACATTCTGTTCAATAAAAATGGTTTACACGTTTATTTTTTAAGAAATACATGGAACTACAACCGAATAAAACACCATTAACCATCATGCATTGCTTACATTCATTCTATCCTGAAAAGTCTGTTCAGAAAAAATCGAAAACAGTACATATAGGCATAAAACCACAATGTTTTAATAGGGATTAAATAAAGACAATATATATATAACCTCTTATGGTTAAATGGTTAAAAAAAGACAAAATATCTATATATTCATAACGTAAAATAAATAAATACAGGCGATCGCGTCTATGGTTGTTGCAACGGCTTGTGTGTCGCCTACTGGTTCAATTCGTGTCTTTTCGCACGAATTAAGTAGCACAGAAATTCGTGTATTTTCGCACGAATTAAGTAGCACAGAAATTCGTGTATTTTCAAACGAATTGAACCACCCCAAAAATGCACAAAAACGCACGAAATCTGCTGAAATACATTTTGTACATATATGCGCGAATTGAATGTGAGGCTGGGCTGACAGATGAAATAAATTAGGATGAATTCCACCCGTAGTGAAAGTGAACAGTGATGAGCTTGATGCTCCTTTCCAATAGACACTGAGGGTTTTATTCTGGTGACATGATGATCGATGCTTGGGTGCCTTTTCACAAAAAAATTATAATAATCTTGCGGCAGGTAGCCTAGTGGTTAGAGCGTTGGGCCAGTAACCGAAATATTGCTGGATCGAATCCCCGAGCTGACAAGGTACAAATCTGTCTTTCTGCCCCTGAACAAGGCAGTTAACCAACTGTTCCCCGATAGGCCGTCATTGTAAATAAGAATTTGTTCTTAACTGGACTTGCATAGTTAAATAAAAAGGGATAGTTCACCCAAATTACAGTTATTTGTGCCACAAATGCTAAAACATTAACATTTGGTAACAGTGCCAGGAAATTAAAACCAAAGCTTAAACTGCTTAAGGGTAAGGTAACCAATGTGCAATTTTGTAATTTGGGTGACCTATCCCTTTAATATATTTGTAACATGTTCCGGTGAAAGACAAATCAAGTTAAGAATGAACAAATGCATCAAATAATGAATTTGAGTTAAACTACTTTTTATGAAAAAGTTACCTTAACTCTTCTCTATGTAAACAATTAGTTTTTATTTCCATTCTTGAATCATTTACAAGTTAAAGGGATACTTCGGGATTTTGGCAATGAGGCCCTTTATCTACTTACCCAGAGTCAGATGAAGTCCTGGATACCCTTTTTATGTCTGTGTCCAGTATGAAGGAAGTTAGAGGTAGTTTCGCAAGTTAATGCTAACTAGCGTTAGCGCAATGACTGGAAGTCTACGGGTATCTTCTAGCATTGTTATATTTGAGGTATTTCGTTTTAGTTATCAACACTTTAATTGCTCATTAACACATGATGCATCCTAATTTGTGGTGTATTTGGGTGTTAACTTCTGCAAACATTTGGAGATTTATCAATTTGTTCAGGGTCAAAATAAATAATTTAATACATTGAATTTACACCTGCTCCAGATCACATAGCATTTGAACTTTGACCTGTGCCAGATACAGTGTGTCATGACGTTGGCCTGTGGGTAGGTTTATGACAGTCATAAATACCTCTTTCCCCCTTTTTCTCTCTCCCTACTATAACTGATGTGACATAAGGAAACCCATGGGTTAACATAGAGATTCTGGGTAACATCAGAAGTGGGGGGAAATGAACTATATTCTGGTAATCCGACCAACTGAACATATGCGGTGGTACTTAAGGTATATTATGTCAGTTCGGTTGCCCTCTGACACATTCTCATCAATGATAGAATGACATAAACTCTACTGTGGAAAGTCTAAACGTCAGAGGTATCGGATTCACATGGAATTGTTGTTTAATTCAAATGTTTGAATATGACATTATTTGTGAAGAGGTGAAATGTAATTTTAGCTTCCAAATGAGAGATCTGGACTTTCATAAGTGTTCCTCTGCTCACAGTGGCCCGCCCCTGTGAAGAGGCATGGGTTATAAACTTTTCAGACACACCCCTCTCCCTCCACTATAAAAGCCATTGACAAGAATATAACTTTCTGTTCCGGGTACACTAGGATGACGGTCCGGTGTCAGAATGGTTCAGATAATAACTACAGAACTAAGCCAACATCAGCATGGACTTTGATTGTGAATGGTATGAACTTTGAACTCGTATTCACTACAGAAGTGATATTTCCTAGCCGTTGAGTTAGCAACAGCTAAACGCAGGTTAGGAAGGACAGTCCGAGTACTACACACAACGTTCCCCCAACGTATCCCGTGACTACCAGAGACATTCTTCAAAGGACAGAGGACTCGGGTTGGCGACACGGTCCATCTACCACCAACCTACTGAAGCGCAGCTCAGAGTAAATATTTATTGCATTTTCCTGTTCGAATGGGCGGTAATTTAGAATGCATAAGATACTGTATTTACGATAGCACAGCTCGCCTATGTTCCAGTCTCCCGCTCTTTCACTAGGACTCAGCCCCTTCCCTTTGTGTAACAAGCTGTCATATCTATTCCGCCCGCTAGGGACGTTTTTCTGTATGACGTAATTTGTGATCAAGTTATGATTTAATTGTATATGTGTGATTCTGTGTGATTAGTTAGGTATTTAGTAAATAAATAATTGAACCCAATTTTGTATTGCTGATTCAACTTGTTAGCCAGGATTCTTGCAGATAATCAAGGACTTACAACTTTCAGATGAGACTGAATAAAATTACGATTAATGTGACTGTTATGGATGTAAAATCTTACTAAATCTTTAAGAGTTTATTCGGAAGATAACAGCTCTATAAATATTCTTTCGTGGTGTCCCTCTCTAGTTAATTAATATTTACATGATTAGTTCAATCAGGTAATATTTATTACGGAGAAATTATTTTATAGAATAGCATGTCATAGCAATTAATCTGGCATAGTCAAAGACACGACAAGTGTCTTGGGAAAGTATTTACCCCATTTTGTTGCCTTACAACCTGGAGTTTGTATAAATTTGATTTACACAACATGCCTAACACTTTGAAGATGCAAAATATTTGTGTGTGAAACAAACAAGAAATAAGACAAAAAAACAAAACTTGAGCGTGCATACCTATTCACCCCCCCAAAGCCAATACTTTGTAGAGCCACCTTTTGCAGCAATTACAGCTGCAAGTCCCTTGGGGTGTCTCTATAAGCTTGGCACATCTAGCCACTGGGATTTTTGCCCATTCTTCAAGGCAAAACTGCTACAGCTCCTTCAAGTTGGATGGGTGTACAGCAATCTTTAAGTCATACCACAGATTCTCTATTGGATTGAGGTCTGGGCTTTGACTAGGCCATTCCAAGACATTTAAAATGTTTCCCCTTAAACCACTCAAGTGTTGCTTTAGCAGCATGCTTAGGGTCATTGTCCTGCTGGAAGGTGAACCTCCGTCCCAGTCTCAAATCTCTGGAAGACTGAAGCAGGTTTCCCTCAAGAATTTCCCTGTATTTAGCGCCATCCATCATTCCTTCAATTCTGACCAGTTTCCCAGTCCCTGCCGATGAAAAACATCCCCACAGCATGATGCTGCCACCACCATGCTTCACTGTGGGGATGGTGTCCTTGGGGTGATGGGAGGTATTTTTCCTTGATGGCCAAAAAGCTACATTTTAGTCTCATCTGACCAGAGTACCTTCTTCCATATGTTTGGGGAGTCTCCCACATGCCTTTTGGCGAACACCAAATGTGTTCGCTTATTCTTTTCTTTAAGCAATGTTTTTTTTCTGGCCACTTCCATAAAGCCCAGTTCTGTGGGGTGTACGGCTTAAAGTGGTCCTATGGACAGATACTCCAATCTCCTTTGTGGAGCTTTGCAGCTCCTTCAATGTTGTCTTTGGTCTCTGTTGCCTCTCTGATTAATGCCCTCCTTGCCTGGTCCGTGAGTTTTGGTGGGCAGCCCTCTCTTGGCAGGTTTGTTGTGGTGCCATTTTCTTTCCATTTTTTAATAATTGAGCTCCGTGGGATGTTCAAAGTTTCAGATTTTTCTTAAATAACCCAACCCTGATCTATACTTCTCCACAACTTTGTCCCTGACCTGTTTGGAGCGCTCCTTGGTCTTCATTGCGCCGCTTGCTTAGTGGTGTTGCAGACTGTGGCCTTTCCGAACAGGTGTCTATATACTGACATCATGTGACAGATCATGTGACACTTAAAGTCCACATGTTTGCAATCTAACTAATTATGTGATTTCTGAAGGTAATTGGTTGCACCAGATCTTATTCAGGGGCTTCATTGCAAAGGGGGTGAATACATATGCACGCACCACTTTGACGTTTTTTTAAACAAGTTATTTTTTTCATTTCACTTTACCAATTTGGACTATTTTGTGTATGTCCATTACATGAAATCCAAATAAAAATCAATTTAAATTACAGGTTGTAATGCAACAAAATAGGAAAAACACTAAGGGGATGAATACTTTTGCAAGGAACTGTAGCCAGGGCAACATTACACAAGTTTAGATTATTGGATATGCAAGTTGTGCTGAGGTGCACAACTAAATCGGAATCGCTGAAATGTTTGACCCTTACGTTTGAATATCTATTTTTATGACATCACCCACAGTGGGTGGTCACTAAAGTTGAGTAAATGTTTACTATAAAAAAAGTACATGTAATTGAAAATGTAGTTCCTAACTTAAATGGATGCATTTTGGGGAGCGATGTGAAGTGGAGATCAAACATGATTTCCAATGTTCTTTAAAAAAAAAAAAAAAAGGTGCCATCTGATATCTTTGTCAATAAATTTGAACAGAAATGTAACTAATGTAAAGTTAGACTCAGCAAAATGACGCAATGTTGCTCTCCCGCAGTCACACACAGCATCTGCACGGGTTCGCTTCATACCATATACAGCGTGGTAGCCGCGCGACCAAAAAAAAGCAGAGAAGTTGAGTATCACGCTTCAACGCTCTTAGTTGTTGCGGAAATTGATCCAATATACTGTTTACTTTCTGCATCTACATCATATTGCAACCTTTAAGTATTAGTAGCATTGAATTTTCATTGACATCCATGACTTGTCCTCTAACTTGCAAAAACAAATCTGCTTCTACATTACATTAAATAATTTAGAGCTATTAAATTCCAGATTATCAAGGCATTGAATAGACACCACAATGGATTAATCCCAGAGCCATAGATACATGTACGGATGGCTCACCATATTCCATGTTAGCAGCGAACGTTCCATGACGGAAGGATTACTATTTGCATTGTAACTAGCATGAAACTTTTTGGCTAACATGGCAACCATAAAAGACTTGAAACGTTAGAACTTTTTATACCTACAAGTTCAGCAAACAACGTTTACTTAACATTAACTACATGCATTTTTCTGCAGTCATACATGAGGTCACTAGGATAACCCCAAACGAATACCCTGTGTGTGGGGCAGTCCTTCTCCAGCGTTTTAGACCCTGCAAATCAGTGTGTAAACATGCAGATATGATGGTCGCGTTCCCCTGCTCAGACGTTGCATCAACCAATGGTTGCGTACCTCGTCATCGACTATGCCTTCGGACACCAGATTGCTATAACATGTGGTTAGCCAATAGGTAAAATACCTATCCAAGTGTTGTAAGATCTGGCACACTTCAGCAACGCCTGGGCAGAAGAACGCACCCGTTGATTTAGTCACCTAGTAGTAGTCACTTCAAAGGGGAAGATCAGTTTTTTTCAGGTTGAGGAACCATCTAAC
Source organism: Salvelinus namaycush (assembly GCF_016432855.1). Classification (NCBI taxonomy): domain Eukaryota; kingdom Metazoa; phylum Chordata; class Actinopteri; order Salmoniformes; family Salmonidae; genus Salvelinus; species Salvelinus namaycush. The sequence goes on from NC_052312.1 coordinate 39,488,973, forward strand.
ATCAAGTTGTAAAACACAAACTTCCCCTTTAACAGCCCAAGCAAGGCCTAAGACAAAATACATACATGTATTATTTATATCCCTTGCCGTTGGTGCCCCAATGGATGTGGCCAAGCAGGAAAACCCCGGTGAAGCATGAAGCCAAGAACCTCCTCCTCATCATTCTTGATCCTGTGCTTTCAGCACAGCAGGGGTTTACCGCCCAACCCGGTGTCTACATTGTCTCCCATTTCCCTCATGGCCTCCTCATCTCAGGCCTTCATGTATGTGGGGATGGTGCCTCGCTGAGTCAGCCCCTCAAACCTCTTGTAGGTGTAGTTCAGGAACACCCAGTCCTTGGATTTGTCTGGCTCCGTCACGTTGGAAACTGAAACAACAAGATTGTAAATTATATACAACAGTGTATTAAGGTTAATACCAGTGTTATTGTCTCCTCCTTGCCACTAGAGGGCAAAACTGAATAGGAAATTAATCTAGATCTCAGAACTGTAGGAATGTGTGAATAACAACAGGACTATGGGTCCTATTTAATCTAAATTGGAGATGATGACTCAAATATTCCTGTACACCAAAGCAAACCTGCACTGCAGCACATTGTTTCTTCTGCTTTAATAGTTTTTACATTTTATCATTCATTTCATGCTTATTGTGAAACACTTTTCATACATGAAATGCAGCTCAAAGTAGTAATAGAGACAAAGTGATTATTATTACCTGGCTGAAGGATGTCCGATTCTGGGAACTCATCAAAGTTCGATGTGTCATCGATGCTCTTGATCTCAATGGAGATGGCGGCTGGTCTTTCCCTATGGAAGGAAGGCAAATGTGAGCCGTTGGTCTATTTAAAACCTTTTTCCTAATGCATTTTGCTGAAACGCACCAAAGACAACCAAATTAAAGCTAAGTGACTTGGCTTTTGTTTGGGCTGTGATTGCATCTTATACCTCCTTTAAGATATTGCCATCATACATGATTAGACACACACACGTATGTACTGAAGAACAAACACATACCTGATGTGTTCCCAGTCCACAGGCTCAAAGAAGGCGTGACTCTTCATCTCCTCAACACTCACAGCACCAACACGGTTCTCAGCGTCATTACAGTACCTGAAATGGGTTCATGTTGTTGGAGCACCAAAGCCTTTGTTTCACAAGAGGAAATCCATTGCGCTGAAATAAAATGTCTACTTTACTGCAGTTTGATACGGCGTGTTTTTGTGGATGTGATAATTTTGGTAACTCAGCCTGCAGATGTGACTTACGATCCAGTTATAATGCATTATAAGACATGTTATTAACATGTATGACCACCTTATGTCCTTATGTCTTCGTCATTAACATCTCATAATGATCATGAGTAACAGCTATTTTGAGTTCACCCAATCTAGCAAATGTGAAGCTATAGGCCTAAAATATAAGACATTATAAAAGGCTCACACATCTTTATAACAAGTATTAAAACACTAACTATAAGCGTTAGCTGTCAGAGCAGCTTACGGATCACTGCACAGGTACACAGCCCATCTGTAAATAGCCCACCCAACTACCTCATCCCCATATTGTTTTTGTTTTTATTGCTCTTTTGCACCCCAGTATCTCTACTTGCACATCATCATCATCTGCACATCTATCATTCCAGTGTTAATGGTAAATTGTAATTATTTTGCCTCTATAGCCTATTTATTGCCTTACCTCCCTAATCTTACTACATTTGTGCACACTTTACATAGATTTTTCTATTGTGTTGTTGACTGTGCGTTTGTTTATCCCATGTGTAACTCTGTGTTGTTTTTGTCGCACTGCTTTGCTTCATCTTGGCCAGGTTGCAGTTGTAAATGAGAACTTGTTCTCAACTGGCCTACCTGGTTAAATAAAGGTGAAATAAAAAATGTAACATTTTTACCAGTAAAGTGTTACAATACTTTTTTCCTAAGAGGACAATACACGTTGATACATACACACAAGCGGCTATCCTATAAGGTTTCATATGACCACAAACCTGAGAATCAAGTCCTTGGCCCGCTCTGAGATGGGCACCTCAGGGGGGAAGACCAAGGTCTCCTTCCAGTTCATCACCTTCCTATACGTCTCCTGGGGTGTTTCAGAACAGAACGGGGGGTACCCTGAGAGACACCAGGGGAGAATGTCAGTATGTTACAAAGTAGGAGAAATTAGTTAGCCAGCTAACTTTCTGAAAAAATGTCCTATCTTTGAGTTCATAATGAAACATACTTGGGCATGTTGTAATTGACTCGGTTACATAGACATACCTATCAGCATCTCATACATGATGACCCCCAGAGACCACCAGTCACAGAGCTTGTTGTATCCCGTCTGGAGGAACACCTCTGGGGCAATGTAGTCTGGTGTTCCCACTGTGGAGTAGGCCTGTTGGTTAAACAAACAGATGGGGAGACACTAGTAAGTAAATACAACCCAAAGGCTACAGTATTGGGTGTGCTTGTTTCACAGTCCATGGTGCTCAGAGGATCCTTAACAAAAACACTGATGAGATCCCTGAGAGGGATACTACTCAAAGGACCATTGTGAAGGGAGGTACCAAAGATATAATGGGCGGTAAAATATATAGTCTCTCACATGCACAAACTCTTACCAGTTGCCTCCGGTTCTTCTTCCACGTCTCTGCTTTTCTCTTTGAGTTCATGTTTTGGAAGGCTGTGGAATATTGCAAGTTCAAAGACATGGCAGTGTTCTCCCATAAAAACGACTGAACAAACAAATTATATTTTGTCTGAATGAAAATAAAAGTGAATGATTCACAGGTTGTAAAGAGTGACTCACAGAAGTCACTGGGAGGGTTGTGTGTGAGGTTCCTGTAGAACTCTGTACGGTGGGCCTTCTTCAGTCCCGTACACAGACCAAAATCAGACAGCTTTACATGGCCCTGGAGAAGAAAAAGACTCTCCGATCACACCTTCAATACGAACGGTTATTATATACTTTAATTGGCCATCTAAGTGAATGCTTCTCTGTGTGCGTGTCTCTGAGCATGTGTCTGTTTGTGTACAGGGGTAGGCCTGGACCAGGCCCGTGTCTCACCCTGGAGTCTAGCAGCAGGTTATCAGGTTTGATGTCTCTGTGGATGAAACCCAGCTGGTGGATGGAGTCGATGGCCAGGACTGTCTCAGCTATGTAGAACTGGGTAGCCTCTTCAGACAGGGTGTCCTTTTTCATCAGCAGGGTCATCATGTCACCTGCACATTGAATTGATATTAATGACACTATGCCACTAACCCCGTTTTTTTACATGTGTGTAACAGATGACCAATTAAATTAAAGTATATAATAACAGTATACACTCATTGGCCAGTTTATTAGCTACACCCATCCAGTACCGGGTAGAACCCCTTTTGTCTCCAGAACAGCCTGAATTCGTCAGGGCATGGATAGTACAAGGTGTGGCATTCAGACGTTGCACAATTGGTATCAAGGGACCTAACGTGTGTCAGGAAAACATTCCCCACACATTACTACCAGCCTGTACCGTAGACACCAGGCCGGATGGGTCCATGGACTCATGCTGCTTATGCCAAAACCAGACGTTGCCATCAGCATGACGCAACAAGAACCGGGATTCGTCAGACCAAATTATACTCATTGTTGTTAACTACACTCAGTGGAGCTGCTGGTAAAACCTTCTTAACTTGGACATTCATTTTTGGCTATGTTAAAGTTTACACTTCCCTCTTTCAATTATCATGTGGGTAGGCTAAAATAATGAAAAACTATCTACCAAATCTATTCATTGATTGCTTCTTCTTGACATTATCATTCACCCGACAAGATGTGAAAATTGTTTTTATCACTAACATGATGGGAAAGGTTAAAGAACCCTGCTCTAGATGTCTCTATGTACAATGTGTAATGTCACTATATTTCTTCCTAATAATTATATCTAATAAAAAATGGTTTGATGTAATTTGTGGAGTCAGACTGTGTCCAGCAAGAGAAACCACCTCCAGGTAGAAACTCCATGATGAGGTAGAGGTTCCTCTTATCCTGGAAACTGTAGAACATCTTGACCACCCAGGCCCCGTCCGCCTCTACCAAGATGTCCCTCTCTGCCCGAATATGAGCCACCTGCTCCTTCTCCAACATGTCAGCTTTCCTCAAGATCTTCATGGCATATATGTGCCCGGTGTCTTTTTTCTGCACCAAGCGGACCTGAGAACAAACGTAGGAGTCACACATGAGTATGCCACATTTGAGAGGCTTAAGTGCAATTAGTTGCTAACTGCTTTATAAAATGAGTGGTCAGACCAAACCATGCATTGCAAACTTTTTTGAAAGCTTCAGTAAAGACCATATTAATCGACAATCAATACCAGCATACACTCAAAGGTCCATATAAAGAAAATAAACTGAAGAGAGAGATATAATAACCTACCTCTCCAAAGGCGCCTCGACCAATGACCTTTAGTGACTCAAAGTCGTCCAGGCCCAGCCGGGTCCTCTTCAGCCGCAGGAACTCTGTCTCCTTCCTGGCGTGTTGGGAACGTCGCATGACCTTCTGTTGAGAAACACGGGCACAGAGACACCAATAATCAGTTCCATTTGGTTTCCTCTAAAATAGTAGATGTGACAAACATGCAAAGAAAGTGCTACCCACAACATTGATTCCAATCCATTATTGGAATTAAAGCCATCGTTCCACACGAGTGGAGGTTTACCTCTTCATCTATCAAGCCTTCCTCATCCATGACTTTCTCCAGCTTCTTCTGCCTGGAAAAACAGAGGGGAACATGCAGGTATTCTGAAACAGTCTACCCCAGTCTTGTTACTCTGAACAGTCTACCCCAGTCTAGTTATTCTGAAACAGTCTACCCCAGTCTAGTTAGTCTGAAAACAGTCTACCCCAGTCTAGTTAGTCTGAAAACAGCCTACCCCAGTCTAGTTAGTCTGAAAACAGCCTACCCCAGTCTAGTTAGTCTGAAAACAGTCTACCCCAGTCTAGTTAGTCTGAAAACAGTCTACCCCAGTCTAGTTAGTCTGAAAACAGTCTACCCCAGTCTAGTTAGTCTGAAAACAGTCTACCCCAGTCTAGTTAGTCTGAAAACAGTCTACCCCAGTCTAGTTAGTCTGAAAACAGTCTACCCCAGTCTAGTTAGTCTGAAAACAGTCTACCCCAGTCTAGTTAGTCTGAAAACAGTCTACCCCAGTCTAGTTAGTCTGAAAACAGTCTACCCCAGTCTAGTTAGTCTGAAAACAGTCTACCCCAGTCTAGTTAGTCTGAAAACAGTCTACCCCAGTCTAGTTAGTCTGAAAACAGTCTACCCCAGTCTAGTTAGTCTGAAACAGTCTTCCCCAGTCTAGTTATTCTGAAACAGTCTTCCCCAGTCTAGTTATTCTGAAACAGTCTTCCCCAGTCTAGTTATTCTGAAACAGTCTTCCCCAGTCTAGTTATTCTGAAACAGTCTTCCCCAGTCTAGTTATTCTGAAACAGTCTTCCCCAGTCTAGTTATTCTGAAAGTCTTCCCCAGTCTAGTTATTCTGAAACAGTCTTCCCCAGTCTAGTTATTCTGAAACAGTCTTCCCCAGTCTAGGCCGTGGTGGCGTTGTCTTTCATGATCATCTATCAACATTTTTCAGACATAAAACTGTGATGATTGTTAATGATTAAAGTGCAATTTCTACTCCAAATGTTATGGACGCTATATAGCCTACCCTGAGAGTTATTGTTGTGTGTTACGGTTTCACCCACCATAGTAGAGATGTCCTACAGGAGCCACAGTACTTTGGCTAAACAGTTGTGATTGTGATGCTAGCTCACAAACGTGAGGACGGTCAGGTTGGAATAAACCCAAGTAATTTTATAAAGAACAAAGTCTCTCTCATTCTCTCAACATAACAACCCACTATTTGGGTCCTCTTAAAATGTAGCCCAAACAAGCTTGCGTTGCCAAATGCAAATATTCGGAACACCTGGATGTCACATGCATGGGTGGCCTATAGGAGAATGGGTGGCCTATAGGAGACACGTACCTGGTCTCTCGCTCCTCGTGTTGTGTCAGCAGAGTGCTGTAGAAGTTCTCCAGTGTCAGCTTGGCCACGGTCACCCTCTCCCGGGTGTGGTTGCTCATGGGAAGGGCAGCTGCAGTCCCTCCCGTCATGGCCATACTATCCTGTAGAGCAAAGGGAAACAATGACAACGCTGAGTGACTGAGGCCCAATACACATGTACTGATATTCAACATAAGCCTACTGTACATCCAATAGTTTTTAGTTCCAGTTGAGTAATATCTGAGAGACATTGTATCGCTACTGTCTATTACTAGCAGTGAGGAGCCTGTTTTAACTTGTCTTTGCATAATACAGACCAGTTATGCCCACACTAAAACATCTAATGTTACTGCTGTACCTATTCTTAGTATATCTTATGTAAATTCCTCCGGTGTAGATGCGTATAGATTGCATTTGGATGACTGTTAGTGCTATTTGGGTTGTTCATTTGGATTACTGTTACAGTGCTATTTGGGTTGTTAGGTTAATTGGATCCATTCGGATATTTCTTTATTGCTTGTTAAAATCTTGTATTATTTATGTTCTTGCTTGACATCTAACTGCATTTTTAGGTGCTAGTAACATAAGCATTTTGCTGCACCTGCTATAACATCTGCTAAACTGTGTACGTAACCAAAAAACGTTGATTTGATGCAAGTTCACTCTTTCTTGAAAGACAGGTGCAGAGAGAGAGAGAGGGGCCATTGTGTGCAGTGCAAAAAAAGGAACGTTAAACATGCAATCAAGAAACCAAGTGGTCTCCACCCTGTGAGTCAGCACCAGACAGGAAGCAACTCCCCTTCAGCATGAAAAGACCCAGTCATGATGCCAGAGGGAGGGGGACTGTCTGGGACACATACACACAGCCAAGAACAACACCAAGCTCCATACCCTCAGAAACATCTCAATAGGCAGTGAGGAAGAGTGTCTTGGGGGACTGGTCCATAGGGTTGAGCTCATGTACCAGTCCAATGAATCACAACAGTGTCCAATGCCTGTTTTCATGAGTTGTGCACCAGGCTCCTACTCCGGTTGCCTAAAACTTCACCCTTGAAATTTCTTCTGCTTTACCTATGCAAAGGCCATCTTTAATTATACTATTAGGTATATCAATTTAGCAACAACGACATATTGTATTTTCCTGAGATTTAAGCTAGTAGTTAGTACTAGTAGTAATGTCCTTTGTTTTGTGGATTTCAGACATTCTGTATCTGATGATTGAAATAGGGATATTTCTGATGGCCTTACCAAAGATGGTGAATTGTGATGTTTGATTTGAAACCAGTGCTTCAGAGGTCCCATTGTTATTTGAGAATGTTTAACTATTGAATTTGATACATAGATAGATCCAAAATAGAAAACGATTGGACGTAGACGCAACATTGGAATGTAAGGACATGTTAATTTCACTCAATTCCAATTACTCAAGGCCTATAAGATGCCCAATGATGAGGACGCTGCTTATGTGGCGCCAGTGTTAATAATAAGGACTGTACGAGCAGGTGATGATGAACACGTCATTGCCATGATTTGTGCATTGGATTGCGTAACAGACGTAAACATGACAAAACCACAGGTATGCATGCAACGAAACAAGTCTGCCAACGAGAAGATAACTGTATTGAATGCTGTCATTGCAATTTGACATCTAGGCTAGGTGTAGGCTGTCTATGTCTTGACAGTTGCTGATCGACGTTGACCATAATGTAAAAACTATCCAGACTTGGATTTAATAATAGCTTTTACCCACCTCTGTATCCTGCTCCAGATTCAATTGATGGCTAGGCTAGCTGCCCAGCCCTGCTCCAATATGACAGAATTTAGGTCCGTAAATTTGGCTAGGGAATGAGGGGAAAGACTCGACGTTATGTAACGTTACTAGCTATCTAACGTTAACTAGATACACACACTGCAAACACTGACTGTGTATGGAGAAAATAAAAGACTTGAGTCAATGACAACTATTTTTGATATTTAACAAGACTAACTACAAGGGTTTGGTAAGCGTTGCATCTCCATTCATCCATCTTCGACCTCAACCCTCCCTGTAAATAGTAAAATAGCCAATTAGTCCCAGAATGGATGCACTAAAAACATAACGCTTACTCCACGCAAGTACATGCTACAGAAATGACACCGAGATTAGCCAATAGAAGATAAAATGAAATAAATGCTTATTTTAAGCAATCGGTCGTGGAAATATTGGGGGACGTAACCTAGCTATCTACCAATCAGAGGAAAGTAATATGCCTTTTTTTCAGGTCGGTCCACCGGTTTACCCTGAGCATGGTTGCGTTCCAGGCCGCCTACATTGTAGTAATTGAAAATACAGTACATTACTGGGAATGGTTTAACGATGATAGGACTGCAATGTAGTCAGCCTCTGGAACACTTCTCACTTCAATTAAACGTTGAAGGCCGGTTTCCCAGCTAGTGAGGGAGTTTTATCAATGTCCCGGGTGAATCGGGTTAGCTTTGATGCATTCGTTTTGGAACTGGGCTGCTGAAAACAAAAGGGATGTAGGTTAAGCATGTGTAGTAATGAGTAGGATTGTCTTTTCACATGCAAAATGGATTGCTTTTGATTAAAAGGCTTCATCTGCCATCCCAATGAAAACTAGTTGAATTCAAACATATTTTATGATACATAATGTTTCTCAATGATGCACAATGTTGACAATATCACGAGCTGTGCAGATTACCGTTCGATTTGAGCAGGGTGCACTTCACTCAAGACTTCGCCCAGTCACGTTAGGAGATATAGCCGGTTCAACCCGGGCTGCTCAATCGAATCCCCTTAGTATATAAGACTTAAAAAACACTTTCAATTCAAGGGCATTCTGAAAGCCATCTTTCTGTGGGGCCAAGGTTTGTCTGTTGCATATCAAAATACAAAACATTAAAAAAGCACTAACATTCCAGATGAAATGCAAACAGTCGACTTACTTTTAAAATGCCATTTATGCCTTGAAATAAACTGTTGATAAAAAAATTGGTATAAAATAATACAAAACCTGGCTTTCTAAAACAACAGGGCTTGCTTGTAAAGGGCTATTATTTGTTGGCATGCAGCATGTAAAATGGGCTTCTATCAATTTAGGATTGTTGTTCCTTTTACCAGCTGCTTTCAGTATGTACAAAAATGGCTACCAACAGCAGTCAGCAGACCCTTAACTAGCATCCTCAAAATAACCAGGGTTAAGAAAATGACAGCAGATGTTGACACCCGAGCAGTGTTTTTTAATCCAAAATAGAGTGTGCTAAGAAAAGGACAGAGTAAACAGTTCCTTGCTGGCAGAACTCAAGGTCCTTGTGTAAAGGAACATGTGGGTTCATGGCTTGCCTCACTGAATTCCCCAAGCACCAACTTCCCAATGTTCCACTCACATATTGCGAGAAGTATTTTCCATAGATTCACATCCTTGAGAGGTCAGCTGTTCAGGTCCACCCAGTGGGCTCTTTATTTGATTTTCTGTACACATTTGCGCCCTCTGGTGTATTTATGTGAGAAAGTGATGTGAGAATGTCTTTGCCCCATGTGTGGGGGTCATGATTCAGGCGGTGTGGTCTGGCTGGGTCCTCCACTGCGAGTACGAAGTTGTGACTGAGCAATATCAGCCAGGGCGCTTTGGATCTTCTCCAGTAGCAAGTCCCCTCGGTATACCACCTCTTCGAGACGTGCCGCTGCATCATGATTCTCCTCCTCCAACTGCCGCAGACTGGCCGCCTAGGGAGAGGGGCAGGGAGTAAGACAAGAAAGATGAGAGGGGGCGAGGGGAAAAAGAGGGAGCGAAGAAAGTCAATAAAATCTCCATACAAAATGTATAGAAACTGTAGTTATTTGAGCATGAACTCATTGAAGTAATGTGTGCCAAAGTGAGAGTGGAGAGTAAATATTTCCATCTACACTTCCTACAAAGTGATTTACCAAAGCTATTTGTTTGTATGTCCGGGACAGGGCTATGGTAACCAATAAGGATAGCCACTTACAAGTCTGACTTGGATTGCAACCAAAGTAGTTACAGATTCCAGCCAGTCCTCCCCTGGCTCCATATACTATTTCCAGAGTAAGAGTATAGCAATACAGAATTAGAAGTGAACTATCGCTTTCACTTGAAAGAATGTACTATAATAATTTTCAAGATGGGAATGGCACTCTAGTTGGAGGTTTTCCACTCCTGTTGAATCACAGGAATAAATTCAACCTCCATACCTGTAGAGCTGCCGTGGACTCCTCACTAGGCAGTGAGTCAATCAGCACGTCCACATCCTTAGCTGTCCGGGCAATCAGTGCAGCAAATAGTTGGGCATACTCTAGGGAAAGAAATAACAACCCCATTTCAAATTAAAGGTGTAATCCGTAAACTTTTCATATGCAAATAGCGCTGTCCGGTCAAAGTCGTTATTTCCGTCAAATTGTATTATATTTATGCAACATAAGATTACATTAGTATCAGCAAGATGTCAAAAATGACTTTCACATTGCTGGTGGCTAACAATGTAAGCGAATGGCAAGGGTATGTCTTGAACTTGGGTCACCCTGTCCGAAGGCAAACCCACTGTCCACTACTCCAACTTGGGGAAAGTCGTAAAAGACTTACATTTGCTAGGTTTCTTATACAAACCCCTCAGAACTGGAAGCATTCCAACTTTCTTTCAAGTGCCTTCCTATGTCCATCCTAGCCTCCAACAGCATCACATGAGAGTACATCATAGAAATAGAGTCAAGGATTCTATTTCTGTGGAGTACAACCCACTTCTGACACCAGTGCATTGTTGGTTAAGGGCTTGTATGTAAGCATTTCACTGTAAGATCTACACCTGTTGTATTCGGCGCAAATAACATTTGCTTTGTAGCAAACGATGGGTGTAAGTCTTGAACTCAGGTTGCCCGGCCCAAAGGCAAACAGCCCCCAATGGTATTCCACTTCGATCTAATATCTGACATGTCCTTACCCTCAGTGGGGTTCGATGGCTGGTCCTTGTTGATTGCTGTCTGTATGTTGTTGAACGAAGCTGGCGGCGCACACTGCTGCAGCACCCCGATTGCATTGCAAAACTGATCAGCAAGCTGAAAGACATCAAAAACACGTCAGAAAAATATTGTCATGAGAGCATATTGACTTAACACAAATATAAGACATTAAACAACGTGATTGTTTGTTAGGTAGCTAAAGTTAGTTAACTCTGGAAACCTTGCAACCGAGAACCGATAAAGAGAACTTAGCCAACTAGCTAGCTGTCATTATTCAGCCTAGTCCGCTTCCAAATACTAAGTCAGTCAATCTAAACGTCAATCTAAACGTGCCATGACAATTTGCTGAGCATGAAAAAAATTGTGGGGTGTACTAATAGCTAAATGAAAAAATTTATCATACCGAATTGACTGCATCTTGAAGTTGCGTTAGCCTGTCCGCCATCTTTGTTGTTTCTCCTACTCCTTGGATTTCCGGGCAGACTAAACGTTTCTTAGCGTGTTGTTGCCACCCACAGGTTGGAGTACACAACGCACACAGTGAAAGAAAATCAAAGAAAGAAAACAAAACTGGAAAAGGCGCATCAGAGATGTTAAGTAATGTAATCAGTAACTGATTGGGGGAAAGTGTCTGATAGACCTAGCTATCCTAACTGGAATATAGAAGGAGGGGAGGCTATTCAGTTTGACCGCAGCGCTTGTAATCTAAAGAATCCGGAACGTGCCCATACATTTCCCAGACTGCAGCAGTAACAACAGGAAGTGTACCGCTTGGCTAAGGAGTTTCTCGCTAAGGTAAATCTACGAGTATTGGTTCGTTTTATGTGTATTTTCACTTTTCTTCTGACAGCGAAGTATAGCAACTTTTCAGAAAATACAATACCAACATGAGACTCTTGCAGCTTTTGTTTGCTTGTATTTTCAGTGACCGATTCACCTGATTTCCGTAGCATTTAACCTAGCTACTGTAGCTAGCTAACCTTGTTGATTCGCTAGCTAGTATCTGACTGACAACTGCCTAACAACATCATTCCGATTACGACAGTCGGTAGGCTGTCGTAATTATCAGCTAGCTAAAGTACCCTGTTCGAATACTTTGCAAACATCCTTTTGGTGTCCACTGGTCAGTCACTGGAAAAAGAGTCAGAAACTCTGAAGGTTAGCTGTATACCAGGGGCGTATTCATTACGCCGATTCTATTGTGAAACGTTTCCTAAACGGAAGCAAACGGGGCTGGACCTTCCTTATATTGTCCAGTAGAAACTCTTGTTTTTCTCTGTTTGCTTCTTAAAGGGTAAACGGTTTACGTAATGAATACGTCCCTGCTGACCGGGAAATTATACGAGTTAGCGAGCTACTTAGGCAGTAAAGGTACATGAATGAGTGTCCAGGTCAAATCATGATGTTTTAGTATTGTTTGGATATGGTGACTCTGTCAGGATTTTAGTCCATGCATTTTGACAAGCTCATATGCCAAGTATTTATGTAATGGATGCCAAGATGTAGCCTTGGATGCCAAGATGCAACTTTGCCTAAGATCTTAAGTCTTCCTCTAAGTTACATTAGGACTGATTTGATAAATATGGTTGGATCTCCCTCAAGTTTAGCACATACTTATACCAATCTAATGCTTTCAAATCCTTGAGGGGCAGTGAGCAAGTGCACATTCTAGGGAGAAGGGGGAGAAATTGAATGATGTATTCATGTTTGGTGAGGCTTTGGAGCAGCATCTTAACCTTATTTTCCTTCCAGTGTACTTTTTCAAACAGAGATGACGTGTTCATTAGAAAATGTATTGTCAGACGCCAAGTCGCTGGTGGAAAGACTTCGCAACCATGACAATGCAGCGGAGGTACTTATCGAACAGACAACGTCCCTTAACAAGAGGGTGGAGGCCATGAAACAGGTAATGCCAATGTCACTGGTGGTGCAGCTCTTTTGATTGGTGTTGAAAAGGGTACACACTTGCCTTTAACTGACCTTTGTTGAGTTGACTGGAGTTCTGTGTATCTGTTTGCAGTATCAGGAGGAGATTGAATCGCTGAACAAGGTAGCCCGGCATCGGCCCCGTTCCAGCCTCGTCATGGGCATCCAGCAGGAAAACCGGCAGATCCGTGACCTACAGCAGGAAAACAAAGGTAGAGCAGTGAGTGTGATAAGCTGAAAAACAAATGAAGCTACTCTATTTATTGGTTTCATAACAGGTATATTACCAGTTGAAAAAGTACCCTGTCTGGATAAATCCATAGAAATGTGTGTATCTATGTCTTCTCTCCCTGCAGAGTTGAGAACCTCCCTGGAGGAACACCAGTCGGCCATAGAGCTCATCATGACAAAATACAGGGAGCAGGTCTTCAGACTCCTCATGGCCAGTAAGAAGGACAACCCAGCCATCGTCAACCAATTAAAGGAGCAGCACACCACTGTGAGTGACCCACCCTCTTCTAGTGTCACATCACACTCAGGAGCTACCCTTTCTTCTTGTATCGAGGAAGTTCAAAGCAAATATTTATATTGTTTATATTCTATGACTCTGCAGGAAATGCAAGCGCACATAGACAAGATCAACGAGATGGCTACGGTGATGAGGAAGGCCATCGAAGTGGACGAGGGGAGGTTGTGTGAAGACGAGGAGAGGATCAAGCAACTAGAGGTGAGTCACACAGGTTGTCTCTATTCTCACTGTTTACTAAAAGCATTGACTGAGTACTAACAGTACTACTATTTCAAACATACTGTTAAAAATGTATGCATGTTTTTTTTGGGCAGCTGGAGAACAGTGGTCTTCGTGAGCTGCTAGGGATCAGTCGAGAGGCCTTCCTACTTCTGACAAGAGAGGAGGCCTCAGATAGCACATCCCTGTCTTCCCTGTTGACCAGCGCCGACATCAGCCTCCGGAAGAGTTAGGCCCACACCAGCACTAGCTTGGAGTGTGTGTGTGTGTATATATGCGCCCCCACCTTGTACAGACCATACCCCCCAATCACCTACAGCCACACAGAGGGAACTCGACAACGAACGATGCCCCAGGTCATACTGCCTCCCACCTGTCACGCTACAATGGAGGTATACAGTAGGAAGCCTCTGAGACAAATGGGAAAATCCAACAGTTTAGTCTGTCATGCATTTTTAGTCTTGGCACGCATTGTGCTATCTGATGAGCCTGTGGGGTTTTAAAGTGTGAATGAGTGAATGTGCTGCTCTTGAATGACAATAAAACACTTGAAAGAAACATGTTAAAGTTTGGCTAGTGCTCTCCAGCTGAAACCCAGTGGTGGAAATACCGTATGCGTGAACAGGACTCTTTGGAATGCACAACTTACTGTATGTAGACTGTAAATTGGACCTAATGGTTGCACCATGATACATCACAACTTAACTGATGACAAACTTTGGGACAAGAGGAGCAGAGAAACGAACAAGTGATTTTTAGGAAAAACAATTTATCAAATTTCTCACACAACAAAAACACTATAGACAAACAGCCCATTTTAAAACAAGACATGGCACATGACAAGGTAAGTACCTAAGAGCTGTAGTGAAAAATACTGAAAGGTAACCTTGACCTTTAAGAAAGCTTCATCAGTAATCTTAGTGCATAGAAGCATTTCCTAGTGAGGAATTTCAACAGTATGGCTATAACTTTACAATGTCGGCGTCCTCACACCCCTGTGTGTTTTGGTTTGGAAACTCTGAGAAAAGTAGAAATGGCCAGTTCTACCTGCATTTCAGTCTTTCCCATCCTTGACATTGTAATCCTAATCTGAATCCTGTCAGGTGATTCTGCTAATCATAAAATATCAATAAATTCCCTGTCAAATTTTAATTCAACATCCTGTCGTGTGCAAATGGCGAGGATTTACAAAATCACTGGTGGGATATTACACTGCATCTGATGATACCTTGTTGTTTTGCACAAGAGGGAAAATAACCTCTTAAATTATCCACTTAAGTTTCAATATTACTGAACATTTGGAGGAAAAACTGACATTGGTCATGGAATGCATTAATAAACCATGTCATGTGACTGAAGGCAAACTCCTGTACACATCATTAATGCCTCAATAAGCCAGCTTTTCATACCAAATCACATACTGGGTGGGTAATGAGAGAGAAAGAACATACAGAAAAAGTCCCACAAAACACATATTGGACTGCCTTAAAATCAGTGTTTCCCCTAGGTTCATTTAGCAGCGGTGGCCCACCTCTGCTAAATTGTTGCCACCGCTGTAATAAATTGCTGAGACGCGCTTTTAAAGGGATAGTCATTGGCTCAATGATTGGAGGTCTATGGGAACAGCTGGCAGGACATTGTGCTTACAATACTAGCAATGCACCCACCCAGCTACCCTTGCACCACTGCTAAAAAAAGTCATAGGGGAAACACTGAAAATGCTTTACCAAACGAAAGCTGGCAATAGAGAACATAAACAGCAGGCCCACTTTAATGAAGCGTTAGGCCACCTGACAGAGCAATAGAGGCTGTGGCACTTGTAGTTTGCTCTTCCTGCTACTGTAAAAAACACTCCTGAATTGCTTAGCTATATCACCATTTCCTATAAACATCAGTGCTCAGGATCCACCTACACCTACCACTTGTGGTTTATGATTTTAGAGTGCTATCAAACATGTTCATGAAATCAAAAGGATACATTTTAGGCTGCAAGTTCCCACCCATACCACTAAGTGTTCGATTCAACAACTACGTTTCGCAAAAAGGGTCCCCAAAACACATGCATATTTTAATATAAACATCTCATATTTCTTAAAAATGTAATTGTTCATATTTGTAAAAAGAAAAGAAAAAAATAGTGGCCTCTAAATACACAGTTTTACAAAACATGGTGTAAAAGTGACAGTTTGCGTATGAAAATGTTGACAAAACATTAAAAACAATTAAGCCATTGGAGCCAAAATGGGCATACCCAGAACTCCCTGACAGTGGTGTCATACTCATTAAAACTCGGGGGACATATGCCCTCCAATTTCATTGAGTGGTATTAAGATAAACAAAGTATACTTACTTTTACACTAAAATTAATACCTACCAACCAAATGTTGCTGTCAAAGCCATCTCAAAAAGAGTGTCTGCATGATGTGTCTGCATCTTACTGTTCCAAATGTTTTCTTGTGCTTTTTAGTGGTATTAAAACACATATGTTGCCCATACCGGTATGCTGTAACCCTTGTTGTTTAAAGGCACTGTGATGTACTAGGGAAGATAGTGCCCAACTATTTTGGCACAATATTAAGTTGCAGCGGTAACAACTTCCTCAGTACCGTCTAAAAACATGCAGCCAAATACCACAAGACTGAGGAAGTTAAACAAATCATGCTCGAAAATAATGCTTTGAAAATTCTCTGTGTGCACTCTGTGGCAAAGTTCCTCCCCAGGCATATAAACACTACTTTAATGGACTGTTACCATCATCAAAGGAATGAAAACATCCATAATCTGGCATAGAAAGACTCCAAACGCAATGGTGCTTCCCCTGTAGATAGAGAGCCCATGCCCCATAGCAACCTCCGAGTGGGGTGAATCAGTCTACCTTGCTGGGTAAAATGGGTCTAAGTTGAGTGGGTGGGTTTAAAGGAGGAGGGGTGTGCACTCGCCAGCGGTCTCTCTCCTGCCAGTCAGCTGTCGGGCACGGGCGAGGAGACGGGAAGGGAGTGAGGACGTGTGGTGGCTTGGGTCCAGAACGTTGGTCTTGCGGCGCTCCCGCTCTTGCAGCCACATGAGGTAAGGGCTGGGGGGGAAGAAGGGCCGTGTGCGTTCCCGGTAGAGCTGTAGCACGATACCAGACACACCCAGAACCACCCACACTGTGATCATGATGAAATCTGGAAGACCAAGAGGACAAAAATATGTTAGGTTGAAAGGTCAAAATCAGGTGCACAACATATGGCCTGCCTGCAGGTTAAATAAAAGAAAACTCTGAAGTGATTTTACTCACCAATGTCCTGGAAAGGCACATCAGTAAAGGCCTTGCTGAAGTTGTCGTTGAGGAAGCGTTTGAGGATGTTAAGGGTGATGTAGGAGAGGCTGGTATAGATGTAAGCATTCACAGCCAGCACCACAGCATAGGCTCCAGCTACACCACACGTAGTGATGTTACCCTGCAGACAGACAACACCCACACAGCAATTTTACCCAGAGGCTCCATTTCCATATTTGTCCTCACAAATCTTTGAAAGTTCTAAGCCCTTCTTGAGTTTAAAGTGGGAGGGGACTATGGCGTTGTATTGGACAACCACTGTAAAGAAAGTGCAGAAGGGCAGGGATCAGGGCCTACCTCTCTTGGCCAGCGGACAAAGAAGAGTGGTACCCCCACCACGATGCAGCTGAACGTCACCCAGAACACCACATTCGAACGGAACACCTGTATGTCACCTGTGGAAGTGATGAGAATTTGTTTTACAACGTTGTTACAATATTTTCTGTGTCATACAACATTAATCTGATTGAACATTATCCTGCTTGAACTAGTCAATCAAATAAATAATAATCTGACAT
This sequence comes from Salvelinus namaycush, assembly GCF_016432855.1. NCBI lineage: Eukaryota > Metazoa > Chordata > Actinopteri > Salmoniformes > Salmonidae > Salvelinus > Salvelinus namaycush. The sequence continues at coordinate 39,506,485 of NC_052312.1, forward strand.
AGGTGTTTTTTGGTTCTTTTACCGACAGGCGTGAAGAAGACAATGGAGGAGATGAGGAACCCCAACATGAGACCGACGACGACGACACAGGACATAACTGAGCCGAAGCGCCACCAGCTCATCACCAGGATAACTCCCCCCACTACGCCAATCACTGCTGTCAGGGTCAGGCGGACTGCAGGGAGGAAACATAGACACTTCTGTCAGGGTCAGACGGACTGCAGGGAGGAAACACAGACACTGCTGTCAGGGTCAGGCGGACTGCAGGGAGGAAACACAGACACTGCTGTCAGGGTCAGGCGGACTGCAGGGAGGAAACACAGACACTTCTGTCAGGGTCAGGCGGACTGCAGGGAGGAAACACAGACACTGCTGTCAGGGTCAGGCGGACTGCAGGGAGGAAACACAGACACTTCTGTCAGGGTCAGACGGACTGCAGGGAGGAAACACAGACACTTCTGTCAGGGTCAGGCGGACTGCAGGGAGGAAACACAGACACTTCTGTCAGGGTCAGACGGACTGCAGGGAGGAAACACAGACACTTCTGTCAGGGTCAGGCGGACTGCAGGGAGGAAACACAGACACTTCTGTCAGGGTCAGACGGACTGCAGGGAGGAAACACAGACACTTCTGTCAGGGTCAGACGGACTGCAGGGAGGAAACACAGACACTTCTGTCAGGGTCAGGCGGACTGCAGGGAGGAAACACAGACACTTCTGTCAGGGTCAGACGGACTGCAGGGAGGAAACACAGACACTTCTGTCAGGGTCAGACGGAGAGGGAGTTGGAAAAATATCTTTATTTTTCATAGAGCTATAGAAGAATGAGAACCTGAGCTTCTGGCAAGAGGTCCAACTCAGACTGACCCCAAATAAATGAAAGCAAGTCCAGGAATTTCTCCATCAATTCTAAACTCAACTGCTCTACAGATAGATTAACATTCTTTAATTGTCTTTACACTAAACCATGTGCTCTTCAGCATGATGGAACCCGTGCGCCAACTTAATTACTGGAACGTGCTTTTACAGTGAGATGTTTGTTCTATGCAGAAATGTGTTGTTTCACACTGAACTGTGTGTTGTGCACTGGGGAAGTTTCCCATTGCATCCTGGATGAATTCTGCCACCCATCCATCAGCTCCACCACTGACCAAATCACATTAGGGTTCGAGTGTGTAATTCTGAATTCATACGCTCACCGCCATCCTCTATGACTAACACATATACAAGCCAACACTGACATCACCTTGCATATGGGGAGCACAAACACCCATGCAAGCCATTCTAGGTTTCTCCAAATCAAAATACACAAACTCTAACATAAGCATAAAATGCATACGTGACATGTTTTGCTCTGCCTTTTAGATGGCATGTGGGGCGGCAGGTAGCCTAGTGGTTAGAGTGTTGGGCCAGTATCCGAAAGGTTGCTAGATCGAATCCCCGAGCTGACAAGGTCTGTCGTTCTGCCCCTGAACTAGGCCGTCATTGTAAATAAGTTTGTATAAGTTTCTTAACTTACTTGCCTAGTTAAACAAAGGTTACATACATTTTTTTAAATTAAATATCACTGTAACAACTGTACTGATTTAGCACTGGCTAATCTGATTGCATTTCCCAGTTAAGGAGACCAACAGGAGTTTCTTTCAACTGAGCTGACCTGATTGAATCACAGAAAAACTCTATGCTTTCAGGGGGCACCGACTTGAGCTTCCAAATTAAAATAGGATAATTTTGGGGGAAAATCATATCGATATGGCATGACTATCTAATTCGCATTTCTGAAAGACCTGTGACGATTAATGCAATTTGTCTGGCCGCAAAGCCAATTTGTATGGCTAATTTCATTCCAAAATACTGTATGCTTTGGAGACGCATTAAAAACTACAGAGGGAGTACAGAGATAACTGAACAAGCATGACGCATTAAAAACTACAGAGGGAGTACAGAGATAACTGAACAAGCATATGACCAAATAAATTGAAGCCAATGTTTACTATAGAAAAAAAAAACATATTTAATATCCTTATCAACCTGGCTGACAAGGTCAACAATCTTATGTTCATTTGAAATCACTTGAACTTACTGTCATAGTCCAGTTTTGTAGTTCTTGTGATCAGGACAAAAAAAAGAAACGCTGCAAAGCCAAAGCCCATACAGAATAGCTCTAAGAGAGAGGAAGATAGAGAGGGGAACAAGGGAGGAAAGTTTCATACGGGAGAGCAACACAGTAAACACACATTTTCTAGCATGACATCTACGACTGATTAAAACTGCTACTGGACTAAAAACATGACCAGCGAATAGTCTATTTATTATTTTTCTTTCACATTATTTTTGCCCATTATGTGGGAGCAACAGTTTACAAAAAGACCTTTAACCTCCAGCCCATATTTTCATTAGCTGGCTGGCATGAACTTTAAATGAGAGTTGGACTTTCACAAACCATAAATAACTGGGATACAGCTAGTTGGGAGCGGCTATTTATTACTGGTGTTCTACAGGGAGGAAAAGCCCTGGACTTCCCATGATGTAGTGGAAAACTTGGTATGTCAACACTTGTTTCCCCCCTACTCACCACATTTGAAAAAGCGGTGCCCACAGAAGCACACGAAGAGGCCAGCTAAACCAGCGATGGTGAAGAAGATCCTTGTGGATATCTTCCCTAGAAGAAAAGAAAGTACATCAGCCTTTAGTCATTCTGTCTTTCACCATAGTTGGTCTAACTTGTTGTTGGTCAAACAAGAGACACTGTGTCAACTGTTTGTCTTTTTTCTCCTGCTCTGAAATGTCTTATTGCTCAAATACAGTGTGTTACTGTTGACAAGAGTTGACATATTGGTTCATAAGTCAGTTGCCAATCAAAATAGAGGCTGAAATCAGCTGACAACATATTCCCAGGGGACTGGGGTTGATCTTCCCTGGTCTTAAATGCATGCTGTCCTTCAAGGTGCATTCCATAAGATTTCCACGGAAATAGCCCTCAAGGTCTCAGCCAGAACAATTGCAGTACAGTAAACGTCTTCTGTGTAGAATGACATTATGCTCTTCTTCCACTCAACAACAAGTCTCATTGAATAAGGCCCCGGGAATTCAGACAGGAATACTCAGATATCTTTGGAAATGTCTCCATTATAGACATATATTGACTGACGTTTCCCTGCAAAAAGACCCTTTTGACCCAGTGCTGGCTGTCCCACTTACCCAGAGTGTCACAGCCATCCAGGGTGGAGGAGAAGCTGCAGGCATAGGTGTGGACAGGGATATACGACGAAGAGGTGTTAAGCACTGGGTCTCCGACTATGACAGAGTAGATGACACCCTGGCCCGGGATGGAGCTAAACACTACCTCTGTCTTATCATTGGATGATAGTGTCATGAGCTACAGGGAGAAAAAAAATGAGAAAAGCTCACCATACCATTACACCACAACCAGCAAGTTTACAGTCTACAATCCTAATCTGTATTTTTATACATGTCCATTTTGCACTACATTCACACTTATCTATCAACTCACCCTTTTCCCATGCTCTCTCATGGTCTGCACATTGGCCACACTCTGGATGCTGGTGATGAGGCTCTGCTCTGAAAGGTCGCTCTCAGGCAGGAAGTACTGGTAGATGTCATACCTCAGGCGCCATCGAGTGTTTTCACCTACTTCAGTGTCACAGGCGGGCGGATTGGAGCCCCTGAGGAGGTGAAAACAGAGGTCAGTTCACAATGGATTCTGAAAGTTTTCTTTAAAGTACGAATACACATTTGGGGAAACAGCACCACTGTTTGCCCCCCAGTGCCTTTGTTATTGTTTTGTTGATGAAAACAGAGCAGAGAAGAGTCCGGCAGCGGGGTAAAAAAAACTGCATATTTGGCTGTTCTATCGCGTGTACAGTGATGTCAAAGGAGAAAAACAGTGGTTGTTTACAGTAACTTCTTTGTTGTTGTAATATCCTAAACGGACATGGCACTTTCGCCTATTAAGGATTCTAGCTTTAAACAGAAATGTTGTAGATTTTTTTTATTTAAAAAAATTCAACATATTTTTCACAATGAAATAAGATGGTTCAGAAAAGCCATCACAAATAATAATAACACAGCAATATGAAACTGCAACAGAAAGGGCCGGAGTCTCTTTCTTTTTTTAAATACAATTTAGAGACTACGCAAAATAAGTGTCCCCATCACTTTTGTCTCATTCCAAATCTTTGTGACTCTTTTTTTGTTTCGCCACAGACTACCCCAGACCTTCCTAGACCTCTTTGGTCTTTTGCTTTTTGAGTCACTGCTTTTCAAAATCTGTTTATTTTTGTTCCTGGTAAATTTAGATACAGTTCAGTCTACAGACCACAGGCCAATGTTAAATTATAGCTGCTTGATGCACAACAGGAAGTGTGTTTTCCGCTCTGCAGTCTGCTTGGCCCTGACAGAATTTTGTGTGTGTTTCCACTCTGCGGTCCGTGTAATGCGAGTGAGTAGGTACTGTATGTGGAAATACTAAAAGCCAGCACTTCCCATATCCTGGTCAACCAGATCTGTTTGGGCTGTCTTGCCAACTCTTATGATCATTATCACACCATAGCCTGATTAATAGCAACAAAGTATTTTCTTTATTTACATAAGAAAATATCAATGATTTCCCTCTCCCAAAATGCTGAAGCGGTTGGGTTGCAATCACTGTACCTCTCCACTTGTGGGTAAATCTATTTTCTCTACTAAAGCACATTCCTAGCCAGAGCCCTGGCATTAAAACATTTCTTACTCTGCTTCCACCACAACGAAAGCCACACAAATGTAGGACAACACATAATGCCCTCATAAGAATGCATTGTCTTTCAGTCACAGGACAATTTATTTGGCTAATTGTTGACTTTTCACCAGGGTTAACTTTAAAACGTATAAACAAAAACATATGCAGTGCCCTGCCTCACATTTGTTTGCAGTGAGACAGAAGTGATTAAATCCAAGATGCTCACACATAAACCCTCTAGTGTGTTGTTACCTTGAATATCCAATATTTGCAGGTGCAAAGCGGATAGTAGTCTCAAAAATGTTGTAGTGGAGATAGACATTTGGGTCAATGTCCAGGTCAAACTCCAGATTACAAGCTCCAGGGACTGGGTCTGCAGAGAGAGAGAAAACACGTCATTAAAACCAGCCAATCAAGTCACTGTTTTTTCTTGAAGTCCATTGACAGTGCAGTAGTAGCAGTAGCAGACTGTTGAGAGTTTGTACCATTGGTCTATGCAGATGGCCTACTGGTGACTGTGGAGAAGTTGTAGAGTGCAGATTACTCTACACAGATACAATCATTTTGGTGGAAGACAAAACAGCTTTGAAATTTGTTCTCAGTTGACTATTTGTTTTGTTCAATAATCTACCTAACATTCTTTGTTTTGGGGTTTGTTTGAAACAGGCTCCACATCTACTAGATACTCTTGCTATTGTTTTGACATGGTATATGGAGTGGTTAAAACAATGGTGGATTGAGGGTGAGTAGTGAGAGGTAAAATATCCTGGAATGCTAACAGTGATGTAAGGCAACATACTGTAGCCCCTTGACAGATAGTGGGAGGCCACCTAAAATTGAGAGGAATTGGTGGATTATTTTGGGAAGCGGAGATGGATGATGGAAGGGCATACATACCAGAGCTGGTGTAGGGGAGGATGACCCCAGTGCCAGCCACAGAGTCCCCATCAGGGGCCAGCAGGAACCAGGAGAGCTTGGTCTGACCGGGGATCAGGGGTGAGAGAAGGCCTGAGTCCACCGCTGTTAGAGAGAGGCCCAGCCCTGGCATCTGCCCAAAGTAGTCAACCAGACAACCAGAAAATCACTCAAATAGTCAGTCAACAACACAGCCCTAATCCATCCAACTCAGTCGCCAAACCAAAGCCTGAAATCCCACGAAGACCCGTGTTCTAAAGCTCTAAGTCAATCTTAAGTTGATTTCAATGCACTGATTTGCCTGAAAGTTTCAGTTGCTCTCAATTTTCTATGTATCCTGGCAAATAATGTCTCCATTGTGAGTAACTCTAACGTAGTAGTTACCATACTACCACCATGTTATTACTGCTTTATTCAGTGCTGTAATGTAAAGTACTACTGAAATATGCACAGACGCCCAACTGACCACCTCTTCTCACCTAGCTGTAGGCTATACCTGCCAGATGGTTTTGACAGACAGTGGAGAAAGAATAACTTGTAGTGATATTCACTTCCAGACGATACTCATTAACTGTCTATGCTGTGTTTGGTACATTTGCCCCTTAATAGTTGGGGACAGTTTTCATTGTTGACTTCACTACAGTTTACTGCTTTAGCCTATTCCCACCATGAGTTACGACTACTTTGACTTACGACTACTTTGACTTACGACTACTTTGAGTTACTTGTGTTACAACTACTTTGAGTTACGACTACTTTGAGTTAGTTCAAAGCGTTTTCAGTAGAAAGAGGGAAAGGCGTTCACAAAGTTTTCCGTCAGCACCAAAGAGCTTGTGACCAGCCTAACACATGACCACAGCTCTACTCAGAGTGTCTGAAAATCTCACAAGACTCTGCCGCAAGTGGGTCACTAGAAATGTTGTGTGTGTGATAGGGTGATTGGCGATTGTTTCTTCACCCAATCCTTAGGATATCTGGGACCAAGGCCAGGATTGGCCATCTTACCCTTGCCTCATGCCCCATCTTCCTCCCATGATGAGCAACACGTCTGGTTCCACATCATCTGACTTCCCTCCACAAGTCAGTGGACCAATCAGTGCCAATCGTGTGTGTGTGTGTTTGTTTGTACATGTTTGATAGGGTAATAGGTCATATTGAATGAATGAACATTGACCTGAATTAGACTATTACATAAATCTATTTTACTGTGAGCATGTGTGTTTGTGCGTGAGCCAGTGTCTTACCCTGGTGTAGGACAGCGTAGCATTGCTGTGCTGTGTGTGGAACTGGAGGGTGATAAAGGCCACTTCAGGGGGGATTCTGGAGACCACTGCCTGAACTGTCTCGTTCTCATTCACATTCACGTTCTGAAAGGTGTTGAACAGGAAAACCACCCGATCTGAGAGAGGAAATGCATGTTACAGCATTATCCTCCCAGGCTATCCACAACCTGTTACTAGGTTCAATTATATACAGTGGTTCCTAAATTATTCACACCGTTAAAGATGAGCCAAAATGACTGTATAAAATCAAAAAGTCAAATACTGAGCTACAGTATATTCTATGCTCAACAAATTTGGAAATTATATTGTTTTAAACTAATACAATCGCTCAGAGAAAGAGATTCTGTTTAACTAGTAACACTTTTTTCTCAAAAAGGTAGTGGTAAAAAATATTGACACCGCTATTTTCAATACCACTCAATACCTCCCCTTGCAAGGATAACAGCACTGAGCTTTTTTCTAAAATGTTTTATGAGTTGGCCACCCGTAAGTGTGAATGTCTTTCCAGTTCTGCTGTTCTGATTTTCGTTGACGGCCCACTGATAAATCTCGCACAGGGTCCCGTGACTATGTGGTTACCCCTGTGGTTGTGACAACATCATCCAGGATGTGACCTTAACGTAAGTACATCTGAGAATGACACCTTTAATCCACAACATATACCAAAAACAAGGCAGGCCAGATTATTGTATTGTAACTATTGTGACAACAAATAGAGTACTGGTTGTTCTCACTGATTGTGTATTACACATGCTTTTTCACTTTATACTCTCCCCATCCTTTGTACAGCCTTATGTCTACTTTTCTGGTCTCTCTGTCTGTCCATACCTCCTGAACTGTCACCTGTCTTTCTCACCGGTCTCTTTTCTCTCTCTCTCTCTCTCTGTTGAATCTTCCAACACATGTGATGGTTTGTCAGGGTACAAGGGTAATTTGCACATGGGTATACTGTATTCTCATCGTGACCGATTTAAAGGTTAGACTGAAAAAGAAGCATGACTGCCATGATGGGTTCTTTTCCATTCGTTTAACATTCGTTTAACAAAAAAACGTAAGCAGCCAATTCCTAATGCCTGCTGCTTTCTCAAGCATTAAATATGTCAATGGCATCCAACCTGTTCACTAGGGCCAATCCAAAGACGCCTCACTAGCGACCATTTCACTTGCAGTGTAATTAGCCCTACATTTCAATTATATGTAGTAGTAAAGGAATTAGATTCCATGAGAGAAATATCTATTTTTGAATGCTGTGCATACTGGCATGGCAAGAGTGGGTCTATACAATCAGCATTTTATCCTATGTTTAGTTCACTCAATGAAATTGAGTGAAAGATAAAACATATATATTTTTACCATGAACAATAATAGCCTTTTTTGAAATCCCAGACTAATTCCACATAACTATTTCACTGTTGAAGACATATTGAAGTGTTTTGCTTCCACTTTCCCAGCAACTAGTACAACTGTCTTCACTTCATCATAACCCAAACAATAAGGATGTTTAATTCCATTGTTTGTTTTTGTTGATATTTGAGTCTTTGTAAACAAAATGCCATTTCAAAATACAACTAGTTAACGTTAGTCCATGTTATGGACTATCAGCCCGTGCATCCACAGTTCCATCTATGAATTTGAGAGTGGTTCATATTTCTCCAGCCTCAATGTGAAGACTAACTACAACAATAGGTAACATCTCCAAACATAGGAATGGTTAACAATTCATTAAGTTAGTGGAGTTGATATCTCTGATTCAAAGAAGGCGTATATATCTTCTTCATATAAAACAATAAGACGTTAGCTAGAGTATGATTGGCTTTCAGCCAGCAACCTTGATGTAATCTGAAAGTTATACAAATTAATCTCTTGCCAATTGTATTTTAAAATATTAAAAGCACGACTTACTTTCCACTTGTGCTACAACTCCATCACAGACCAAGACATATAAAAATATGTACATTAGCCAGGAGGACGGCATTTTCTTCAGGCCCACGTTTGTACTTCCTAGTCTGCTACATTCACTTGCAACACAGTTGCTGAGATATTCAATAAAGGCTACAGGCCAGTGCAACATAGTGTGGCTAAAAATTCGTTTTCATTGCTGTTGTTGCTTCCGCGGAACAACTCCAACCATGTCCGGTCGCTCAAACGTACTACGAATGTCAACTGCTGCAAGCCACTTCCTTTCTCCAGGAGACGTCAAAACAAACTGGGCAGGTCCCAGTCCCTAGTCCTAGCGGGCGTTCCAGAGCGCATAGATTGTAACCTCGTGCTGGGTTTACATTTGCCCAATCACCGAACAAAACAGCAACTGGGTGATTACCATGAAACCAGTTTTAGACATATCTGTAGCAAATTGAGTTACAAAACCATGATGCATCTGATAAATCAACTATCATTCTAAGGACTAAGATGTATCGTTTTTGGCAAACGTGTATATTTTAAATCCGTTTTTAACTTTCTACAGAATTTTGTAAATTTTCATACCAAATTCTCATTATCGAAATGCATCCAGACTAAATTCTCGTGTCCAGAATTGTATACAATTTTACTTTAGAAAAACCAAACTTATTTGAATAAAACACAAAATATGTTGCTGTAGTTTGTCCATAAATCATAAAATGTAATACACGTTGACATTTACATTAAACTATCATATTTAGCTTTATTTACCATTTAGAGTTGTAGAGGTTAAGTAAATGTATTCATTTAAATGCCTTCAGAATGAAGTTCTTATTCTCAATCACCCACTTTACCGCAATTGACCTTCTCATTACAAAAACGGCTAAAACACTCAAACTGGGAAAAAGTCTGATATAATTGTATAGCTTTTTTATAATTACATTTATTTTCAGTGTTATGTTTAACTCAGGCTTTTTTATTTGGCGAGAAATGTGAACAAAATATTAGAATGGTATTGGTTTATTACTTTTTTGGACTGTTACGGTAATGAGAATTTTGGGGAAATTTCGGTAAAATGCACAATAGCTGATAAAAAAAAAACATAATAATAATTATGAAACAGATACAGTGCCCTCGGAAAGTATTCACACACCTTGACTTTTCCACATTTGGTTGTATTGCAGCCTGAATTTAAAATGTAATAAATCGAGATTTTTTTTTGTCTCTGGCCTACACACAATACCCCATATTTTCAAAGTGGAATGATATATATATATATACATACACTACCATTCAAAAGTTTGGGGTCACTTAGAAATGTCCTTGTTTTCCATGAAAACATACATGAAATAAGTTGCAAAATGAATAGGAAATATAGTCAAGACACTGACAAGGTTATAAATAATAATTTTTTATTTAAATAATAATTGTGTCCTTCAAACTTTGCTTTCGTCAAAGAATCCTTAATTTGCAGCAATTACAGCCTTGCAGACATTTGCTATTCTTGTTGTCAATTTGTTGAGGTAATCTGAAGAGATTTCACCAGATGCTTCCTGAAGAACCTCCCACAAGTCGGATTGGCTTGATGGCCACTTCTTATGTACCATACGGTCAAGCTGCTCCCACAACAGTTCAATTGGGTTGAGATCCGGTGACTGTGCTGGCCACTCCATTATAGACAGAACACCAGCTGACTGCTTCTTCCCTAAATAGTTCTTGCATAGTTTGGAGCTGTGCTTTGGGTCATTGTCCTGTTGTAGGAGGAAATTGGCTCCAATTAAGCGCCGTCCACAGGGTATGGCATGGCGTTGCAAAATGGAGTGATAGCCTTCCTTCTTCAAGATCCCTTTTACCCTGTACAAACCTCCCACTTTACCACCACCAAAGCACCCCCAGACCATCGCATTGCCTCCACCATGCTTGACAGATGGCATTAAGCACTCCTCCAGCATCTTTTCATTTTTTCTGCGTCTCAAGAATGTTCTTCTTTGTGATCCGAACACCTCAAACTTAGATTCATCTGTCCATAACATTTTTTCCCAATCTTCCCCTCGCCAGTCTGAGATATGGCTTTTTCTTTGCAACTCTGTCTAGAAGGCCAGCATCCCAGAGTCTTCTCTTCACTGTTGACGTTTAGACTGGTGTTTTGCGGGTACTATTTAATGAAGCTGGCAGTTGAGGACTTGTGAGGCTTCTGTTTCTCAAACTAGACATTCTAATGTACTTGTCCTCTTGCTCAGTTGTGCACCGGGGCCTCCCACTCCTCTTTCTATTCTGGTTAGAGCCAGTTAAAGCTGTTCTGTGAAGGGAGTAGTACACAGCGATGTACGAGATCTTCAGTTTCTTGGCAATTTCTCACATGGAATAGCCTTCATTTCTCAGAACAAGAATAGACTGATGAGTTTCAGAAGAAAGTTCTTTGTTTCTGGACATTTTGAGCCTGTAATCGAACCCACAAATGCTGATGCTCAAGATACCCAACTAGTCTAAAGAAAGCCAGTTTTATTGCTTCTTTAATCAGCTCAACTGTTTTCAGCTGTGCTAACATAATTGCAAAAGGGTTTTCTAATGATCAATTAGCCTTTTAAAATGATAAACTTGGATTAGCTAACACAACGTGCCATTGGAACACAGGAGTGATGGTTGCTGATAACGGGCCTCTGTACGCCTATGTAGATATTCCATAAAAAATCTGCCGTTTCCAGCTATAATAGTCATTTACAACATTAACAATGTCAACACTGTATTTCTGATCAATTTGATGTTATTTTAATGGACAATTTTTTAAATTATCTTTCAAAAACAAGGACATTTCTAATTGACCCCAAACTTTTGAACGGGAGTGTATATTTTTTTTTTAACAAATTAATTACAAATGAAAAGCTGAAATGTCTTGAGTCAATAAGTATTTAACCCCTTTTTTATGGCAAGCCTAAATAAGTTCAGGAGTAAAAATTTGCTTAACAAGTTACATAATAAGTTGCATGGACTCATTCTGTGTGCAATAATAGTGTTTAACATGATTTTTAAATGACTACCTCATCCCTGAACCCAACACATCCAAATATGTGTAAGGTCACTCAATCGTGCAGTGAATTTCAAACACAGATTCAACCATAAAGACCAGGGAGGTTTTCCAATGCCTCGCAAAGAAGGGCACCTATTGGTAGATGGGTAAAAATAAAAAGCAGACATTAAATATCCCTTTGAGCATGGTGAAGTTAAAAATTACACTTTGAATGGTTTATCAATACACCCAGTCACTACAAAGATACAGGCCTTCCTAACTCAGTTGCCGGAGAGGAAGGAAACTGCTCAGGAATTTTTCCATGAGGCCAATGATGACTTTAAAACAGTTACAGTTTAATGGCTGTGATAGGAGAACTCTGAGGATGGATCAACAACATTGTAGTTACTCCACAATACTAACCTAAATGACAGTGAAAAGAAGGAAGCCTGTACAGAATAAAAATATTCCAAAACATGTACCCTGTTTGCAACAAGGCACTAAAGTAATACTGCAAAAAAAAACGTGGCAAAGCAATTACATTTTTTGTCCTGAATAGAAAGTGTTATGTTTGGAGAAAATCCAATACAAAACATTACTGAGTACCGCTCTTCATATTGTCAAGCATAGTGGTGGCTGCATCTTGTTATGGGTATGTTTGTAATTGTTAAGGACTGGGGAGTTTTTCAGGATAAAAAAGAAACGGAATGGCGCTAAGCACAGGCAAAACCCTAGAAGAAAACCTGGTTCAGTCTACTTTCCATGAGACACTGGGAGATGAATTCACCTTTCAGAGGGACAATAACATAAAACACAAGGCCAAATCTACACTGGAATTGCTTACCAAGAAGACTGACTGATACTGAGTGGCCGAGTTACAGTTTTGACTTAAATCTACTTGAAAATCTATGGCAAGACCTGAAAATGTTTGTTTCAATATCTAGCAATGATCAACAACCAATTTGACAGAGCTTGAAGAATTTTTTAAAGAATAATGGGTAAATGTTGCACAATTCAGGTGTGGAAAGCTCTAAGAGACTTACCCAGAAAGACTCACAGTTGTAATCGCTGCCAAAGGTGCTTCTACAAAGTATTGACTCAGGGGTGTGAATACTTGTGTAAATTACATATTTTGGCATTTCATTTTCAATAAATGTGAAAAAAAATTCTACAAACATGTTTTCAAGGCAATCATTTTTTTTATTCAGGCTGTAAAACAATAAAATGTGGAATAAGTCAAGGGGTATGAATACTTTCTGAAGGCACTGTAAGTACATATCCTAACTTCAGTGAGCCAAGAGGAAATTTAGTGGAAAATGACCCATGAGAATATTTGGGTCAAATGTGACCCAGCTACAGTTTATGGGGAAAATAAGTAATATTATTTATGTAAAATAATATTTTGTACAATATGTTTGAATTTTTGGAGTATGATAAATATGAATTTGTGTTTTACATTTTTCTGTCACAATTTTTGTCCTGTTTCACCTCCAATTCAAGCCACCAGGAGGCCTGAGTGTAACGCATATAGAACCTTACAATTGGGAGTGTAAAAGCTGGAGTTGGGGCACAGGCATTTTGGCATTGATTGCCCTGTAAATTTGTTTCAGTTGGGTTGATTCAGACAGTCTGTTGTTTTACGCTATGGAAGTTTGCAAGAGTATTATATGGTTATCACGGTAATATTCATTAGGACATGCATACCATAGCAAATGTGGATGGATTGAATCTCTTCCCTTTTAAGAAATGGCACTGGGTATTACATTTACATAACATTTGATTAGTTTAGCAGACAATCTCATTTGCGATTTACAGTTAGTGCACTCATCTTAAAGGGGTCATCTTCTACAGCCATAGAAAATATGTAATTGCTACATCAATTTTTGGACTATTAATGATATGTACCTATTGATTCTTGAAGAATATAATTTATACACTGAGCGTTCAAAACATTAGGAACACCTGCTCTTTCCATCACATACAGTGCCTTCAGAAAGTGTTCATAACCCTTCACTTATTCCACGTTGTTGTGTTAAATCCTGAATTCAAAATGGATTAAATATATCATTTTTCTCACCCATCTACACACAATACCCCATAACTGGAAAACATGTTTTCAGAAATTGTAGCAAATTTGTTGAAAATTAAATTCAGATAGATTCAGATAGATAAGTATTTACACCTCTGAGTCCCCCCTTGTAGAAGCATGTTTGGCAGCGATTACACCTATAAGTATTTCTGGGTAAGTCTCTAAGAGCTTTCCGCAACTGGATTGTGAAACATTTGCCCACTATTATTTTCAAAATTCTTCAAGCTCTGTCAAATTGGTTGTTGATCATTGCTAGACAAACATTTTCCGGTCAAGCCATAGATTTTCAAGTAGATTTAACTCAAAACTGTATCTCAGCCACTCAGGAACATTCCCCGTCTTCGTGGAAAGCAACTCCAGTTTAGATTGGGCCTTGTGTTCTAGGTGATTGTCCTGCTGAAAGGTGCATTCATCTCCCAGTCTCTCGTGGAAAGCAGACTGAACCAGGTTTTCCTCTAGGATTTTGCTTGTGCTTAGCTCCATTAGTTTTTAATCCTGAAAACTCCCCTATCCGTAAGGATTCCAAGCGAACCCATAACGTGATGCAGCCACCATTATGCTTGAAAATATGAATAGTGGTACTCAGTAATGTGTAACACTTTGTATTCAGGACAAAAATGTAATTGCTTTGCCACATTTCTTGCAGTATTACTTTAGTGCCTTACTGCAAAGAGGATGCATGTTTTGGAATATTTTTATTCTGTACAGGCTACCTTCTTTTCATTGTAATTTAAGTTAGTATTGTGGAGTAACTACAATGTTGTTGATCCATCCTCAGAGTTTTCCTATCACAGCCATTAAACTGTAACTGTTTTAAAGTCACCATTGGCCTCATGGTAAAATCCCTGAGTGGTTTCCTTCCTCTCTGACAAGTGAGTAAGGAAGGCCTGTAACTTTGTCGTGACTGGGTGTGTTGATACACCATCCAAAGTGTAATTTATAACTTCACCATGCTCAAAGGGATATTGAATATTTTTATTTTGTACAGGTTTCCTTCTTTTCACTCTGTCATTTAGTATTGGGAGGATGCTCTAGCCAACAAACAGCAGAGACTTGAGGACACCATTCCAACCTGGAACTGAGCTAGATACAAATTCAATTAGCACTAAGGTGTGAAGTAAAAGGCCTTTGGGCCCAACAAGTGTCAGGAGTCCTTGAAGCGTCCTCTGAAGCCCCGTCTTGCTGTCCAAAGACCATTCACTGGCATTTTCTACAAGAAAGCTTCTTCCAAGTGGGTGTGACACCTACTGTTACACCTACTCCCATTGCCTGCTGCACTGCTGCTTGGATTCCACCTGGCGATCTGTTCACCGTCTGCCCTGGCCTGTCTCCCCCTGTCTGGTACAGGTACCTCCATCACACTCACCCGTCTCTCCCGAGCTTTCGCTCGCCTCCAGCACACACGCACTGTTGGGGCGACTGACTTGAACTTACAATGGCTAGCCCCAAGTCTTTAAATATTACTTTTTTTCTTGTGCATTTTGCTATTTGCCTCATGACTCCTGCATACTTTGTTGACTACAAACTTTCTTTACCCAACCGTGGGACAGACTATGTTTGTTCCCACACTCGGGACTCTGACTCTCTGCTGGTTACACAGACTTTTGGCCTCCCATCCTATTCTAACCACCTCTCGCCGGCTTTGTATTCATGTTACCTGATGAAATTGCTGTACAATATGATCTTGTTGCCATCTGATGCACATTCAGATGTCATAAATCAGCACTGCAGATCTCTCCCTGTCCTCTGCCGTGCCTTGATTGCATTACTGTTGATGATATCTGGAAATGCGTATGTACACCCTGGCCCATCTATAGTTGCTAGCCCAATTCTGACTTGTGCTCTGATATCTGCTTCACTGATTTCTGCTCTCGTAAAAGCCTGGGTTTTCTGCACGTTAACACTAAAAGCTTATTACCTAAAATGGATCAGTTGAAAGTGTGAGTTCACAGCTCCAATCCAGATGTGTTGGTCATCACTGAGACGTGGTTAAGAAAGAGTGTTTTGAATATTGGTGTTAACCTTTCTGGTTCTAACCTTTTTCGGCAAGACAGATCTTCAAAAGGTGGGGGAGTGGCACTCTTTACCAAGGATCACCTTCAGTGCTCGGTTGTCTCCATCAAGTCTGTCCCCAAACAATTTGATTTGCTGGTTTTAAGCACTAAACTTTCAAATAAACTCAGCAAAAAAAGAAACGTCCTCTCACTGTCAACTGCATTTATTTTCAACATACTGTGTAAATATTTGTATGAACATAACAGGATTCAACAACTTAGACATAAACTGAACAGGTTCCACAGACATGTGACTAACAGAAATTGAATAATGTGTCCCTGAACAAAGGGGGGGTCAAAATCAGAAGTAACAGTCAGTATCTGCTGTGGCCACCAGCTGCATTAAGTACTGCAGTGCTTCTCCTCCTTATGGACTGCACCTGATTTGCCAGATCTTGCTGTGAGATTTTACCCCACTCTTCCACCGAGGCACCTGCAAGTTCCCGGACATTTCTGGGGGGAATGGCGCTAACCCTCACCCTCCGATCCAACAGGTCCCAGACGTGCTCAATGTGATTGAGATCCGGGCTCTTCGCTGGCCATGGCAGAACATTGACATTCCTGTCTTGCAGGAAATCACGCACAGAACGAGCAGTATGGCTGGTGGCATTGTCATGCTAGAGGGTCATGTCAGGATGAGCCTGCAGGAAGGGTACCACATGAGGGAGGAGGATGTCTTCCCTGTAACGCACAGCGTTGAGATTGCCTGCAATGACAACAAACTCAGTCCGATGATGCTGTGACACACCGCCCCAGACCATGAACGACCCTCCACGTCCAAATCGATCCAGAGTACAGGCCTCGGTGTAACGCTCATTCCTTTGACGATAAACGTGAATCCGACCATCACCCCTGGTGAGACAAAAACGCGACTTGTCAGTGAAGAGCAATTTTTGCCAGTCCTGTCTGGTCCAGCGACGGTGGGTTTGTGCCCATAGGCGATGTTGTTACCGGTGATGTCTGGTGAGGACCTGCCTTACAACAGGCCTGCAAGCCCTCAGTCCAGCCTCTCTCAGCTTATTGCGGACAGTCTGAGCACTGCTGGAGGGATTGTGCGTTCCTGGTGTAACTTTGGCAGTTGTTGCCATCCTGTACCTGTCCCGCAGGTGTGATGTTCGGATGTACCGATCCTGTGCAGGTGTTGTTACATGTGGTCTGCCACTGCAAGGACGATCAGCTGTCCATCCTGTCTCCCTGTAGCGTTGTCTTAGTACAGACAGTACAGACATTGCAATTTATTGCCCCGGCCACATCTGCAGTCCTCATGCCTCCTTGCAGCATGCCAAAGGCACGTTCACGCAGATGAGCAGGGACCCTGGGAATCTTTCTTTTGGTGTTTTTCAGAGTCAGTAGAAAGGCCTCTTTAGTGTCCTAAGTTGTCATAACTGTGACCTTATTTGTCTACCGTCTGTAAGCTGTTAGTGTCTTAGCGACCATTCCACAGGTGCATGTTCATTAATTGTTTATGGTTCATTGAACAGGCATTGGAAACAGTGTTTAAACCCTTTACAATGAGGATCTGTGAAGTTATTTGGATTTTTACAAATTATCTTTGAAAGACAGGGTCCTGAAAAAGGGGCGTTTCTTATTTTGCTAAGTTTAGCTCTTTGTTGACTGTTGCTGGGTGCTATCGTCCTCCATCAGCACCGGCCTGTACCCTACCTGCCCTAAGCTCTCTCCTGGCCCCTTACACTAAGTCTGAATTTGTCTTGCTAGGTGACCTAAACTGGGACATGCTTAATCCACCTGACCAAGTCCTAAAGCAATGGGACTCCCTAAATCTTTCTCAGATTTTCACCAATCCCACAAGGTATGACTCCAAACACCCAGAAAAGGCTACTCTCCTCAATGTTATCCTCACAAATAATCCTGATAGGTATCAGTCTCGTGTTTTCGGTAATGACCTTAGTGATCACTGTTTTATAGCCTGTGTTCGTAATGGCTGCTCAGTGAAACGACCTGTGCTGATTTGTCATAGACGCTTGCTAAAAAACTTTCATGAGCAAGCCTTCCTTCATGAACTGGCCTCTGTAAAATGGTATAGAATCAGCTTGATCTCCCCTCTGCCAAAGACGCTTGGACCTTCTTTTTTGATATTTTCAGTGGTATTGTTAACAAACACGCCCCCATAAAGAAAATTAGAATTAAAAACAGGATCAGCCCCTGGTTCGACCGTGATCTTGTAGAGTTACTCCACCTCAAGAATTGCATTTGGCGAAAGACTCGGCACATGCATACTCAAGCTGACTTATTTCTCATTCAGGCAAATGAGAAATAAGTGCACTCAGGCTATCCGGAAGGCCAAAGTTAGTTACTTTAAGGAGCAGTTCTCTCTCTCTGGGTCTAACCCCAAAAAGTTCTGGAAAACGGTTAAAGACCTGGAGAATAAACCCTCCTCCTCACAGCTGCCCATGTCTCTTAATGTTGATGATGTGGTTGTTACTGACAAGAAGCACATGGCTGAGCTCTTTAATCACCACTTCATTAAGTCATGATTCCTATTTGACTCAGTCATGCCTCTTTGCCTGTCCAACATTTCCTCATCTCCCACCCCTTCTAATGCGACTATCCCCGATGCTTCTCCCTCTTTTTCCTCTGCCCCACTACAAAGTTTCTCCCTGCAGGCAGTCACTGAGTCTGAGGTGCTAAAGGAGCTCCTTAAACTTGACCCCAAAAAACCATCTGGGTCAGATGGTTTAGACCCTTTCTTCTTTAGGGTTTTATCTTTATCTCAGTTCTATCATTGCCAAGCCTATCTCCAACCTTTTTAACCTGTCTCTCCTTTCTGGGGAGGTTCCCATTGCTTGGAAGGCAGCCACAGTTCGTCCTTTATTTAAAGGGGGAGATCAAGCTGATCCTAAATGTTATAGGCCTATTTCTATTTTGCCCTGTTTATCAAAAGTGTTGGAAAAACTTGTCAATAACCAATTAACTGGCTTTCTTGATGTCTATAGTATTCTCTTGGGTATTCTCTGGTTTCCGCTCAGGTTATGGATGTGTCACTGCAACCTTAAAGGTTTTCAATGATGTCACCATTGCCCTTGATTCTAAGCAATATTGTGCTTCTATTTTTATTGACTTGGCCAAAGCTTTTGATACGGTAGACCATTTCATTCTTGTGGGCCGGCTAAGGAGTATTGGTGTCTTTAAGTGGTCTTTGGCCTGGTTTGCTAACTACCTCTCTCAAAGAGTGCAGTGTATAAAGTCAGAAAATCTGCTGTCTCAGCCACTGCCTGTCACCAAGGGAATACCCCAAGGCTCAATCCTAGGCCCCACGCTCTTCTCAATTTACATCAACAACATAGCTCAGGCAGTAGGAAGCTCTCTCATTCATTTATATCCAGATGATACAGTCTTATACTCAGCTGGCCCCTCCCTGGATTTTGTGTTAAACGCTCTACAACAAAGCTTTCTTAGTGTCCAACAAGCTTTCTCTACCATTAACCCTGTTCTGAACACCTCCAAAACAAAGGTCATGTGGTTTGGTAAGAAGAATGCCCCTCTTCCCACAGGTGTTATTACTACCTCTGAGCGTTTCGAGCTTGAAAAAATGAAAAGAAACTGCAACTTAAGATCTTAACCGTCATTTGGATTGAAGGGCTCCAGGACCAAGAACAAGTCTAACAAGTGTTTAGAATTATTTTTGTTGTATTAATGCTATTTAATCTCTCATCAGACTAATATTATTCTGTTTGTCCTGTGGGTACCTTTGCCACTGTTCCACCCCTTGTGTATTGCGCTGTCATGGTGTATTACACCTCATACAAGTACTTGGGAGTATGGCTAGGCGGTGCACTGTCCTTCTCTCAGCACATATCAAAGCTGCAGGCTAAAGTTAAATCTAGACTTGGTTTCCTCTATAATAATCGCTCCTCTTTCACCCCAGCTGCCAAACTAACCCTGATTCAGATGACCATCCTACCCATGTTAGATTACGGAGACATAATTTATAGATCGGCAGGTAACGGTGCTCTCGAGCGGCAAGACGTTCTTTACCATTCGGCCATCAGATTTGCCGCCAATGCTCCTTATAGTACACATCACTGCACTCTATACTCCTCTGTAAACTGGTCATCTCTGTATACCCATTGCAAGATCCACTGGTTGATGCTTATTTATTAAACCCTCTTAGGCCTTACTCCCCCCTAGCTGAGATATCTACTGCAGCCCTCATCCTCCACATACAACACCCATTCTGCCAGTCACATTCTGTTAATGGTCCCCAAAGCACACACATCCCTGGTTCGCTCCTCTTTTCAGTTCGCTGCAGCTAGCGACTGGAACGAGCTGCAACAAACACACAAACTGGACAGTTTTATCTCAATCTCTTCATTCAAAGACTCAATCATGGACACTCTTACTGACAGTTGTGGCTGCTTTGTGTGATGTACTGTTGTCTCTACCTTCTTGACCTTTGTGCTGTTGACTGTGCCCAATAATGTTTGTACCATGTTTTGTGCTGCTACCATGTTGTGTTGCTACAATGTTGTTGTTATGTTGTTTTGCTACCATGCTGTGTTGTCATGTGTTGCTGCCTTGCTATGTTGTTGTCTTAGGTCTCTCTTTATGTAGTGTTGTGTTGTCTCTCTTGTTGTGATGTGTATTTTGTCCTAGATTTATGTTGTATTTATTTATTTATTTTAATCCCAGGCCCCCGTCCCCGCAGGAAGCCTTTGGTAGGCCGTCATTGTAAGTAAGAGTTTGTTCTTATCTGACTTGCCTAGTTAAATAAAGGTTAAATAAATAAAATAAAAATTGTGGAGTAACTATAATATTGTTGATCCATCCTCAGTTTTCTCCTATCACAGCCATGGAGTACAGAGATGAGGTAGTCATTCAAATATC
This sequence comes from Salvelinus namaycush, assembly GCF_016432855.1. NCBI lineage: Eukaryota > Metazoa > Chordata > Actinopteri > Salmoniformes > Salmonidae > Salvelinus > Salvelinus namaycush. The sequence continues at coordinate 39,527,317 of NC_052312.1, forward strand.
ATGTTAAACACTATTATTGTACACAGAGTCCATGCAACTTATTGTGACTTTTTAAGCACATTTTTACTCCTGAACCTATTTAAGCTTGCCATAACAAAGAGGTTGAATACTTATTGACTCAAGACATTTCAGGTCTTCAGTTAAAACATAATTCCACTTTGACATCATGGGGTATTGTTTGTAGGCCAGTTACAAAATATCTATATTTAATCAATTTTAAATTCAGGCTGTAACGCAACAGTCTCCCTCAACAAATTATATTTAAAAACAAGTTTTATTAGATATAATTACTGGGAATAAATATAGTGACATAACACATTGTACACAGAGACATCTAGAGCAGGGATCTTTAACCTTTTCATGCCCAGCGACCCCACCCCACCCCACCCCACCAGTATAACTTTAAACCGTCCCCTCGCCCCGACACGGGCGCGAACCAGGGACCCTCTGCACACATCAACAACGGTCGCCCACGAAGCATCGTTACCCATCGCTCCACAAAGGCCACGGCCCTTGCAGAGCAAGGTGCAACACTACTTCTAGGTTTCAGAGCAAGTGACGTAACTGATTGAAACGCTAGTAGCGCGTACCCGCTAACTAGCTAGCCATTTCACATCCGTTACACTCACCCCCCTTTCAACCTCCTCCTTTTCCGCAGCAACCAGTGATCCGGGTCAACAGCATCAATGTAACAGTATAACTTTAAACCGTCCCCTCGCCCCGACACGGGCGCGAACCAGGGACCCTCTGCACACATCAACAACTGACACCCACGAAGCGTCGTTACCCATCGCTCCACAAAAGCCGCGGCCCTTGCAGAGCAAGGTGCAACACTACTTCTAGGTTTCAGAGCAAGTGACGTAACTGATTGAAACGCTAGTAGCGCGTACCCGCTAACTAGCTAGCCATTTCACATCCGTTACATTAGCAACACATCTTGTCTTATCAGGTGAATGATAATGGCAAGGAGAAGTAATCAACATATTAAAATTAATGGATTTGGTAGACCTGCTCTTTCCATGACAGACTGACCAGGTGAAATCGATGATCCCTTATTGACAACACTTTAAGGATGTTTAACCCTTGAGATAATTGAGACATGGATTCTGTATGTTTGCCATTCAGAGGGTGAAAGGGCAAGACAAAATATTTAAGTGCCTTTGAACGGGGTATGGTAGTAGGTGCCAGGCGCACCGGTTTGAGTGTCTACTGCAACGCTGCTGGGTTTTTCATGTTCATGAGTTTCCTGTGTATCAAGAATGGTTCACCATCCAAAGGACATCCAGCCAACTTCACACAACTGTGGGAAGCATTGGAGTCAACATCCCTGTGGAACACTTGACACCTTGTCGAATCCATGACCCGACGAATTGAGGCTGTTCTGAGGGAAAAGTGGGGTGAAACTCAATATCAGGAAGGCGTTTCTAATGTTTTGTACACTCAGTGTAAATGCCTCATGAGCTTAGTTCAACTGTCATACCCCATCAGAATCCAAAATACAAGCTTGTTTTACTTTGTAAACAAAGTATAAACACCATATAGCCTCAAAACATGGTTAAAACTAGCCTTTGTATATTATGGAAGGTCACTCCTTGCAACCATAGCTCTATGAATTTCACTGGTTACATTTCTCCAGCCCCAGTAGTCAGCTTTTTACCAAAACGGGGAGGACGATTTGTTATCGTTTCAACTGCTGATTGCTGCTTTAAGGTCCCCAGCTGAGACAACCAACCATCACATTAAGTAAAAATGTTCCTCAAAGCAGTCATCACTGAGCTGATCAAGTAAATGAAGTGGTAACCAAGGACTATTGTGGAAAGTATATGAATCCCTATTGAACTAAGTATATGGCTCTACTCTGACGGCACAGATCTCAACTTTCAAAGACCTTCTAGTACTTTATACTGCACATATCTGTACATCTACGCATACCTTTTTTCACACTACTGAGCCAAACCCTAGGATTATTCTAGGCCAAGCCAAGCTCTACTGTGCCAGCCTGGTTACACATCCATTGTAGTTGCTAAAACTGTGCTGGAAAGGACCATGTGAAAGCCAGCTCCGTACGGTTGGGGTTAGCACAAGTGTGAAAAGGGTATGAGTATGCTTAGTTCCTGGAAGTCAATATCAATACCATTTCCACTGACTTCAAATGTTACTGTCAATTATGAAGCACAGACATGTTTTGCTGGAAGTCTGCCAACGTTTGGCCTTTTATTGGACAATGTAACAAAGGTAGATCAGACAACACAAATCAACAGAATCAACATTCAAAGTGACAAACACACCAAGAGGTTTTCATAAAGTGCTGACCAAGAAAACAGACAAAGTAACTTAGACATGAAGACCACATAGAAAAGTAAAAATATGATCAATGAAAAGACTCAGATGACAAAACAAAATTAAAATCTACCTCACGATAACTTCCCCCTCTGGAAAATGATTAATGGCTTTGCTTGTCCTTTAGTTGCCATCGCCTCGACGTGTTCAAAGGATGTGTAACAGGCATATTATCAGTAGTAACTCATTTGAGATTTGACCATGTAATAAAAAATAAAAAAAACTTGTACTTTGTGCAATTCTCATTTGTAAAAAATATTAAAACCCTAGTTTCTAGTACATTCTAACGCCACTCAGCAACAGTCATTTCTAAAGGCACACGAGAAACATTACAACAGTGCTTAATTTGACCTCTAAAATGGAAAACACCCCATCATCATCCAGTCTGTGACAAAGAAAAACAAACGTCTATATTCAATCAAACCTCCATCAATGAAAAGCTTATCCACACCGAGCACAAACATTCAGTCCAGTTATACTTCCTGTCAAACATTTAGTTACAATAACCTGCTTTGTAATGAATAATTAACATTTTCAAAGTGTGCTGCCTTAGTTAGCTCTGCACAGAAATGACCCTTTCTGAAAAGAAAATGCCAATGTTTAAAAAGTATAACTTTTATATGCAGAGAAAAATATGTATCAGATCAGATGGACAAAGGTAGAGCCCTCTAGGGAACCTCAAGACATACGAATAGACATTAGAAAGCTTTCAAAAACACTCAAAATGATGGAAAAAGGATAAGAAACAAAAGGCTGGTGATGGGATGTTGGTTTACAATGCTTCCATTGAGTGTTTCTGTGTTAGGCTTAAGACTGAATTGAGCTGACCTCAGATAAAATCAGTATCACTCACTTCTCAACCCATTCAAAGACAGTATAAAAACATACTTATTGTCAAATGCTATTGAAGCATGAGCTTTCGACAACAGGACAATAAAATGACAAGGTAAGTAACAAAGAAAATCGTACCAACTGAGAAACAAATGTAAAGATGGTAGCGGTGCAAATGGCGTTTTGAAAGTTCCACACTGGCGTGTGTCTTGACAGTTGCTGCATCTGTAACCGGTTGGGTATATATTTGTGTGGACATTGGTGTTCCCCAGAATCCTGGTTGGGGACTTATTCAGACAAATACCGTGATGGAAGCACTAATGTTCAGTAGGACAGTACAGTCCCTCCCCGTCACGTTACTACGTCCCCCAACTACGTCTCACGTCTTCTGATGCCTTCTACCGTTCATTTCAAAATAAGGGTCCTCGCTTTTGTTCTTGAGTTGGGTCTTCTTTGTGAGAGCAGTGCTCTTTTGGGAAGGGAGGGCTTTGATGTTGGGGCTGGTATTTTGGGGGGCCGTTTTGGTGGGCTGCGGTTTGAGAGAGGGGGTGATGGTAGAGGGCGCTTGCCTCCGTACTGCCCTCTGGGCAGTTGGTACCGTTCTCTGGTTGGTCTTGCCAACAGCAGTAGAGCCACTAGGGGCCCCTGGTAACGGCCCAGGGGTGCCGCCACATAGAGGCACAACCACTTTGGGGATGGCCCTGGTTTGGGCCTGGCTTTTGGCTGTGGTGTCTTTGCTCTTGGGGAGTGAGATGGTGGATTTGGGCAGGGCTGTTGTGGCAGTCCTGGAGGTAGGGGTTAGTGTCCTGGCGGGTTGGGCTGTTGCCGGCCTGGGTGTTGGCACAGTCACACGGGGGGTTGGACGGACCCGTCTGGCAGCATCCAGACGAAGGCGCGAGGCCGGGGAGGCGGGCCGTCTCTGAGACAGGCGGCGTTGAGTGGCGCCGGTTGGGGGTCGGCCCTCTTTCTGGAAGGGGACCCTTGATGGGGCTGTGGCGGGGCGAGGCACTGTGATGGAGGTGTGGGTGGATGGAGTGGAGGAGGGTTTAGGACATTTACGGGAGGGCTCGGGGCACACAGGGCTACGAGGCTGGGAGAGGGCGCCACGAGGGGACGGTCTGAGCTTCAGCTTGGGGGCAGAAGGAGCCACGGCTGAGGAAAAAGAGGAATGGAGCAGAGGCGCCGTCTGCTGGCTCTTGCCACTGTGAATGGAAGGGCTTGGGCCCTGCTGCGAAGACAGGGTGGGCAACACAGCAGCCACCTTCTTGGGGATTGGCAAGGGCTTCTGGGTGGGCTTCTTGGGGGAGGGAAGGGGCATCTGCAGGATCTTTTTGGGTGCTGCGGCTGCTTTCCTGGGCAGAGTAGGGGTCGAGACGGGGGTGCAGGTGGCTTTGGAGGCCGAACCAGAGGAAGACGAGGAAGAAGACGAGGGGATGAGGTTGACTGCAGCGAGAGGGTCCATGTCAGGTGGAGGGGCTGCTGCTGCAGAGCCGTGGCCGCCGTGGCCCGGTGGACCCTTCTGGTATGCCAGGATCTTCTGCTCCAGAGTGGTGAACTGGAGCACCCGGCCGGGGTCATACTTGAGCAGGAAACCCCTTAGGGTGTCCCAGCCACCCCCCACACGCACCATCACATGCTTCCCATGCAGCATCTATCACAGTGAGAGAGAGAGTGACAGGGACACATGTGAGACATTGCAGTTGGTCTCTTTAAAGGGTTAACATGGTTATTTTTTACTTAACTATTTCTTGAGACCAGCATCTACACTCACTCCTACTACTTACCACTCACTCCTACTACTTACCACTCACTCCTACTACTACTACTACTACTTACCACTCACTCCTACTACTACTACTACTTACCACTCACTCCTACTACTTACCACTCACTCCTACTACTTACCACTCACTCCTACTACTTACCACTCACTCCTACTACTTACCACTCACTCCTACTACTTACCACTCACTCCTACTACTTACCACTCACTCCTACTACTTACCACTCACTCCTACTACTTACCACTCACTCCTACTACTTACCACTCACTCCTACTACTTACCACTCACTCCTACTACTTACCACTCACTCCTACTACTTACCACTCACTCCTAACTACTCACTCCTAACCACTCACTCCTAACCACTCACTTCTCACTCCTACTACCACCACAACTAACCGCTCACTATTCACTCCTACTACCACCAACTAATATCTACAGTGCTGCCAACTACTATCTACAGCTACCATCTATTTTTCAGCTGCTGTTTGAGGGAAGTGTTAACGCTGTACCTTGGCCAATAATGATGTAATCCCTCCTGTAGGTCCAGTACTAACAAGATCCACTCTGCTTCCCTAATGAGCTTAGGGTGTGATCTGCTGCTGTGTAGAACCGTGAGCAACAGACAGACCTTTCCTCCTTCCTTTATCCTACACCGCTGCGTTTTACACTTGGCACGGCTTTTTACTTTCCAGTTGTATCACCATTTTAGCAGCCTTAAATACCCAACATCGGTACTAAGCTTACTTTCCCAAAATGTCTTTGTCTCAAGTCTACAGGACTATCTAGTAGGGTTGGTCTCAAGTCTACAGGACCATCTAGTCTATATAGTAGGGTTGGTCTCAAGTCTACAGGACTACCTAGTCTATATAGTAGGGTTGGTCTCAAGTCTACAGGACTCTCTAGTCTATATAGTAGGGTTGGTCTCAAGTCTACAGGACTACCTAGTCTATATAATAGGGTTGGTCTCAAGTCTACAGGACTATCTAGTAGGGTTGGTCTCAAGTCTACAGGACTACCTAGTCTATATAATAGGGTTGGTCTCAAGTCTACAGGACTATCTAGTAGGTTGGTCTCAAGTCTACAGGACTATCTAGTCTATATAGTAGGGTTGGTCTCAAGTCTACATGACTACCTAGTCTATATAGCAGGTTGGTCTCAAGTCTACAGGACTACCTAGTCTATATAATAGGGTTGGTCTCAAGTCTACAGGACTATCTAGTAGGTTGGTCTCAAGTCTACAGGACTACCTAGTCTATATAGCAGGTTGGTCTCAAGTCTACAGAACTATCTAGTCTATATAATAGGGTTGGGTCTCAAGTCTACAGGACTCTCTAGTCTATATAGTAGGGTTGGTCTCAAGTCTACAGGACTACCTAGTCTATATAGCAGGTTGGTCTCAAGTCTACAGAACTATCTAGTCTATATAGCAGGTTGGTCTCTAGTCTACATGACTATCTAGTCTATATAATAGGGTTGGTCTCAAGTCTACCTAGTCTATATAGCAGGTTGGTCTCAAGTCTACATGACTACCTAGTCTATATAGTAGGGTTGGTCCCAAGTCTACAGGACTATCTAGTCTATATAATAGGGTTGGTCTCAAGTCTACAGGACTACCTAGTCTATATAGCAGGTTGGTCTCTAGTCTACATGACTACCTAGTCTATATAGTAGGGTTGGTCTCAAGTCTACAGGACTACCTAGTCTATATAGCAGGTTGGTCTCAAGTCTACAGGACTACCTAGTCTATATAGCAGGTTGGTCCCAAGTCTACAGGACTATCTAGTCTATATAGTAGGGTTGGTCTCAAGTCTACAGGACTACCTAGTCTATATAGCAGGTTGGTCTCTAGTCTACATGACTATCTAGTCTATATAATAGGGTTGGTCTCAAGTCTACCTAGTCTATATAGCAGGTTGGTCTCAAGTCTACAGGACTATCCAGTCTATAGTATGTGAAGGTATAAAGGACCAGACAAGTACTGACCATAGAATTATGTCATGTGTAGTAATTTAATTTATACGGTGCTGACACAGCCAAACGTGTGCCAGGTACCAAGACTGAACCTTTGGATTAGTGGCCAGGTAATGAATGAGGTTACGGTGGAGAGATGTTTCCTGGTCTCTTGGCAGAGGACAGAAAGGGTGTGTCACTAGCTACAGGTCTAATGCTCACTTAGCAGTTGAATTGACCCCAACACTGGTGTTCAATGCTTGGTTGGGAGTGTTCAGTGTGTCACTACACAGTGTGTGCTGCTCACCCGGATGAAGAGGGTCTTGTCTCCCAGTCTGTAACGGCCCTCTGACAGGTATTCAATAGATACTCTCTGGGAGCAGTTACACGGAGGCTCGTCCGTCAGATGTTGCTCCTGTAACACAGAGATGGAGAATTAACATGGGCCTATAGAGTCCTGGATAAGTAAGTAAGAACATGAGAAAGAAATTCTCTAAAACATTGAGAAACCCTGTTTCATTATCCATCGCCTAAGGATAAAGCGGAGTTGCTAACAGGAAAACCCAATGAACCGATGAACTCAAATGAAACAATTTTAAGTTGCAAAGACTTGAAAGGCTATAGAACAGCATTCAGTAGCAGCCTCAATACTGTAGTTGAAGAGGACCGCTTTGGCAAACACACTAATCAAAGGCTAAGAGTCATGCAGCTTAGGCTGTGGACACAGGAAGCGTTCTGATGTTCGTTGATGTTCTGACTGCGCTGCATTGGTGCCACAGGCTACAGAGTCACATGACCCCGGATGGATGGAGCATCACAAAGACCATAATGACTCATACAGCCCTGAGCAGCGAGGCAACTAGAGCCACTGCTGCCGCCATTTTGGATCTGATGAACTGGGTCACCAACTAACTATTTTAATAGAACAACAAGAGATGAGACTAAAGTGGAGCCGAGTCCCTATTTAGTCAGTACAAATTTGACAATAGCAGTTTTAACTCTTGGAGTGACTTACCCCAGGCTGGTAGAGGCCCCCATGCTGGCAGCACACAGTGAAGGTTTTGACTGCAGGAGCAGGCTCTGTAGTCTTCAGCAGGGTCTCCTCCAGCTCAATCTCCTTCTCCAGTTTCACCAGTACCGGAGGCTCCACCCCATACCTATGGAGAAAAACAGATCAGTTCAGTGCTCTAAAGGGACTGTTAGGAAAGGAAAAAATATGCCACACATTTGCATTTTTGCTGCATTGTCCATCTTTCTACCTCAACACAGCTGCAACATACCACATTGCATAACTACAGGATCAGTGAAAGGTCAAAACAAAATGTGGTGGTCATGTTCTAGAATGATCTTATCTTACATTTGTCACAGTGCAACACCTACAGCACATACAGTGCCAGTCAAAAGTTTGGACACACCTACACATTCAAGGGTTTTTCTTTATTTTCTACATTGTAGAATAATAGTGAAGACATCAAAACTATGAAATAACACATGGAATCACTGTAGGCATGTCCTTTTGACTGGTACTGTACATCAATCAACCAAGGGAAACTTACTTGGAGACGATGCGGCCGATCTCTAGCAGACACAGACACACCTGCCTGGGATCCTTGTGCAGAACTGCGAGACAGAGAAAATACATACTGTAGAGAGACAACATGGTTGTATAGTATCGCAGCAGTGTCACAAACCCATTACTTTTAATGAGGTGTTCACATAAAGAACCTTTGTTAATTGCTCTCTATGGTGGATCCTATTATGTCATTAAGGAGGATGGCTTAAACAAAAGCCAGACAATGGCTGCAGCGGAGGCATCTGCTCCGTTCAGTCATTAAAGGCTTACAACTCAGCCCATGTTCCTTTGAACCGATTAAGCTAAGAAGCCATTAATCAACTCCAAGGGTAATGTCGTAATGTATCAAACAACACCAAGGGCAACATAGTAATGTATTAATCAACTCCTAGGTAATTAACTCCAAGGATAATGTAGTAATGTTACAAGAGTGGTGGGATGGAATGGAGTTGGACCCTACCTCAACTGTACAACCATGGTTCTGCTCTACTGATTACACAAGACGGAATGGGTTTTGGTTTGATTGATACCTGTGGACATTCGTGCTAGAATGCTAAGCTAACTAGAGGCTGCCGAGAAAAAATAACCCAAATATACACTTCAAAACTGTCTGGAGCGATGGCCGTTTGTGATTAGCTCCTACTTGCTGTGCTTACTGGTCAGTACAGCCTCCCCACCAACTAAAACACGTACCTAGGCCCTCCGATTCAAACAGGTATGTCTCTTCCACGCCTATGTGGCGACACCAGCCCAGGAAGTTGGCAGTGTTGTCGCGGGCGAAAAAGGACCCTGGAGAGGCATTGCACTTACATGCCACCTTCTTCATGGGAAACAACTGCAGGGAAAGGCATTCAAATAGTACAACAAATTAACCACACATGCATTGCATCACAGTTGACATATGACCATTCTTGGTTAGGTAATATTTTCAAATGGACAGAAAAACAAATAATTTCAGAACCAAACGCACCAACTCTTTTCAGATGGGAAACAGACCGCCATCTCAAACTACCCTATCCTTACCACTCCCCTACTTTTCCTTAATATCCTGTTCCCCCTGCCATTCCTCTAATCACAGCTCACCTTGCCCATATCCGAGGCCCCGCTCTGAGAGATCCTGCTCTGCAGAGCTCCGATTAGCCGACACAGCTTCACCCCGTTGTTCAGCTCCTCCATGAAGCTCTCCGCTCTCACCTCCTCTCCTGTGTATCAGAGACAAAGGAAAATATTAGCATGAGTGTGTTAGTGTGTATTGTTGGGAGTGAGGGGTGAGTGACAGGGCGAGACATTTAAGGCCAAATTATTAACAAAAAAGGAAGAATTCTAGGCTGCACATCCAACAAACTTCCATTGCCAGGTTCAGAGTACAAATAATGCCACAGGAACAAGACAACGACACACTTTTTGAATTATTTTCCCCCATGACCCGCCTGGTCTTACCCAGCATCCCGGTGAGCCAGATGGCCAGGTCCTCCTGCATGGGTACCAGTGTGGCTTCGTGGCGCACGGCCAGCCACTGGTCATACTGGAAGACATCGGCCAAGCCCGGCCCATGGCGCAGCGTCAAAGGGCTGCGTGGACTCTGCAGAGGCGTGTCAAACTTCTCCCCGAACCACATCTGCGGGGGGAGGAGAAAAAAGATAGAAAAAACACATTGAGTGACAAACTACCACCAGCTGGTGTCGTTACTATGGGAAGAGGGCAGAAAAAGGTTTTGGGGCTGACAATTAAATCTTCCTAGCATATCGCTTACATTCATCTGTCATTCAACCCTTCCATTATATTACAAGTGGTGTCAGCCTGGCAAAGGAAATGTGTCATTTTCAGAATGGATTTCAGCACTGTAGTGATTGTATCCAAATGCTCGTAGACTAAAGGAGCTGCACGGATCACTGGAAGTGGGTTTAGACACTGTTGGCAGTGGGATAGACCAGGGGGAGAAATCCAAAATCCTTCACTCACACAGGCTACTAGAACTCAGCCCCTGGCACACAGACTGTGCTTTTGTCAGGGCAAGAATAACATGATTGAAGGATATCAATTTTCATATCAGTATACAATTTCGACATTTGGACAAAAAAAAAAAAAAAATATCCAGCTACACTAATAAGATTGAAGTGCAAATAGACGGAGGAAAGGTTGCCTTGGAGAATGAGCAGCGTTTTGTATGACTCTAAAATGGAAGAATAGAAATAGGATATTGTCGAGACAACCAAGTCCTCTGAGACGGCCTACTAGATGTCTGTGGTGATATTCCACTCGCAGTGAGGGAAAGGAAATCAGCTGAGGGGAGGAGAATGCCTGGAGGCTGGAACAAGCCTTGTATCCTACAGTCACATCAGATCAACCTCCAATCATACACACAGCTGACAGTATATCCGCTATTGCTGCCTCTCTCCCACACCCTCACTGGTATATCATGATTGAGACTTTCCCTGGGTCTCGTTTGTTCTTTGGGAGTTTTTCCACGACCCCATTTGAGTGACTCTCAAACTTCAGTGGGGGTAGAGAACGGGGGTGAGTCAAGTTATCACTGCTGGAGATATCAGATGTCACAGAAAGCATCCCAGACTGACAAGAGAGTATGAGAGAGAAAGAAAATATGAGAGAGAAAGAGGGTATGAGAGAGAAAGAGAACAAGAGAAAGTAGGTGTGAGATAGAAAGAGATTGAGTGTAAATGGCCCTGCTCAGTAGAAAGTATTTAAAATTCTGTCTGGTTCTCAAAAAAAGTTGCATTTAATTAAAACACAGAAATTAGAAGAAATTCTCACAACTCCTCCTCCCCAACCCCCTCTCCCTTACATAACTGTTCTAAGGATAAGGTGCCTGGCTGGTGCTCTGGGCAAGGCAAGTCCACAACATATGTTGTTTTCCGTCTTACTCGCACCAAATATAGCTAATTAGAGAAAAGGCGACGAGGAGGGGAGTGTTTGAGTTACATAAACATGTGGAGATTACCACCATACCATTGGGGATTACCCGTGGTGACCTCTCCAGCGTCACCTGACTGGATGCAGGTTTCACAGAAATAAAAGCTTTAGTAGCCCTCACCGTAGGCTTATTATAGTTAGACATCAATTCAACTGATCCTTTATGGTAGTACTTGTGCAGTAGAATACCTACCCCCTTTGTGTCCAAATAAAATTGCTAAATGGTTTTGGGTACGGTGAAAACTTTAGACTCCTCCCAAGTATATGTTTAGTTTTCAGAATAAGGGTGTAGGGGTAGCCTGTGTACAGGCAAGTAGACTAACTGTGGAAACAAATACCGCCTAATCCTGGTAAATCTGGCACATAACAGAGGGAGATTGTAAGAGTTTTAAACATTGGACTTTAAAGCTCCCTCTTAATGGAACATAGTTAGGAAAGGGATTTAAAAACAGCAAATCTACATTCCTAATGCGTTCTTAATGAAGCCACCAAATAGCCATTCAGGATGATGTGGATCGCATAGATGTACACATACTAGGCCTCTTGATTGCATGTTGGTGTGATCACAAGACAGACACCAAGCCAATGAGTTTGAATACTTCTCAAATGCATCCGTTCACCCTTCCTTAACGGAATCACATGATTTGAGTGCAAAAAAACTAAGTATCCACTATATTGCTTTCACTAATAATGTCACATCAGATTAGTGATGGGGGAAAAAGATGTTTACAGTTACATATCGCGATAATATTTATTTGCGCTGTACCTGCGCCAAAACTCCAGTATTTTTCATCCTATATCTTGTTCTCCATCTTCTTTTTAAAATAGTGAGCCAACATGTTTTCAGCACTTTTATTTCCCTGACTGATCAACACTTATTTTCTCATGTCTCTCTCTTGTCTCTCTGCAGCAGACATAGGGTGAGCAATATGTTTGGAACATCAAAGCATAATAAAATCATAGTATCGAATCGTAATACATATTGTATCGGCACCGACGTATCATGATAATATTGTATCGTGAGGTCCCTGGCAATTCCCAGCCCTACATCAGATCAGTGATAACGTCAAGGACGAGAGGAAGGAAGGATTCAAACAGGGCCAGAGTTACACCTGCTAGTCCTTTATGCTCCTCCTAGTTGTGAAATCTTCCCATGGTTCTCGTTGACCTTTGACCTAGAGTAGAAACCCCCACAGGCAGGGCCGTAACCAAGGTCTGAGTTTTAGTGAGGTTTGGACAGGGGGGAAAGATGAAGCTCATTTACTGCATTTCTATACCATTTAAAAAATCCCAAATGCTATATGAAAAACAGCAAAAATAACCCTAGCCATAATCACATTCCCTTCAGTCATCTACAAACACATAGCCTATTTATTAGCTATACAATTAGCTGCTAAACATTAACCCAGCACCGTGATTAAAAACTATAATTGAATACGTTACAGGAGGGATTTTTGCAGCAAAAGTATTTTATTAACAAAAAGTAGACAAATGAGTTTGATTTACAGAACTTCTATTTTAGTTTTACAGACCATTTTCTGCAATTGTACACATTTTGCCATAACTTACGCCATGTTAATATAATATCTGAGTGAGAGTGACTAACAAAATACATAGGGGCCCCCTGGAGGTCAGGGCCCCTGGGCACGTGCCCTGTCGGTAATTCAGCCATGATTACTACAAGTTTAGATAGCTGGCTAAATTAACTAATTTACCAATCAAAACATGTTTTACTGACTATCAGTGAGTAACATAATTGCACTTAGTGTATTCCACTATCCTAACTCAACAGAAAGTTGAGATCCTTGACTGTGTGCCCCCCCCAAAATAAACCAAATAGTTTATTTAATTTGTTTTATTCAACAAAAAATGTACGAGATCCAGACCTCTGTGTCCTCATATGTAGTTACGGCCCTCCCACAGGGTCTTATTGGCCTCCTCAGATATCAGACGGCCTTGAGAGCAAACAGATTATGTTGCTGGAGATGAGACCAGTAAAAACAGTAAAGCAATTGGATTGGTGTCAGTCCGCCTCCTGAATAGACTAGCTAAACCAGGAAAGCGTTAGAGATTTTGAATGACTTGTGAGGGGGTCCTAAACTGACAGAAAAAGAAAAAGAAAAAAAAGAAATCACGATTTTGCTTTGCCATTGTATCCAAGCCATTTTGCTTACACCTGACTGCTACTCCTATCCTTTAGATATGTAAACACAGCAGGGATAGGGGCCACGGTATGAGAAGAGGTCTTTGGACTGGGCCTTTGAGGAAAAAGGAGTTACCCCCTTCTGAACAAAAAACAAACAATCCAAAAATCCTTGTATGTGCATGATAATAAGTCATTTTCTTACCTGTATGCCAGCCTGCACTGCCATCGCTGCAATCAGAGGAGATTCACCTTTTCATCCTGAAACAGACATGAGGCTATTAAGTATAAAATATCTAGAAAACAGCATTGGAACATGGGCCACAGCACTGAGGGTATCAAATCACCATTCTTATAGGAAATAGAGTCGAGTTTGCTGGCTTCTTGATCTTGCTTTGTGATTATATACCAATTATGGCAACACATTCAGGCATTCACATTCGATACATGTGGCTCACGCATCATCATGTCCTATCCACCACGTGCTAACAAAAACAACACTACCAGAACATCTGAAACATCTGCAGATGACACATGGTGAGGATGATACAGTCCACAGGGCTGAGAAACATCTGGCAGTAGCAACCATCTCTGTATATTTTGTCATTGTAACTTAGCTCACTTAATAGTAGAGCTTCCCTCTCGTCTAGGTAAGAACACTTTTCAAACACATTCAGCTAAAGGGTTGTTTAGCATGTAGTCTGGAAAGTTCCAGAATGGGATGGGACAATATTGATTCAGCATCAGTCCATGTTATCTATTACACCTTCCAGCCTTAACAGCTTCTACCCCCAAGCCATAAAACTGCTGAACAATTAATCAAATGGCCACCGGACTATTTACATTTACCCCCCCTCAATTTGTTTTGTACACTGCTGCTGCTTGCTGTTTATTATCTATGCAGAGTCACTTCACCCCCACCTACATGTACAAATTACATCAACTAACCTGTACCCCTGCACACTGACTCGGTACTCCCTATATATAGCCTTGATATTGTGTTACTTTTTACTTTAGTTTATTAAATATTATTATATATTTTCTTAACTCTTTTTGAACTGCGCTGTTTTAAGGGCTTGTAAGTAAGCATTTCACGTTAAGGTCTACACTTGTTGTCTTCGGCCCATGTGACAAATAAAGTTTGATTTGATTGAAAAGGACATGAGTCAAGGACCATGTGCCAAGTAAATGACATAGGTTAGTGACAAACGAATGAAACTATCTAGATTAGCTGTAAAGCACTGTGCTTTACCTTAAGAGATTATGACTCAAAGATTTACATGTTTTTTTTATGACTAAGCACACATATATATATATATATATCTCTCAAGGTATTGGAGTGGCCATCAAAGCCCTGACCTCAATCCTATAGAGAATTTCTGGGCAAAACTGAAAAAGTGTGTGAGAGAAAGGAAGCCTACAAACCTGACTCAGTTACACCAGCTTTGTCAGGAGGAATGGGCCAGAATTAACCCAACTTATTGTGGGAAGCTTGTGGAAGGCTACCCGAAACGTTTGACCAAAGTTTAACAATTTAAAGGCAATGCTACCAAATACTAATTGAGTGTATGTAATCTTCTGACCCACTGGGAATGTGATGAAAGAAATAAAAGCTGAAATAAATAATTCTCTACTATTATTCTGACATTTCACATTCTTAAAATAAAGTGGTGATCCTAACTGACCTAAGACAGGGAATTTTTACTCGGATTAAATGTCAGGAATTGTAAAGAACTGAGTTGAAATGTATTTGGCTAAGGTGTCTGTAAACTTTGACTTCAACTGTATATATACACACACACATATACACAAAACTATATATAATTCAGAATGTTTAAAAAATGTAAAGCTCTCCCTCTTCCTCCCAGGATGTAGGGGATTACCCAGAACCATCCCCTTGGCCCAAAGGATGTGTGTGTGTGAGAACGAGAGAGAGGGAGAGCGAGAGACAATAATGAGCTATACTAGCCTCTGACACTGACAGTTTAGTCAACAAGAAAACACAGCTCTTACCCCCCCAACACATACACACCCCAAAATTGCTCCCTTTCTCCCTCAGCAATCCACCCAAATCCCCTTCCCAGTCTGTTCTATAGGATAGAGACTGAGAATTTTAACTTCTCTACTGGGCTGAGCTCCAGTACTCAAACAAATGTCACCATAGACCCGAGGAGCAGGCAGCACAAACTAAGACCCTAGCGCTATGACCGCATTTCAATGTCATAGATAGGGTTGTAAAATTCCCGGGAACTTTCAATAAATTCCCTGGTTTTCCCCGAAATCTCAGATGGAGGATTAGCCAAGTCAGGAGGGAAGAAGCAGAAAATCCAGAATCCTCCACCAGGATATCTGGAAAACCAGGGAATTTATTGAAAGTTCCCAGAATTTTGCAACCCTAATCATAGATCCACATTTCAGCTACTTAATACGCTGTTGTCATTTCAAAGAAAGCTCTTTACGTGCACACATTTTTTTATGCATTCAGTTACTCTGACACAGCGTGAGAGAAATCAATCCATGTCTCATCTGTGATGCGTTGCTCTCGGCAGAGGACAAGATGACAGCAGTGCAGACAAGCAGAATTACCTTAGGACAGGAGGAAGACAGTAGTCATGTACGAAAAGAGCTGCGTAGAACCCCCAGAAAGTCGGAAAAACCCGTCTCCACCCTGCTTCTGACCGGAAAGCAGAAAGCGCAGCACAAACCATGCAGGCTCCTACTGGCTGGTTCCAGACTTCAGAGTGTGTAATGTCGACAGCGAGCGAGAGAATGACAGAGGGAGGAGAGAATGGAGGGAGGAGGGAGAGCCTTGACTAATGAAGTGGCTCTGCGGAGGCCCCCCACTCCTGCCACGGCCAGTCCTCCTCTCACAAAGCACCCATTGTTACACACCACACCCCCCTCCAGCCACCCCACACGTTCATCATCCCAACTCTGCAGCCTGCCCTGGGAGCTCCCTGCGAGAAGCTAGTGGAAATGGAGGGCTAGGGGGCAGGGGAACCAGCCACTTCCTCATCTCATCTCATCCTCCTTCCCCAACCCCCACCCAAAAAAACATGATAGCAAGGGGAAAGTTTGGTGTGGGGAAGACGGAAGAGAAAAGGGCAAGGGCCAGGGTTCAAATTACACATTGTGACTGTCCCAAAGTTAGCATTGTCTAATGCTTATACGGGTGCCTAGGCCAGTGCACAAGTCCTGATTTGCTAAAAGGTGACAAGCACTGCCATAGTTAGAACCCTGGCAAGACTTGCTCCTGGAGGAGATCAGTAGGCCTAAACTACTGGACAGTAGACAAACAAAGAGGGGGAGAAAGAAAGAATGGGGTGACTTTCAATTTGAGTAGGGAGGCGTATGGGGCTAACAGCAGAGGACAAAGGGAGCACTCGTCTCTAGAATGTGCTGCATCTGGGGCCCCAATGCGCGAGCTGAGAGAATGCCTCCCGGTGGGGACCAAAAGGGCAGCATGCGCGTCCACACCACCACCAAAAGTCAATGCGAGGGAGGGAGCGAGAAATGAAAAGAGGCATTCAAAAACAGAATGTGTTTTATGCTGCTGGGTTGGCTGAAGTGAATGTGCGAGTGTCTGAGTAAAGGGCAAGGCTCGCCACTTGACAAGGGCCGCAGCCTCGCACATTCTCTAGTGGTTGCTGAAACACTTGAACAATGCCTGTTCGCTCTTGGCAGCCCTGTTCAATCAAAACTGGTCTTCCAACAATGACCTTCGGGTCCAGAAAAAATGCACGTTTGAACGAATATGCATTTGAGCTAGTTTTTGCTTCACAATGTAAACCTTGTTTGGTACATTATTATACATTGACACATTGTTGGGTAAATTAGATTTCTTTATGTTCTTTGCTCCGCATTGTTGGAAAAGGACCAGTAAGCATTTCACTGTTCGTCGACGACGCATGTGAAATAACATTTTATTTGATGTTGATTCATGTGTTTTGCTTCTGATAGAACCAGGATGTAAAATTACAAAACAAAAATCGGATTCCTACCAAGATAGCTCTTTAAATGAATTGAAATGGTGGGTCTCCCTTTGAGGGAGTAAATGGGAAGGTTTAATGAAGTAGAGGGACATTAGCCAAGCCTCTCTGTAGTCCTGAAGATAAACATACACAGATGGATGAGGGATCAGTAATCATTTAAGAGGATCAGGGGCTATTCCAGACATGGACGATACACCCTCACCGATCACAATACTACAGATAGCACGTGGCACATGGACGGAGCTGCAGTCGGTGTACATCATGTGTTTGATGTGCATTCACAGTGGATTGTAAAGTGTGTGCGAATTAGTGAGTTGGGGGGGGGTGATTCGCGTATTTACCAATAGCATGGAGCAGCTGCACGAGTCTAACATAAGAGTGTAAAGGGGCTGTAAGCCAGCACATGGGGCCATAAGCTTTTTATTTTAACCCTGCTCTCCTGCCAAACGGGGTCTGCTCCACTCTCCCCAGAGACTACCAACTTCTCATTCATTTAACTTCTCCTGCTGAGCCCTTTGTGTCTCAACTTAATTGGCCTGTCAGTTGAAGGTTTCATTCGGTGCCTCTCCATCAGAAATGGACCTTGTATTCATTATGGGAGTAGGTGCATTCAGGCAGGATTAGGCCTAAGTGTAGCGTACATCATTTAGGCTCAAACCCATGTCCTTCAAGAAGAGTTGTCCTGAAGATGACGGGTCGCCAGGAAAGCCCCTCATCGGCTTTTAGGTGTGAACTGAGGAGACACCTGCCAATACCACTTCCTCCTGGTTTGATTAATCTATTACCACAGCATGCACTTAGAGGCTGCTGGGAAGTTTGTCTTGTCAAAAAAATTAATATTTGAGACAGTCGACACTTCTGATAGGGAGTAAAAATGAGTGGATTTATTAAAGTCTGAAATTGAGGCAACCAAATTAAAGTTGTCAAAGGGAGCCGGCATCGAGTTAGGTCTCCTATAGGGTGATTGTGCCCGTTAAGCTGCGGCAGGCAGGACTGGCAGCTTGCCCATTCATCGGGGGAGTTCGCTCGCGGATTAACATAGGCTAGCTAGGCCACTGAATTGCAAGTCAACGCAGATGACATCATCCCTTCAGAAAACAATATCCCAACTGAAGTAGCTAAGAATGTCCTGAAGACCGCCAAGAGCACTGATCTAACCTGACAGTTTCATAAATGTTGACATTTGCTTTAAATACATTTCCCAGAATGAATAGGGCTCCATGGCCATACTGACAAAGTCACCATCAGGAAGAGCTTCTTTGATTATCGAGGAGAGGGTTGTGATCTGAACATTGCAGTGATGGCAACAACTGCAGAAGCTGCTGTATTAAAAAATGGGTCAGTTGTAAGGACAAGGCCGTTAATGACATCATCTGAAACTGACTGGATGATGTCAACAGAATAAAAAAAGGGCTTTGACTTAAAGAGGGTGTTGAGGAAATGTTCTGTGTGTATTAGGGTATGCTGAAATGCTCTTATGACAGGAACATACATACTTTTTTTGTTATCTTATGGTATACAAGACTAGTTGTACCTTTCAAATTGTACGACTTGTGTTCTCCATTGTGCTAAAACTCAAAAAAGAAAATCCTAAAAGGAAATTGGAACACAATGCAAGACCAAACATGGGCCTAAAACGTGTAGACTAATTTGTAACCGGCTTTATCAAAGTGGTCAGATAAGCTGCAAGACGTCCGAGGCCCTGAAGAAGACCCTCACAGATGGTCAGGTAAGGAGGGTTACTTGCCTGTATGATAATCCCAGGGATAGAGGGGAGGGGGACTCGGTAAACCTTTCACCTTAACATGAAAAAAGCTCAGCCCTCAGTAAAAACAAAAGCTACCATAGACCCTGTTGTCATTAACTAATGACCTGCTGTCATTAACAAAGACCTTCAAACACCCTTTCAGCATCCTCCTCTCATCCTGTTCATTGTTTTGAAACTGGACTCATCATCAACTGTCGTAGAGGAGTCCAAAGACCTCTAGAATTAAACTGGATATATTCACAGGACGCCTAAAAGATAAAGTCCTCTCACTCTGTCAATGAATCGATGTTCATTGATTCAGGTCAGCGAGGTAATTTCAGTAAGGCCCTACCTATCTTTAGAAGTAAGTCAACTCTTGTAATAGAAGACTCCAGGAAAATACGACACTCAAATCATGTCTGTTTTTATATCAGAAGAACTGAGAAATGTAATATTGAATGAGGTCATTAGCAATGAGGGTTCGGCAGGTAGAGAGTGAGACAATGGAGACGTTCGCTGTTAGCCAGACAGGCCACAGCCCAGCTGAAACCTGGCCAAAAGAGAAGACATTTAAGCCAACAGAGAAACATTTGTGCTGGGGAGACTAAGAACTGCTGCTGAACAAAGTGAGCTTAAATGACTGCCCTAGGGCAACACTCCAGAGTTAACCCACCAACCAACCTATCCTGGTAATGAAAAAATAAAATGATCATGAATGTATGCATCACTGGGGGTACACTGCCTGCCCTCCAGGACATCTACAGCACCCGGTGTCACGTGGAGGCCAAAAAAATCATCAAGGACCTCAGCCACCAGAGTCACGGCCTGTTCAACACGCTACCATCTACAAGACGGAAAGTTCTGGTGCATCAAAGCTGGGACCGAGAGAATGAAAAAGCTTCTAACTCCAGGCCATCAGATTTTTAAATAGCCATCACTAGCTGGCCTCTGCCCAGTACCCTGCCTTGAACCTTAGTCACTTACTAGCCAGCTGCCCGAGGTACATAGTTATTGAACACTGGTCACTTTAACCTCTCTAGGGTACGTGGGACGGTAGCGTCCCACCTCTTCAACAGCCAGTGAAACTGCAGGGCACCAAATTCAAAACAACAGAAATCCCATAATTAAAATTCCTCAAACATACATGTATTTTACAGATACACTTATTGTAAATCCAGCCACAGTGTCCGATTTCAAAAAGGCTTTTACGACGAAAGCAAACCAAACGATTATGTTAGGTGAGTGCCTATTCACAGAATAACACAGCCATTTTTCCAGCCAAAGAGAGGATTCACAAAAAGCAGAAATATAGATAAAATGAATCACTAACCTTTGATGATATTCATCAGATGACACTCATAGGACTTCATGTTACACAATACATGTATGGTTTTGTTCGGTAAAGTTCATATTTATCTGAGTTTACATTGGCGCGTTACGTTCAGTAGTTTCAAAACATCCGGTGATTTTGCAGAGAGCCACATCAATTTACAGAAATACTCATTATAAAGTGTTGCTGTGCGTTTTGTTGCTGTGCGTTTTGCTGCCAACTTTACTTTACTTTGCTAGCTGACAACTTTACGTTTTTTGTTTTGTTTTTGTTTTTAATTACCGTTTATATTTTTAGTTTTTCCATCGCAACTTTTTTCCCTCATTCAACTTTTTCACTCCGGACGCTTTATCTGGACATGGTTCGTCAACACCTTCAACAGCCGAAGCTAAGTAGTAACATTAACATGATGTCTTCTAATTGCAGTCGCTGTACTCATAATATACAGGAGAACGATCGCCTTACGGCGAGAATAGCTGTGCTACAAGCCCAGCTTCAGACGCAATCGTTAGGCAAGGGTAATTTCAGTGTAGGAAAGGAAGAAACAGCGTCTGTGCCACCAGTAAGTACAGATAGTAACGTTAGTATAAATCCCCCCGCACAGTCCCCGCAGCCGGACAACTTTCTCATGGCTTCTGGAGGGAAATGCTGTTGGAATGCTCAACCGGTGTCGCTCATTCAGCCGACAGAAACTTTCAACCGGTTTTCCCCATTATGTAGCGAGTCGGAGTCTGAGTCTTCTCTTGTCTCTACTCCTCCCGTTACGGGGTCTGAGACGCCGAAGGCTCCCACCATTAGCTCTGACAAATTGAAAACCCTAGTCATTGGCGACTCCATTACCCACAGTATTAGACTTAAAACGAATCACCCAGCGATCATACACTGTTTACCAGGGGGCAGGGCTACCGACGTTAAGGCTAATCTAAAGATGGTGCTGGCTAAAGCTAAATCTGGCGAGTGTAGAGAGTATAGAGATATTGTTATCCACGTCGGCACCAACGATGTTAGGATGAAACAGTCAGAGGTCACCAAGTGCAACATAGCTTCAGCGTGTAAATCAGCTAGAAAGATGTGTCGGCATCGAGTAATTGTCTCTGGCCCCCTCCCAGTTAGGGGGAGTGACGAGCTCTACAGCAGAGTCTCAGCACTCAATCGCTGGTTGAAAACTGTTTTCTGCCCCTCCCAAAAGATAGAATTTGTAGATAATTGGCCCTCTTTCTGGGACTCACCCACAAACAGGACCAAGCCTGACCTGCTGAGGAGTGACGGACTCCATCCTAGCTGGAGGGGTGCTCTCATCTTATCTACCAACATAGATAGGGCTCTAACTCCTCTAGCCCCACAATGAAATAGGGTGCAGGCCAGGCAGCAGGCTGTTAGCCAACCTGCCAGCTTAGTGGAGTCTGCCAATAGCACAGTCAGTGTAGTCAGCTCAGCCATACCCATTGAGACTGTGTCTGTGCCTCGACCTAGGTTGGGCAAAACTAAACATGGCGGTGTTCGCCTTAGCAATCTTATTAGGATAAAGACCTCCTCCATTCCTGCCATTATTGAAAGAGATCGTGATACCTCACATCTCAAAATAGGGTTACTTAATGTTAGATCCCTCACTTCAAAGGCAGTCATAGTCAATGAACTAATCACTGATCATAATCTTGATGTGATTGGCCTGACTGAAACATGGCTTAAGCCTGATGAATTTACTGTGTTAAATGAGGCCTCACCTCCTGGTTACACTAGTGACCATATCCCCCGTGCATCCCGCAAAGGCGGAGGTGTTGCTAACATTTACGATAGCAAATTTCAATTTACAAAAAAAAAAAATGGCGTTTTCGTCTTTTGAGCTTCTAGTCATGAAATCTATGCAGCCTACTCAATCACTTTTTATAGCTACTGTTTACAGGCCTCCTGGGCCATATACAGCGTTCCTCTCTGAGTTTCCTGAATTCCTATCAGACCTTGTAGTCATAGCAGATCATATTCTAATTTTTGGTGATTTTAATATTCACATGGAGAAGTCCACAGACCCACTCCAAAAGTCTTTCGGAGCCATCATCGACTCAGTGGGTTTTGTCCAACATGTCTCTGGACCTACTCACTGCCACAGTCATACTCTGGACCTAGTTTTGTCCCATGGAATAAATGTTGTAGATCTTAATGTTTTTCCACATAATCCTGGACTATCGGACCACCATTTTATTACGTTTGCAATCGCAACAAATAATCTGCTCAGACCCCAACCAAGGAGCATCAAAAGTCGTGCTATAAATTCTCAGACAACACAAAAATTCCTTGATGCCCTTCCAGACTCCTTCTGCCTACCCAAGGACGTCAGAGGACAAAAATCAGTTAACCACTTAACTGAGGAACTCAATTTAACCTTGCGCAATACCCTAGATGCAGTTGCACCCCTAAAAACGAAAAACATTTGTCATAAGAAACTAGCTCCCTGGTATACAGAAAATACCCGAGCTTTGAAGCAAGCTTCCAGGAAATTGGAACGGAAATGGCGCCACACCAAACTGGAAGTCTTCCGACTAGCTTGGAAAGACAGTACCGTGCAGTACCGAAGAGCCCTCACTGCTGCTCGATCATCCTACTTTTCCAACTTAATCGAGGAAAATAAGAACAATCCAAAATTTCTTTTTGATACTGTTGCAAAGCTAACTAAAAAGCAGCATTCCCCAAGAGAGGATGGCTTTCACTTCAGCAGTAATAAATTCATGAACTTCTTTGAGGAAAAGATCATGACCATTAGAAAGCAAATTACGGACTCCTCTTTGAATCTGCGTATTCCTCCAGGGCTTAGCTGTCCTGGATCTGCACAGCTCTGCGAGGGCCTGGGATCGGGAGAGACACTTAAGTGTTTTAGTACTATATCTCTTGACACAATGATGAAAATAATCATGGCCTCTAAACCTTCAAGCTGCATACTGGATCCTATTCCTACTAAACTGCTGAAGGAGCTGCTTCCTGTGCTTGGCCCTCCTATGTTGAACATAATAAACAGCTCTCTATCCACCGGATGTGTACCAAACTCACTAAAAGTGGCAGTGATAAAGCCTCTCTTGAAAAAGCCAAACCTTGACCCGGAAAATATAAAAAACTATCGGCCTATATCGAATCTTCCATTCCTCTCAAAATTTTTTGAAAAAGCTGTTGCACAGCAACTCACTGCCTTTCTGAAGACAAACAATGTATACGAAATGCTTCAGTCTGGTTTTAGACCCCATCATAGCACTGAGACTGCACTTGTGAAGGTGGTAAATGACCTTTTAATGGCGTCAGACCGAGGCTCTGCATCTGTCCTCGTGCTACTAGACCTTAGTGCTGCCTTTGACACCATCGATCACCACATTCTTTTGGAGAGACTGGAAACCCAAATTGGTCTACACGGACAAGTTCTGGCCTGGTTTAGATCTTACCTGTCGGAAAGATATCAGTTTGTCTCTGTGAATGGTCTGTCCTCTGACAAATCAACTGTACATTTCGGTGTTCCTCAAGGTTCCGTTTTAGGACCACTATTGTTTTCACTATATATTTTACCTCTTGGGGATGTTATTCGAAAACATAATGTTAACTTTCACTGCTATGCGGATGACACACAGCTGTACATTTCAATGAAACATGGTGAAGCCCCAAAATTGCCCTCGCTAGAAGCCTGTGTTTCAGACATAAGGAAGTGGATGGCTGAAAACGTTCTACTTTTAAACTCGGACAAAACAGAGATGCTTGTTCTAGGTCCCAAGAAACAAAGAGATCTTCTGTTAAATCTGACAATTCATCTTGATGGTTGTAAAGTCGTCTCAAATAAAACTGTGAAGGACCTCGGCGTTACTCTTGACCCTGATCTCTCTTTTGACGAACATATCAAGACTGTTTCAAGGACAGCTTTTTTCCATCTACGTAACATTGCAAAAATCAGAAATTTTCTGTCCAAAAATGATGCAGAAAAATTAATCCATGCATTTGTTACTTCTAGGTTAGACTACTGCAATGCTCTACTTTCCGGCTACCCGGATAAAGCACTAAATAAACTTCAGTTAGTGCTAAATACGGCTGCTAGAATCCTGACTAGAACCAAGAAATTTGATCATATTACTCCAGTGCTAGCTTCCCTACACTGGCTTCCTGTTAAGGCAAGGGCTGATTTCAAGGTTTTACTGTTAACCTATAAAGCGTTACATGGGCTTGCTCCTACCTATCTTTCCGAGTTGGTCCTGCCGTACATACCAATACGTACGCTACGGTCACAAGACGCAGGCCTCCTAATTGTCCCTAGAATTTCTAAGCAAACAGCGGGAGGCAGGGCTTTCTCCTATAGATCTCCATTTTTATGGAACAGTCTGCCTACCCATGTGAGAGACGCAGACTCGGTCTCAACCTTTAAGTCTTTACTGAAGACTTATCTCTTCAGTAGGTCATATGATTGAGTGTAGTCTGGCCCAGGAGTGTGAAGGTGAACGGAAAGGCTCTGGAGCAACGAACCGCCCTTGCTGTCTCTGCCAGGCCGGTTCCCCTCTCTCCACTGGGATTCTCTGCCTCTAACCCTGTTACAGGGGCTGAGTCACTGGCTTGCTGGTGCTCTTTCATGCCGTCCCTAGGAGGGGTGCGTCACTTGAGTGGGTTGAGTTACTGACGTGATCTTCCTGTCTGGGTTGGCGCCCCCCCTTGGTTTGTGCTGTGGTGGAGACCTTTGTGGGCTATACTCGGCCTTGTCTCAGGATTGTAAGTTGGTGGTTGAGGATATCCCTCTAGTGGTGCGGGGGCTGTGCTTTGGCAAAGTGGGTGGGGTTATATCCTTCCTGTTTGGCCCTGTCCGGGGGTTTCTTCGGATGGGGCCACAGTGTCTCCTGACCGCTCCTGTCTCAGCCTCCAGTATTTATGCTGCAGTAGTTTATGTGTCGGGGGGCTAGGGTCAGTTGGTTATACCTGGAGTACTTCTCCTGTCTTATCCAGTGTCCTGTGTGAATTTAAGTATGCTCTCTCTAATTCTCTCGTTCTCTCTTTCTCTCTGAGAACCTGAGCCCTAGGACCATACGTCAGGACTACCGGCCGTGGTGACTCCTTGCTGTCCCCAGTCCGCCTGGCCTTGCTGCTATTCCAGTTTCAACTGTTCTGCCTGCGGTTATGGAACCCCTACCTGTCCCAGACCTGCTGTTTTCAACTCTTAATGATCGGCTATGAAAAGCCAACAGATTTATTCCTGATTATTATTTGACCATGCTTGTCATTTATGAACATTTTGAAAATCTTGGCTCTCTCTAATTTTCTCCTTCTCTCTTTCTTTCTCTCGGAGGACCTGGGCCCTAGGACCATGCGTCGGGACTGCCGCCCGTGGTGACTCCTTGCTGTCCCCAGTCCGCCTGGCCTTGCTGCTATTCCAGTTTCAGCTGTTCTGCCTGCGGTTATGGAACCGCCACCTGTCCCAGACCTGTTGTTTTTCAACTCTTAATGATCAGCTATGAAAAGCCAACTGAAAATTATTCCTGATTATTATTTGACCATGCTTGTCACTTATGAACATTTTTGAACATCTTGGCATAGTTCTGTTATAATCTCCACCCGGCACAGCCAGAAGAGGACTGGCCACCCCTCATAGCCTGGTTCCTCTCTAGGTTTCTTCCTAGGTTTTGGCCTTTCTAGGGAGTTTTTCCTAGCCACCGTGCTTCTACACCTGCATTACTAGCTGTTTGGGGTTTTAGGCTGGGTTTCTGTACAGCACTTCGAGATATTAGCTGATGTACGAAGGGCTATATAAAATAAAATTGATTGATTGATTGATTGATTGATTGATGAAAATACAAGTGTTATGCATGGAATTTTAGATGCACTTCTCCTTAATGCAACCGCTGTGTCAGATTTCAAAAAAGCTTTACGGAAAAAGCAAACCATGCAATAATCTGAGGTCGGCGCTCAGAGCCCAATCAAGACAAAAATATATCCGCCATATTGTGCAGTCAACAGAAGTCAGAAATAACATTAAACATTAACTTACCTTTGATGATCTTCATCAGAATGCACTCCCAGGAATCCCAGTTCCACAATAAATGTTTGTTTTGTACGATAATGTCCATAATTTATGTCCAAATTCCTCCTTGTTGTTCTAGCGTTCAGTACACTTTCCAAACTCACGACACGCGGGCAAGTCCAGCGGAAAGTACGGACGAAAAGTTAAAAAAGTTATATTACAGTCCGTAAAAACATGACAAACTAAGTATTGAATCAATCTTTAGGATGTTAACATAATTCTTCAACAATGTTCCAACCGGAGAATTCCTTTGTCTTCAGAAGTGCGATGGAACAGAGCTCGCTCTCACATGAACGTGCATGGTCAGCGCATGTTCAGCTCATGGTAGACCTTACTCAATCCCCTCTCATTCGGCCCCACTTCACAGTAGAAGCATCAGACAAGGCTCTAAAGACTGTTGCCATCTAGTGGAAGCCTTAGGAAGTGCAACATGACCAATATCCCACTGTATCTTCAATAGGAGCTGAGTTGAAAATCGACCAATCTCAGATTTACAACTTCCTGGTTGGATTTTTTAATCATGTTTTTGCCTGCCATATGAGTTCTGTTATACTCACAGACATCATTCAAACAGTTTTAGAAACTTCAGAGTGTTTACTATCCAAATCTACTAATAATATGTGTATCTTAGCTTCTGGGACTGAGTAGCAGGCAGCTTACTCTGGGCACCTTATTCATCCAAGCTACTCAATACTGCCCCCAGCCATAAGAAGTTAATTGACGTGTGTATTGTTAGGTATTATTGCACCGTTGGAGCTAGAAACATCAGCATTTTGCTGCACCTGCAATAGCATCTGCAAAATGTGTATGTGACCAATAAAATTAGATTTTATTTATTCTCAGTCACGTCTCCCTCTCCTGTAACTATTCCTCTGCCCCTCTCCCACTGGTCCCAGTCTGGTCATTAGTCAGCAGTACCCTAAATAAATGAGGGGAAAACCAAGAGGTCTTCATGATCTCCATTGCGTCCAGGGGAGATAGCAGCACATATGGGCTCACGTGGGGGTTTAACCCATTAAGCTGTTCATATTTTTTTGGCCTCCTTCTGGAGACACCACTTCCCCAAAATGTGAGGCATAATGCCAGAGATCAGCCAGATGGTGATTAGGGGGTAGAGGGGCAGAATCAGGGCTGTTTTGGGGGCGCACTCCTCACGCATGCATGCATCTGGATCCAGTCCAGATCTCAAGTATGACCCTATGCCTAATTTGTATTATTTCTGCACAAAAGCTACCACAAGATGGCAAATACAGTTGTCTGACAAAAGCAGCACAAAGGTAAAAAAAATAACAATCTTTGTGTGGTAGGCCTACATATGAGAAATAACTATGAAAAAGATTTGTTTTCACATTACAGCTCAATTCAGATACAGAAATTGGTATGTTAAAGAAACAATAAGCAGGTCTACTTGAGTTTCTAAAACAAGTATAGTATTTTGGATCCCTTTGCTGCTGGTGAAATGGTCTTCCTCTGGGGTAGCAGCACACACTTAAGCGAAGGGAAGCACCTGCACAACCTTGCTATTACGGTATTCCTCTAGCAGGAAACCAGGAACAGAAGATTTAAATGGACATAAAATCAGTCTGTAGTCGGGCCTCCCGGGTGGCGCAGTGGTCTAGGGCACTGCATCGCAGTGCTAGCTGCGCCACCAGAGTCTCTGGGTTCGCGCCCAGGCTCTGTCGCAGCCGGCCGCGACCGGGAGGTCCATGGGGCGACGCACAATTGGGCTAGCGTCGTCCGGGTTAGGGAGGGTTTGGCCGGTAGGGATATCCTTGTCTCATCGCGCTCCAGCGACTCCTGTGGCGGGCCGGGCGCAGTGCGCGCTAACCAAGGGGGCCAGGTGCACGGTGTTTCCTCCGACACATTGGTGCGTCTGGCTTCCGGGTTGGAGGCGCGCTGTGTTAAGAAGCAGTGCGGCTTGGTTGGGTTGTCCTTCGTCTCTCCCGAGCCCGTACGGGAGTTGTAGCGATGAGACAAGATAGTAATTACTAGCGATTGGATACCACAAAAATTGGGGAGAAAAGGGGATAAAATTTAAAAAATAAATAAATAAAAATAATAATAATAAATAAAATCAGTCTGTAGTCAAACATGTTCTATCCATCTCAAGTTGTAACGGTAGGCTACATAGCCAGAAACATGTATTTTCTGGTACAGCCTAACATTATGTAGCCTAAAGGTAAGCCATAAAATCAAGGGCATCTCCTTTCCAGAGAAATGGTGGATGGTTGCCAGAAGATACCGACCCAGGGCTCGAAGCCTTGGGTCTGGACACCACCCTCTGCAACTGGATCCTGGACTTCCTACCGGGTAGAACACAGGCTGTGAGGATTGGCAACACCTCCACCCTGACTCTTAACACAGAGGCCCCCCAGGGGTGTGTCCTCAGTCCTCTGCTGTACTCCCTCTTCACCCACAACTGCATGGTTGCACAACACCAACGCCATCAAGTTTGCTGACGACACCACGGTTATAGGCCTGATAACCAACAACGAGTTAGCCAATAGGGAGGAGGTAAGTGAACTAGCATTGTGGCGTCATGATAACAACAACTCCCTCAATGTCAGCAAAACAAAGGAGTCGATTGTGGACTTCAGGACACAAAGGGGGGAACATGCCTCGATCCACATCAACAGGACTGCAGTAGAGAGTCACGAGTTATGTCCCTCCCACATCACTGAGCACTTGTCATGGACCAACAACACCATCACCACCCTTCTCAAGAGGCCACAACAGCATCTCTACTTCCTAAAGGCGTCCACATGCTTCCCAGCCGAAACAGTTCAGTAGAGTTTGTGCATATATTATAAGGACATTTTGTGGAATTTTTCCCCCAAGTGTTTTTTCAGCAGTTCGGGCCCACATTTTTTCTGGAGGCAAGCCAAAGTTCTGAGCCGAAGTCTACGTCCCTTCATCAGTGATTTGTTAACCTCTCTGGGATATATGGGATGGTAGGGTACCACCTGGCCAAAATACAGTGAAAATGCAGAGCGCCAAATTCAAATAAATTACTATAAATATGTTACTTTCATGAAATCACACATTCAATATATCAAATTAAAGCTACACTTGTTGTGAATCCAGCCAACATGTTAGATTTCAAAAATGCTTTACGGCGAAAGCAAACAATGCTATTATCTGAGGATAGCAACCAAGCAAACAAACACAGACCATCATATTTCAACCCTCCCGGCGCGACACAAAACGCAGAAATAAAGACATAATTCATGCCTTACCTCTGACAAGCTTCTTCTGTTGGCACTCCAATATGTCCCATAAACATCACAAATGGTCCTTTTGTTCGATTCATTCCGTCGATATGGATCCAAAATGTCCATTTATTTGGCGCGTTTGACCCAGAAAAACACCGGTTCCAACTTGCGCAACATGACTAAAAAATATCTCAAAAGTTACCTGTAAGCTTTGTCCAAACTTTTCAAACTACTTTTGTAATACAACTTTAGGTATTTTTTAACGTAAATAATCGATAAAATTGAAGACGGGATGATCTGTGTTCAATACAGGAGGAAAACAATGGGTAGCATGCTTTCTGGTCACGCGTATCTAACAAACAGTACAAGTCACTGGAGCCTCATTCTGAACATGGCTAGTTCTTCATTTCTGAAAGGAAAAACCTCAAAAAATGTCTAAAGACTGTTAACATCTAATGGTAGCGATAGGAACTGCAGGAAGGTCCCTTAGAAATCTGGATTCCCAATGAAAACACATTGAAAAGAGAGTGACCCCCCCCAAAAAAAATTCTGAATGGTTTGTCGTCGGGGTTTTGCCTGCCAAATAAGTTCTGTTATAGTCACAGACATGATTCAAACAGTTTTAGAAACTTCAGTGTTTTCTATCCAATACTTATAATAATATGCATATATTAGCATCTGGGATTGAGTAGGAGGCAGTTTACTCTGGGCACGCTTTTCATCCAAACGTGAAAATGCTGCCCCCTATCCACAAGAAGTTAACAGTAGGGACTCTTCAATAAAGTATTTTTTTGTCATTCAA
Source organism: Salvelinus namaycush (assembly GCF_016432855.1). Lineage (NCBI taxonomy): Eukaryota > Metazoa > Chordata > Actinopteri > Salmoniformes > Salmonidae > Salvelinus > Salvelinus namaycush. The sequence goes on from NC_052312.1 coordinate 39,557,986, forward strand.
GGAGAGACGACTCGTTTTCATGCACATTTTTTCCATTGAAAAATACTGACGAACACATGCTGACGAACACGAGGATACATCGAGCAGATAGAAATACAGCTGAAAACTTCCCTTTTTATCCTCATGCTAGCTACCATTAGCCACAGCAGCCATTTTTAAATGGCAGTGTCAGCTAATCAGATCCTTTGTTGTTCAACATCATGTGCCATTCCATAATGGCTGCAGTGGCTACTGGTAGCTAGCATGAGGACGAAATGGGAAGTTTTCTGGGAACACAAGTAGTATTTTATTCTTATCGATGGAGCAGTGTGGATAAAGGTCAAATTTGGAGTACAGTGGCATATCCCATTCCTGCATTGAGGTACGTTTTCCAACCCATATTTCACGCCGGCTCAACTGTGTCAATGTAGCCGGGACATAAAAATGTATAAGAGAGAGTCACACACACTATATACAAGCTCCCCCAGTAATATATTGGGTAAACCACCAATGTTTCGGCATCACTGTGCCTTCTTCAGGGTCTTGAATGTAGCCAGGACAAACATATTTTCATGATTTCACTAATATCATCAAAATCAATAAATCATAGCATGGTTTTGGGCTTATTAAGTAGTTTTTACCTGATAAAGTTGAATTATGTCAAAAGTACCATTTATATTAATAAAAACAGTTGTCACAAGCTAGTCGATTGTGATCTTTAAGGCATTCCTAGTCGATCACCAAACATTTCTATAGAAAAGCTAACGTTAAAGGCATAATGGCTTGCGATGCTTTTTCTTCTTCTCCGTGTTGCACTGTTGGCGGTAGGTGCACAGGGTAGGTTTTTCTATTTTGAACCATTTCATTTGTCTGAAAAGACTAACTCTGCCTACCCGGCAGACCAGGAGATCTGTGACTACATCGAATGCGCATAATGTGCGGACCAATCCGATAGATCAATTCACTGTGGCTAGTACAGCTTCCATGACACCGGGCACAAAAAAAGTTTGATACTAGCCTACGTGAGACTTCATCACTTTTAAACCCATGACCAGAGAGAGACTGTCAAAGAATACAGCAAAGACATGCTGTTTATATGAGTTTTCTTCAACACTATTACAAAACATAAAACGCACTCTACCTCCACTCGCACTGCAGCTGCAATAAATGAGTAGCCAAGTGTATCGATAGCCCTGCATTTTTATTATTAGTAGTAGCTCGTTGTGTCCATTTGAATATCGAGTATTTAACTTTCTCTGGTCACAGGAACAATTTGTGCCTGAGGCAGATGCGGTGCGAGTCGAGTTTTGCCATCAGGGGAAGCCTGTCCCCTCTCTGATCAGTCTCACTGGAGGAAGGAGAGAGCAGGGACTGTGAGAAGCGGACACCTCAGCTGAGACTAATGCCGTCTTTGAAACAACTGGGAACTCGGAAAACTCAGACTTTTGAGCGTTCAAGACAACTGGGAATTTTGATCCCAGCGGGGGAAATCGTTTTTGAACGGTCATCCAACTCGGAAACTCAGACATCTTTACAGAGCTCCGACCTGAAGTTCACTAACTTCATGACTTGACCTTTGAGGCCAGAGATTTATGGGAGGAGCGCGCAATTTATTTTCTAGCCACCATAGCCTGAAAATGACAGCTACGTTCTAAATCCTCCTACGGACTGGCGCTTATGACAAACACCGGTACTAAACGAAAGATAATGATCTGTTTTAAGGAATAGATTTAGTGACTTCTTGATTTATTTAAATTAACTAGGCAAGTCAGTTAATAACAAATTCTTATTTAGAATGACGGCCTACCCCGGTCAAACCCTAACCCGGTCGACGCTGTGCCAATTGTGCACCGCCCTAAGGGACTCCAATCACAGCCAGTTGTGATGGAATCGAACCAAGGTCTGTTGTGATGCCTCTAGCACTGAGATGCAGTGCCTTAGATCGCCGCGCCACTCTGGAGCCCTATAAACTGTGTGCGCAGTTATTAGTTATCATAAACGGATTACTATAAACTTTAATACTAACATCACCAATCTGAGGTAAAAAGGATGGGTATTTCCTGTAATTCGTGTGGTGAATTTTTTTGTTGTCTTATGTTGTAACACATTATGTCCACCATGGGTAAATTTTAGTAAAATAACATAATTCAACGTCAAAGTAATTCAACACTAATATATGATCATACTACTTTAACCATGGAGTTTAAAAATGCCCGTAAATGCAATTTAACCAGGCACTCTAGACTAGAGCATCCATAGGGTCTGTGCAGCAGGATGAATGTTTGACCACCATACTTAATTAATGTAAACATGATTGTGTTCCGACCTCAGTGCAGCTCAGTGTACACAAGGGTAAAAGGCAGTGTCGGTATCTTCTGGCAAGGTGGATGGTTGTCCAAGGCCAAACATTTCTGTTCCTTGCAGTTTGTATCCATGGCAACATGTTCAAACACGCAGTCATTAGTAGGGCGTCTATAACCTGTGTGACATGATGATGCTCATTATGCAGGTTCATGGACACGTCGACACATTTGGAGTTTGAGACTTCTTAGCTCATTTCGAAATGTGTGTTTTAAAACCCTTTACCACGGTTTTTTCAGAGGTGTACGCCTAATTGTACATTAAATGTAAAACAAGTTCAGTCTTCTAAGCAGGCTACCAAATTACACGCCTTTCATTAAAACCATGAGACAAAATCTAGTCTATTGTGTAGACTAGAATAGGGTTTACGAACTTAGAAACTACATGAAATAGTCTTCCACTCGAGAGAGTGATCAGCCACGGGGCACTTGTTGCTTCCTCGCGTGGGCTGAGAGAGGAAAGGACAGATTCGTTCACGCCACGGAAACAATTGTCTAGCGTTAACTCACCAGCAGTATATACATTACCTGTTCCGTCTCTCGTATAGTTTTCTTTGAAATTTCCCAAAAGGTTGAGTTCTCTGTCATTAGTTGTCAGTTAACCCTCTCTCCAAACATGCATGCACTGTTCGAAACAGCCAACCAGAGCACAGCCGAAGCTCTTCAAGGAAAAGGGGCGTGGTGAAGCTCCTGCTGGAAAAGCAAGTAGGCAGACCCAAATGACGCTCCAGGTGGAGTTTGGCTAAACTCACGAATACGCAATCAATATTGATATAGACAAATAAATTGTGGTTCGTGAATATATCGTGACAAACAAATCAAAACCCATTTATGTTATTTTGTCATATTTGTTTACGATATTTTCAGCTCTCAATTACTTTTCCATCATAGGCTAACTTTGGACATTTATGGACGACTTCTGGAATATTTATTATAATTATTGTTGTTGCAGACCTCTTGTTGCACACATCTTCAAGTCTTGTCAGTGCCAAGTTGTCACAGATCTGGAATACTGTAAATTACACACATAGTGGTTAGAGCGTTGGGCCAGTAACCGAAAGGTTGTCGGGTCGAATTCCCGAGCTGACAAGGTAAAAATCTGTCGTTCTGCCCCTGAACAAGACTCCTGTTCCTGGGCGCCGTGGATGTCGATTAAGGCAGCCCCCCCACATCTCTGATTCAGAGGGGTTAAATGCGGAAGAACATTTCAGTTGAAGGCCTTTGTACAACTGACTAGGTATCCCCCCTTTCCCTTAATTGAGAGAGAGAGACACAGACACAGACACACACCTCACTTGAAATGTCTCTATTCCTTTGGAACTTTTGTGAGTGTAATGTTTACTGTTCATTTTCTATTGTTTATTTAACTTTTGTTTATTATCTACACTGCTCAAAAAAATTAAGGGAACACTAAAATAACACATCCTAGATCTGAATGAATGAAATATTCTTATTAAATACTTTTTTCTTTACATAGTTGAATGTGCTGACAACAAAATCACACAAAAATTATCAATGGAAATCAAATTTATCAACCCATGGAGGTCTGGAGTTGGAGTCACACTCAAAATTAAAGTGGAAACCCACACTACAGGTTGATCCAACTTTGATGTAATGTCCTTAAAACAAGTCAAAATGAGGCTCAGTGGTGTGTGTGGCCTCCACGTGCCTGTATGACCTCCCTACAACGCCTGGGCATGCTCCTGATGAGGTGGCGGATGGTCTCCTGAGGGATCTCCTCCCAGACCTGGACTAAAGCATTCGCCAACTCCTGGACAGTCTGTGGTGCAACGTGGCTTTGGTGGATGGAGCGAGACATGATGTCCCAGATGTGCTCAATTGGATTCAGGTCTGGGGAACGGGCGGGCCAGTCCATAGCATCAATGCCTTCCTCTTGCAGGAACTGCTGACACACTCCAGCCGCATGAGGTCTAGCATTGTCTTGCATTAGGAGGAACCCAGGGCCAACCGCACCAGCATATGGTCTCACAAGGGGTCTGAGGATCTCATCTCGGTACCTAATTGCAGTCAGGCTACCTCTGGCGAGCACATTGAGGGCTGTGCGGCCCCCCAAAGAAATGCCACCCCACACCATGACTGACCCACCGCCAAACCGGTCATGCTGGAGGATGTTGCAGGCAGCAGAACGTTCTCCACGGCGTCTCCAGACTCTGTCACGTCTGTCACATGTGCTCAGTGTGAACCTGCTTTCATCTGTGAAGAGCACAGGGCGCCAGTGGCGAATTTGCCAATCTTGGTGTTCTCTGGCAAATGCCAAACGTCCTGCACGGTGTTGGGCTGTAAGCACAACCCCAACCTGTGGACGTCGGGCCCTCATACCACCCTCATGGAGTCTGTTTCTGACCGTTTGAGCAGACACATGCACATTTGTGGCCTGCTGGAGGTCATTTTGCAGGGCTCTGGCAGTGCTCCTCCTTGCACAAAGGCGGAGGTAGCGGTCCTGCTGCTGGGTTGTTGCCCTCCTACGGCCCCCTCCACGTCTCCTGATGTACTGGCCTGTCTCCTGGTAGCGCCTCTATGCTCTGGACACTACGCTGACAGACACAGCAAACCTTCTTGCCACAGCTCGCATTGATGTGCCATCCTGGATGAGCTGCACTACCTGAGCCACTTGTGTGGGTTGTAGACTCCGTCTCATGCTACTACTAGAGTGAAAGCACCGCCAGCATTCAAAAGTGACCAAAACATCAGCCAGGAAGCATAGGAACTGAGAGGTGGTCTGTGGTCACCACCTGCAGAACCACTCCTTTATTGGGGGTGTCTTGCTAATTGCCTATAATTTCCACCTGTTGTCTATTCCATTTGCACAACAGCATGTGAAATTTATTGTCAATCAGTGTTGCTTCCTAAGTGGACAGTTTGATTTCACAGAAGTGTGATTGACTTGGAGTTACATTGTGTTGTTTAAGTGTTCCCTTTATTTTTTTGAGCAGTGTATTTCACTTGCTTTGGCAATGTAAACATATGTTTCCCATGCCAATAAAGCTCATTGAATTGAGAGAAAGAAAGAGGCCAAAGTTCCCCCTCTCTGTCTCTGGATCAAAAACAGATATATACTACCCCTCCAAGGCTGTTAGTCATTACTACAGGCTAAAGACTGTTTTCTGGGGGAAATTTAAATTGAGTGAACTCAATAAACAAATGACATATTCTCTACTTCTTGCAGTATTAGCTTTTAAATGTTGTTTTTTAAGTCAACCAAAAGAAAATGTGCGCTCTTGGTTAAAGATAGGCTAAATAAAAAATATTGAAATTGGGCCCACCAATTGTGTGTGTGTGTGAGAGACCACTGGAACTACTGGGACTTGAATCAGGCTCAGCAGACATCTGGTTTGAGGGAGACCTAATTTGGACAGGGAATTGAGCCAGTGTGGCTGGATGGGCAATGAGCACTCTCACACAGTGCAGACACAATGATTCTAGATGGTGTAATGTCTGTACAATGACACAGCCATCTAATCAGGTTGGGCAATGTCTCCACAAACACCCATACAAAAGAAGCATCATTCACCCTTATGCAAAACACACAACTTTTTTTCTGAATAGTTTAAAGTTTTAATGTCACATTCACAAGTACAGTGAAAAACCTTTCTTGCAAACTCAAAACCCCAAAATGCAAAAATCGATAACAATGTAATACTAGAAGAAAAAACACGAGAAATAAGAAGATACCTTTAATATCCCATAAAATATGTCAAAATGTAATTCTATACATAACATTAAATATAGTGTCAGGAAAGTACACCCAAACACGCTTCAGCCCAGCTTGAACAAAAAGGGGATCAGGTGATGAAGGACTTGAAAATGTATGTCTCGTTAATACATTTCTGATCTATGCAGAAACAGAGTGCACCTTTTTCTTAATTTTCCTGGATAGTCACCCGCTGAAGTGTCCAGGGATATGGATTTTTTGGGGGGATGAAATATAGTGTGTATTATATACATTTTTGCATATATTACAGATTTTCCATGAAAAATACACCATGTGACAGATGGCCTTTATAACTGTATATTTAGCTGGTATGTCTAAAACAAATCAATACATTTTTGCTAATTATTTGTTCCCTGATAATGTATTGGTTTGATCTTTATTAGTAACGTTTCTTACATAGGACATAGAACGTCTCATATGTTTGGACATGAAACACAACATATTACAAAATATTCAAGGAATCGCTTGCAAGTAAAATCTCCACAAGGGGGAGCTATTTTCCACGTTATGGGTTTACCAGCAGTAATAAAATGTATTCCAGTTGAGATCCAGGAAATGTCAAGGACCTGGAAGACAAGGACGTTACATGCAATTAGAACCCTGCTGAGATCTTTTGTCTAGGTGTGCAGAGGCAGCGTGGACCATGGCCCCATTTACGCCATATGCTATAAAAGGTCTGTCAGACCTAATGAAGACCAAAATGTGACATCACAACTGACCATGCATGCCTGCAGTTCATCACTGGATGGACACTGCTTTCAGCTTCATGTCTCAAACCAGTGATGGCCGATCAGCTTTTTAACGTCAGGCAAAATATTGCACCTGAATGTATTTATTGAAACCAATACAAAGCTACAGAGTAGTGCTCATACAGTACAGAATCACATTAGAAATGTTGGTAATGTCTGGGATTTTGAGGAGAATTGTATTTATTTTATAAAATAACCAGGTATTGCTGACTGTATCACTGTCTGTATTTTCTTATAAAATTAAATTGGCATCTGAAATCTCTTTTTAAGCAGTATCCTGTTCAACAAAAAGAACATGATTGTTTAAAACGTTCATGCCTAGGATAACAGGCAGTTGTTTGCCTGGATATATGCATTTTATTTGACATTATTACATGTTACATGCTACAATGCGTGCCTACATGTCATAGAACATTGCATTACAAAAGTAATGCGCTATAAGGAAGTAACTGAGAAATAATTAAATAATATAACATTTACTGTAAATAAAGGTTAAATAAAAATGTACTGTATTGAAATGGGTGGTGCCAACAGGAAGGTCTTACTGTGCCTTGTCTGTGTTGCTTGACTATAAGGCTGCTTCTTTCCACACATTTTTTTATAACAATGATTGGGAGCCAACAGACTTTACAATAAATGTTCACATGGCCTTACAGGAGAGAAAATGTGGACATGTTCAATCTTTCTAGAATTTTTTTTATGACATTATGCTGATCTGAGCCCCCCAAGCTGACACAATGGACATTTGCTGTGAATAATCTTTTCTGCCTGTATTTTAGATTGATTCAGTATCCAAAAGTAAATTCCAATACTGATCCATCAGTTATGTGAATTGCTTACAATGCAGCCACCATTATACATTTTTAGCAGGCCTTCCAAGTAGCTAGATTTTACTACAAATTGTATCCGAGTCCAGGGCTTCGTGTTCCATTTCAACAGAGCGCGTGCTGCTAGCTAACCGCGCGAAACTTTGTCTTTCAGTTTATCTGTAGCTAGCCAGCCTATGAGAGGAAACGTCCATGTTGTAACTAGCAATTGTCTGTGTCAACACGTGAAATTCTTAGCTAAAGTTGTTTATATTCATTGTGAAATTATAGTTAGCCAGTTACTACAAATACGCACATCCCAGCTTCTGCCAACGTTAGCTAAATTAGAAGATAGACAACTTAGCCAGCTAGATAACGTTAACTAGTTTCCGATGAGTAAAGTCGATATGGTTGTTAGATAAATTAGCTAGTTAACGTTAGCTGGGCAGTTGAAATAAAGTAATGGGTAGACTATTTAAATAATCCCTCATGGTTAGCGATTATTAGTTGAGTTTTCAGGAACGTTGACGTAGCTAACGTTAGCTGTTCAAAACCAATATGCCTCTAGCAAGATGGCTAGTTGTAACGGTACCTATCCAATAATAGCTAGCTACGTTGCCACCATGCCAGCAAATAAAACCCTTCTGCTCATGGAAGGAAACACGGAATATTTGATTAATTCCAATCCCATTCATAAACTGTCCTGGATCTAAAACGGGCTAGCTATGTGGCTAACGTTAGCTGCTGGCTAAATGTGGCTGACTAGCTAGCAGCCACCGTCAACTAGTAAATCCGAAATCGAATGCCTCAATGTTGACTAGCCGCTAATCTCAGTATTGTTGCCATTTATTTCGCTGAATCGTTGATATCCATTGGGTAAAGTTAGCTGCACCCATAGACTTTCTACTCCACAAAATGGGGTCTATTAACGTTTGTCTCCGCCATTTTGTGACAGAAATTTCTCTGAGCACAGGGGTACGTGTAATGGTTGAATGTAGTAACCTCGTCAAGTAGATATCCGTCTGGCAGTTACAGAAAAGGGATCATGAGCAATTTCCATTCATCCCAGGAGACAAAAGTAATTTCTGAGTGCTAGGCTATTGGTTCCAACACCGGTGATAACCTGGAAGCCGGTTGCTCTGAGGCAAGGGCTGCAGATACTGGAATAAAGTTACATTACTAGCTATCTCCTATGACACAATATGGCATTATCACTTTGAAATTGTAGCTAGATTTGGTATTAAGGAGAGTTGCGGCTATTGAAACGACCAGGTGATTTCGTTATCACAATATAACCAAGAGAAAGTATTTGTGAACAAACAGTACAGTAATGATACATTATTATACAGTTTAGAGTACCGCCCTGGGCCAAGCCAACTTAATTATGAACTGTCACAGCTTGTGGTGTCAAAGCAATGTGGTGTAATGGGATACTGTTTTTGGCATTGAGATAACTAATATCAGGAACCACTCATTTTGTGGATGAAATGAGCAAAACTGAATTTACTATGGTGACTTTATTAACTGTAATGATTAGTCTAATAGTTAAGAATATTCAGAGAAAGCAGTAATTTCACCAAACTTTACCATTTATATGAAACCATTACACTACTAGGAAATTAATTGCATGTCAGTTGCATCTAATATTGATCAACATATAACCAATTTTGAGAATAAAGTAGGGCTCCCCTCCCCCACGAACAGTAGTAATTCTGTTCTGTTTGAACGGGTCTTGTAAATTTCAGATGATCTCTAAAAAAGACAACACTGTCTATTGTTCCAATAAACCGCTTTGGACAGTGCAATACCGTTGTTTCTAGTAGAGGGCGCTGCGTGGCAGTACGAGCTCGAGGCCTCAGATCTTTTTGTCTGGAACTGGATCCCGCTGCCGCTCTACAGTGTGTGCGATTGCTTGGAGCCGCGTCCGTAACACACTGTCAAACCACTCCAAACGAACACATTTGATACCAAAACTTAATTTAGCATATTTTACAATGGCAGTTTTAGTTTGCCGTTGAAATCGGTCGTTATTCTGGCTAAGTGTTTATTACAACTTACTGAATCGGCTTGTTTTCTGTGTGTAGCTGTGCATCAGTCTTTATTAGCGAGCTGGCGCTCTTCTTGCTATTAGCTATTTCTTTAACTTTTTTAAACACTCAGCTTCGCGAATGACTGAGCGCCGGCGGAGTATGGGATCCTTGGTGTCTTAGGAAGCGAGTGAGTGGGGTTTTAACCGTTTTTACATGCAAAAACAATGGCAAATTCGACGGGGAAAAATTTACTAGATCAGCGAAGGAAAGGACTGGCTTTCCTGGACGAGCTGCGGCAATTTCACCGAAGCAGAGGGTGAGAATGGGGCGTTTAAATACACCTTTAAACATCATGTACATATGACTATGGATGATTACAAACTATTAGTAATACTATTCTCCATGTATTTAATGATTTTTTCCTTCAGATCGCCGTTCAAGAAGATTCCTGTCGTGGGTGGGAAAGAGCTGGATCTTAATGCTCTCTATATCAGAGTCATTTCGTTGGGTGGATTTGCTAAGGTGAGTGCAACTAAAAGTGCATTTTCGCACTCTCGGTTTTCAGTGAAGTCTTCAGTGAACCGCTAGAGAACTCTCTTTCGGCACCATGAAGAGCTATTTCATACTAAAACGGCTGTAGGAGAGAGAGGATTGCGGTCGGCCTTGTGCTAGTTTGCCATCTATGCAATGTGGTGGCTTGTGTTGTGTATGGTTTGAATTGAAAGTCCGTACGGTAGCTGCACTGCTCGGAGTCTGAGTGCAGTTAGAGCAACTCAAAATTAGCGGGCACGTTTAACATCGATTATCGGCACAGAGCACTGGCTAGGAAGAACTATTCGCCGCGGGGGATAGGTAACATTTTGTGCAACTAGATTTTTTTACGATAATTTGGGGGAAGCTAGTTATTCGCATTAGCCATCTTTGGCTCTATGGCTTAAGACAATGTAGGCCGCACACAGGCCTATTTATTGAAAACTGTAAACGTGAAAACAATTACTCAAATAAAGACTGCTCGCCATCATTCCATCGTTGTTACTAGCATTGTGCTGAAGCGGGTCATCATTGTCTCGGGCTTTGGTAGCTACCACATTTAGCCTGCACGCTTGGCTTGCCAGAAAAGTAATGTTAGCCAGATTGCTAACACTAGCTAGTAAGTAAGCCATCCAGTTCAAGCTGTGGCTAGCTGTGAGTTGTTGCTTGCGGTGATAACTAAATAGCTTGCAAACATGGAATTAAATACACAGTTCTAGCTAATAAAAGTAGCTAACATTAACATCTTATTAGATGCTAATCAGATTGTTTGACTGTTTTATTCATATTTTATGCATCCTGATATTGCTTAATTGAAAAATGTATAATAACATCCTCATTTACTTTACAGGTTTCTGACAAAAATCAGTGGTCTGAGCTGGGTGAAGATTTTAATTTCCCAAGGAGTTGTTCAAACGCAGCATTTGTTTTAAAACAGTACTACCTTCGGTAAGTGGCATGGTCTTGCATTAGCTACTACACTCAGACAGCATGTGGCAAATGTTTACAAATTGTGAGAGGCTGGAAGCAGGAAAGGACCATGCAACAATCCAGCATCGCTGACAGTTTTTAAAGATGTTGAACACAGAAAACAAAACACTATACTGGACCTTACACTGGCCGCAATGTTTATGCCTCATAACAGTATGTTTTGACATAACATTTAGTACATTTTAGTGGGTTAATGCAGATCACTATTTTATATATATATATCTTTTTTTATATGCCATGTCTTACTACTGCCATACATCTTCTCTTTGTAGATTTAAACTATTAGTAAGGGACATGAACTGGGAATGCTTTTTAAATGGTCCGTGATTGGTGTGTTACTGAATGCTGGCTGGTCATTTGTCATTGAATAGGCTAGCCGTTGCCATAACTATGCAATCAACAGCACGTTACCCTAAACACCTTTTGACCTCGGTGTAGATGTTTCACCAGCAGCAAGCCTGTGGACAGTGTGGAGCTGCTTCTCTGCTCAAGTCTCCTTTTCCCTCCAAAATATTGCCATCATTGCCACGGCCAAGATCCTTTTAAGAGGAAGGATCACATTCACCAGTCTAACCTGGAGGCTGCTTATATAACCCTGCTTTGCCAGTTAGTTGAAGCAGCATATCTTTAATAATCCTGTTGCATTAATCACCTTCACAGTTTGGGAATGGTTGAAAGAGCAGTAGGTCAACATAGTCTGCAAGTATCCAATCATGTAGGCATGTCAAATTCTAAACAAGGTTCACACAGACTCTACCTAAGTGTCATACCTGCCTACAGATATGGCTTATGAATTTGAACAACTCGGCATAGGCCTGAAGATGTTATTGCCTTCCTCTCTTAAGTCATCATGGGATTTTATATAGCCCCAACATGCAGAGCCAATGATAGGCCAAGCATTGTAATGAAGTGTTTCCAAATGGTGCTGGTTACTCCAGCATTTTTAGCGAAGGATTTCATTCTTGGCATCAGATGAACAATAGAAACACTTGATACCCTATAAGAGTTTATTGAATTCAAGTATTTGAACATTAACTTCCTGATTTGATATTGGGCAGGCAATTTCACCCTGTGAAGTTGGGTGCAGGCTGTTCTAGCCCAGCTGCAACACCTGATTCTACCAATGAACAAGGCCTAAATGGTCTTCAACCAAGAAACAGGTGTGTTGCTGCTTGGCTGGGAACAAAAGCCTGCAACCAGTGAGACTTTTTCCCCTTTCAAATTGTCATTTGAAGAGTCATAGGCTAACTTATGATATAGCCTAACGCAGGGCTCTACAATGTGACTATTTTACTCGCATATGTGTATCGTGACAGCAAATATGTTGTGACGATACAAGTATTGTGATATTTTATTTAGGAGCACCAGTGTGCCGAGAAGAACGAAGGATTCTAGCATTATTTCTTCAAATATTTTTTGTTGCACTCCTAAATTTCTTTGTTTGCACCTGGCTACATTTTCCAACTTAGGTGCACATGTGCTCCTTGTAAATAATAAATACAAAAATGTCAGAGTAGAGCCCTGTAAAACAATATTTGACTGAAACACAGAGCTGTAAATAGCCTAACTGACAGCAGGTTGGACGGAGCTGTTGGGAGCTGCCAATAAGCATTGCTTATTTTGCTTCATATATTCTAACCCATTTCAAGCCTGCATTTGACCTCACTCCCTTAAACTTCTCCTGTGTTTTACACCATGACACACCCCACTGGGATCACATGGTAGTTGTAGACCAGAATGGTCAAACTTCTTTTCCTTGGAAGGTTTTTTTCACAGCTTATATATATACAGGAGTATGTTAAAATAAACCTATATATATATATAGGTTTATTTTAACATACTCCTGTGTCTTTACCAAACAAAATTTGAATTGGCCAGGTTAAGACCGCCTTCTACCGTCAACTCAAACTGGTTTAAGTGGGAGATGTAGCCCAATGCCAGGTCTCTCTTATAGGGCAAGCAAGCATGTAACAGTGAAACTTATTGGAACCAAAGAGCCCTTTGGTTTAGCTGGGAGGGGTATCTCAATAACAACGTGGTCTTAAGGGCAAACACTGAATAGTCAAATGTATTGGAAGTAGGGAGTCCTTTGTTTGCTTGTTGGTCTTCTTGTACCACTACTTAAATTGAACATTGCCAAGGGCAAGGCACTGAAAATAGTAAGTAATCCTGCAACCTGGGAACCTGAGCAAAACCTTAGTTCAGGAGAGGATGTCTCTTAAGACTGAGATGCAGCTTGTGAATAGACTGTACCCTACATGATGTTGTTAGCACTGTGATGCCCATGCCAAAATAAGAGCTGGATTAGAACTACCTTGCTGTTTTCTTGCAAAAGTGAAGTCAGAGACAATCAAGTTGTCTCATTCACACAGCGTTTGCTAGTGAGATTAGCCTTGGCACCTGAACAAAGGTGAAACATGCCCACAGCGTTTATAGATCTAGTGTTACAGATATCAGGGGACAGCAGGGTATGTCTTTCTCTGATGCTAAATAGAGGGTGCTAAAATTATGTAGCAAAACTCATGTATCAGCGAGCTACAGAAAACGCATGTTATTTTTTGACAAGGTCAACAGTTTCCTGGTGTAACCCAAGCTGTTTATACCATGTTAATTTTTATGAAAAGTCAGTTTGATTTCTAAACCAGTGTCATAAATTAGGGCTGTGACGATACAACTATCGTGATATTTTTTGCATGGCAAAAATGGAAACACGAAGCAGACATCTCTTTGGTCCTTTAAAAAACTTGCTGTATGTGAATTTTATAGCTTGGAAAACACAGTGAACAAAAATAAACGCAACATGTAAAGTGTTGGTTCCATGTTTCATGAGTTGAAATAAAAGATCCCAGAAATGTTCCGTAGGCACAAAAAGCGTCTCTCTCATTTTGTGCACAAATTTGGTTAAATCCCTGTTCGTGAGCATTTCTCCTTTGCCACGATAATCCATCCAGCTGATGGGTGTGGCATATTAAGAAGCTATTTAAACAGCATAATCATTACACAGGTGCACCTTGTGCTCGGGACAGTAAAAGGCCACTCTAAAATGTGCAGTTTTGTCACACAACACAATGCCACAGATGTCTCAAGTTATGAGGGAGTGTGCATTTGGCATGCTGACTGCAGGAATGTCCACCAGAGCTGTTGAAATTTCTCTACCATAAGCTGCCTCCAAAGTCGTTTTAGAGATTTGGGCAGTGTGTCCAACTGGCCTCAGACTACGTGTATGGCATCGTAGGTGAGCAGTTTGCTGATGTCAACGTTGTGAACAGAGTACCTCATGGTGGGGTTATGGTACGGGCAGGCATAAGTTATGCACAATGAATGCAATTGCATTCTATCGATGACAATTTGAATGCATAGAGAGATCATGACGAGATCCTGAGGCCCATTTGTCGTGACATTCATCCGCTGCCATCACCATGTTTTAGCATGATAATACACAGCCCCATGTTTCAAGAATCTGTACACAATTCCTGGAAGCTGAAAATGTTCCAGTTCTTCCATGGTCTGCATACTCACCAGACATGTCACCACCCATTGAGCATGTTTGGGATGCTCTGGATCGACGTTTATGACAGCGTGTTTCAGTTCCCGCCAATATCCAGCAACTTCGCACAGCCATTGAAGAGGAGTGGGACAACATTCCACAGGCCACAATCAGCAGTCTGATCAACTCTATGCAAAGGGGATGTCACACTGCATGAGGCAAATGGTGGTCACACCAGGTACTGACTGGTTTTCCGACCTTCAATCCCTACTTTTTTTAAAAGGTGTATGTGACGAACATCTGTATTCCCAGTCATGTGAAATTCATAGATTAGGGCCTAATGAATTTATTTCAATTGACTGATTTCCTCATATGAACTGTAACAGTGAAATTGTTGCATGTTGCGTTTTTATATTTGTTAAGTATAAACGAGAATCTGGATGACATAAGGATGTTTGTTTCCAACTTTTGGGCTGTTTTCCTAAATAAGTTAAATCCTCTTCCTGTTCTGTTTCCTTGCCACAATACTGAGTATTGCGATGCTGGTATCGTACCGCCCCCTAATATAAATATCTGGATTAGGTGTTTTCTATCATCAGATGTAGGCCTAACAATAACAATCCACTAAAGTTGAATCACTCCATAGTTCCCCACTTAGGTCGATAGGACAAACTGCTGCGAATGATGGGCAGCAGAAGTTGTTCACTCTATAAAGAAGGTACACCTGGGAACCACTGTCTAAGAAACAGCTGCTCTCCCTACTCCAAATCCTTTTTCTAATGCCTGGCATACATTACAAGACTTAACTGACAAGTAGGACCTAACTTTGTGTGTTGGACAAAGAAAACTATAGAAAGTCTGTTTGTTTGCAATTTGATTACAGGTGAAGCGCCATTTGCTTGGGTTTTGTTCTGGTTTTCTGCCACTGCGTGAGGCCACAGCTTGCTCTCCCTCAGCATGCCCCCTTATTTTGTCAGTAGTTATCTGCTTGTCATGCCTTTCTCTTGACTTTTTTGAAATTGTAAAACCTTGTCAGCAACAATAGCTTGGAGAGGTTTTGAATCACAGATAAAACAGTACATAGAGGTGGGGATTGGAGATGTTGGGACTAGCGAAAGCTAGCTGAGGTAGGCAACACTACTACTACTACTACTACTACTACTACTACTACTACTACTACTACTACTACTACTGGTCTAGGATTGGGCATGCAGTCACAATTGTCTTTGACTGTGGTAAGCTCTCTGCAGATCACACAAAGAAATGTTTGAAAGTGAGACAGACTATAACTTTGCATCAAGTAAACTACACCAGCGGAAAATGTATTTAGGGGGCTGACAAATTAAACTTACCCACCATTCTCGTTATGTTAAGCATGGTCTTGAGCTCAGTGTTTCCTTTTTTGTCTAATGGCATTATTTTACCTTTGTGATTCCCACCTTGATTGTAGTTGTTAGCTTTCTTCTCAGTGTAGTTTACCATGGTCTCCCCCAGTCTAGTTTCTTGTCCTCAACCGAGTACTTGGATTTCACCCACCCCCACTCTCAGTAGTAGTCTGTATATAGTGCTTCCATTTATTATTTTATCAGCAATAAAACCAGCCTATGGATTGATGTAGCTTTAGGCTATATAATCTGGATTTCTAGTGTTGCTCATTGGTCCCTGTTGTATGCCCCCATGTTTAAGAAGTTGTCTCTGTCTGCTCAAATGAATCTGCATGCATTTGATTGTCAAGGTATAGTAATATATATTCACCTATTTATAGAACAGTAGTAATGCCAGTTTACTCAATGTGATTGTGTGCTTGTCCAACAGGGGGCACCCAATTTTCTCTCTCTCTCTCACTCACTCACTCACTCACTCACTCACTCACTCACTCACTCACTCACTCACTCACTCACTCACTCACTCACTCACTCACTCACTCACTCACTCACTCACTCACTCACTCACTCACACTCACTGAGGCAGCCTTTATTGAGAGGGTTGCTCTTATGTCCTATCAGCTCTTGTATGATCCGGACGACCTTAAATTACATCAGTTTACAAACAGTCACCATTTGCAGTGGTAGATCTATGGCTTCAGTTGCCTACATTTTTGTGTGCCGTTCAGGTTAATTGAAAAAGGGTCATCTTGTTAAGATTTTCTTTTTCTGGGGACAAAAATTACAGGTAAGAGCCCTGTTCCACCTTAATTGCTTGTTCTTTAACTGCTGATGGTATGACACCTGCGATGACACGATTTTTATATGTCAACTTGATTAGACACTGATAAAATGAGAAGGCCTCTTAATTCTGTGATGCTTTTCTGTGGCACACTGGCTGTTGTCTTGTCAGAAGAATGGGAGCTTTTTGCCAGCCATGTATGAAAAGGGAAGTGCAGACATGAGCAGCTGCAACAGAACCCCCCACCATGCAGCCTCCCCTTCTGCCCGTGCCCAGACAAGCGTGTGATGATGCTGTGCAGAGCCGGGGCCCCTCCTCTCCAAACGGAGAGTTGGTGTATTTATAGTCCAGTGTGTCACACGCCGTGGACGGGGGATTACCTTGGCCGCAGCGAACCAGCAGCAGTACTGGGACTCCGTTCAGAATGGGGCTCTCACTCTGACTCATGGCAGCACACACACTCCGCGCTTAGCCAGGGCTTTCCACGCTACCACTGGTGAGGTATTTCCTGCTGCCACCACTGCAGCATGTGTCTGTGTAAACAAATATTCAATGTGTATATGTGTTGGTCCCACCCTACCTAAACATGTGAGAGACGGCTGCAACACTTGTTAGACATTAACTCAAGTAAGGTTTTGCAGGTTTTTTTTGTAGACTTTTTTTTTTGGCTTTCGACAGAAAGCTATCCGTCTTTTTGTTTCATTAAAATTCCCTCTACTTTTCTGCACCTCTCCCCACCTGAGCGGGTGGTCATTTGAATGAAGACATCACCCCAGTGTCTAGAATATTCTGTCTGTGCTGGTGATAAGATATCATCCTCACCTGTGTCACATCCGAGCTGAATATTAACATATTAAGGAAGACTGGTATTGGTTGTAACTCTTGATAAACTAGTTTGCCCTAAGCAATAGGGCACAAAGGATTCATCACTTGTACTCTGCTTAAACACTTGCACTGTCATGCAGATGGTGTAACACATGTCTTTTGATTTGAGTCAGCTAGGCGTAAACATAATTATTTAATCATAACCGATGGTCTCTATGTCAAACTTGGATTGGATTGTATCCCCCTCTGGCAGTATTTTTCATTTCATGCTTTGTCGTGTAGTCTTTCATATTCACTCTGTCGATAGAAGTAGACGAGAGACATTGGTTGTGTTGTGAGCCTCGTTTGTAGTTTGTTCCAGTCGGCAGCGGCTGAGTAGTGGAATTGCTTTGTTGCTGGGGTTGAAATAGGATGTGGGCATAGATAGCCTGACAACATTAGTGTTGTCTGTAGGAGGACTTTGAAAATGGTAGGAGTTCACAGAAGTAGGCTTGTGAGTCTTTATATGCCAGAGTGTAGCCTACCAGTTTACTTGTGTGATTGCAAGCATTAACCAAATTCCTCAGAGTGGCTGTCATAAAGAACTCCATTGGCAAATTATATGGTGGGAATGTGCCAGGGTGTCCAGTTTTGTTATCAGGGATTTGGAGGCACAACAGTTGGTGGTTTAGCCACAGTCTAAGGATGCAGGACTTATCCTAGTTAGGCAGATTTGAGGATCGGGTGAAACAGGATTATTTGCTATAGAGGCCATTTTAGATTAGATTTTGGGAATAGGTGGGGTCTTGGATCAGTCACCCTTTGAGCGTTAAGTTCTCTTTTGTCTACAGATATTTAGAAAAGTATGAAAAAGTCCATCACTTCGGCGAGGATGATGACGAGGTGCAGCCTGGGAACCCGAAACCATCTCTTCCAATTGGTGCAATCCCCTGCTCCTACAACTACCAGCAACACACTGTATCAGGTAAAGCTTTCCCTCTTTTACAAAGTGTCTTCAAACAACCACAAAGCAATAATTACCTACATAAGTTCGGCCCAAATCTTCTTGGTTGGGCTACGACTTGAAATAGAATAAAGATTCTTGAAGGGATGGCCCCATATTCTGTATACATTCTGTATACCTCCGGCCCTTCTTTGGACATTGTGTTAACAAACCTCCAGACGAGCTTCAATGCCATACAACATTCCTTCCGTGGCCTCCAACTACTATTAAATGCAAGGAAAACTTAATGCATTCTCTTCAACCGATCGCTGCCCGCACCCGCCCGACTAGCATCACTACTCTGGACAGTTCTGACTTAGAATATGGACAACTACAAATACCTAGGTGTCTGGTTAGACTGTAAACTCTCCTTCCAGACTCACATTAAGCATCTCCAATCCAAAATTAAATCTAGAATCGTCTTCCTATTTCGCAACACAGCCTCCTTCACTTATGCTGCTAAACATACCCTCGTAAAACTGACTATCCTACCGATCCTTGACTTCGGCGATGTCATTTACAAAATAGCCCCCAACACTCTACTCAGACTTCATCCAGTTTGCTATCACAGTGCCTTCCGTTTTGTCACCAAAGCCCCATATACTACCCACCATTGCGACTTGTATGCTCTCGTTGGCTGGCCCTCGCTTCATATTCGTCGCCAAACCCACTGACTCCAGGTCATCTATAAGTCTTTGCTTGGTAAAGTCGCGCCTTATCTCAGCTCACTGGTCACCATAGCAACACCCAACGGTAGCACGCGCTCCAGCAGGTATATTTCACTGGTCATCCCCAAAGCCAACACTTACTTTGGCCGCCTTTCCTTCCAGTTCTCTGCTGCCAATGACTGGAACGAATTGCAAAAATCACTGAAGCTGGAGTCTTATATCTCCCTCTCTAACTTTAAACATCAGCTATCTGAGCAGCTTACTGATCATTGCACCTGTACACAGCCCATCTGTAAATAGCCCACCCAACTACCTCATCCCCATATTGTTATTTATTTTTTTGCTCCTTTGCACACCAGTATCTCTACTTGCACATCATCTGCACATCTATCATTCCAGTGTTAATGCTAAATTATTTTGCCTCTATGGCCTATTTATTGCCTTACCTCTCTAATCTTACTACATTTGCACACGCTGTATATAGATTTTCTATTGTGTTATTGACTGTACGTTTGTTTATCCCATGTGTAACTCTGTGTTTGTGTCGTACTGCTTTGCTTTATCTTGGCCAGGTCGCAGTTGTAAATGAGAACTTGTTCTCAACTAGCCTACCTGGTTAAATAAAGGGGAAATTTAAAAAAAATACTTGCTTTCGAGCTAGTTCTTAAAAGGACAGTGGTATTTCAGAACAGTGACATTCCAGGAAACAAACAAATGCAAGTATGATTAAAAACAAAGTTTCTTATTTACACTTTGAGAAGAGTGATTTTATTGGACACATCTGTGAGGTAGGGCTGGGTAATTGCTAGTGATGGGGGGAAAAAATAGATAGTTAAATATTGGGATATTATTTTTGATTTATCGTTTTGACAACATTGCAGTTTTAATTTTGCGGTAGTTGGCTGTACCTGCCCCAGAACTCCAGTATTTTTCCTTGATGGCTTGTTCTCATCTTCTTTTCAGCTATTTTATTTCCTTGACTGATCAAAACTAGTTTTCTCATGGCTCTCTGTTGTCCCTCTGCAGCAGACATAGGGTGAGCAATATATTTGGAACATCAAATCGCAGTATCTGATCGCAATACACATAGAATCTTGAGAATCGCAATACATATCAAATCGGCACCTAAGTACTGTGATAATATCGTATTGGACCTCACAATACGATATCACAATCTTTTTTTTTTTACCTATTATTTAAGTCAGTTAAGAACAAATTCTTATTTACAATGACGGCCTAGGAACCGTGGGTTAACTACCTTGTTCAGGGGCAGAACGACAGATTTTTACCTTGTCAGCTCAGGGATTCGATCTAGCGACCTTTCGGTTACTTGCCCAACGCTCTAACCACTAGGCTACCTGCCGCCCCAATACTTAGGTGCCGATATGATATGTATTGCGATTGTTTATGTATCGCGATTCGATGCTCACTATACTGTATGTCTGCAGCAGAGAGACAAGAGAAAGCCATGAGAAAATTAGTTGTGGAGGTTAAAGTGCTCATGTTGTTGGCTCAACTTTTTTTGGGGGGGAAATAAGATGGAGAAAAAGCTGTAGGATGATAAATACCTGAGTTGTGGGGCAGGTACACCTGACTAGCGTTAGCTAACGTTAATAAACAAGGTTACCTTTAACAATTATAGTGACAGTAACGATGTAAAACGGCAAAAATGATATTGCGATACTCTACTGTATCCATACTGTGAGGTATCGCGACCACCCTTTGGTGGATTTTGGGATGCTGTGAAATAAATAAAAGTAGTCTTAGGTCAGAGGACAACCTTGGTGCAAGTTTATCAAGGTGGATATTTCTTCAAGTACATTTCTTCAAGTATCAAGTGATGGGGCTGTTGAAGAGCACTGCCAACTCTGAATTTGAGTCAACTTTACGACTCAAATGGAGTCAACATTATGGCTACCTTCAGCACTGAACTTCCTCTCAACTAAGTCTCTCTACTCACAGCACACATTTGTTAGTCATCTGAATGTGCATATACTGCAGGCTTGTTTGCTTGGTCCTTTCAGATAGTTTATTGCACCTCATAACATAATCATAGATTCATCAAGATAGAATTTGGAAGCTCTTCTCCAAATGTTGCAATTTAGTTAGTCATAATGGTGCTGCTAGCCTGCTCCTACGGTAAAGCCTGCTCCTACGGTAATGCCTGCTCCTACGGTAAAGCCTGCTCCTTAAAGTGAGAGCTTATGGTAATACGGTTATACAGTTGCTTGAAATGGCCAAGTGGGTGCTGAGCATTTCTTGCTCCATTTTTTGGGGGGTAAAGAAACCTCAACAGAGGAGGATGTTAGCAAGACAACAAGATCTTAAAATGTATGATGAAAGTAGCTAATATACCAAGACTGACGAGTTGTACTAGGATTTGTCTTTGAGCTGTTGAATGGTGTGTTTCAGAACTGAGACGCAATATACTTCCTTACTGTATTAGGTCTGCTACATTTATACTCCTTTTG
Source organism: Salvelinus namaycush (assembly GCF_016432855.1). Taxonomy (NCBI): domain Eukaryota; kingdom Metazoa; phylum Chordata; class Actinopteri; order Salmoniformes; family Salmonidae; genus Salvelinus; species Salvelinus namaycush. The sequence goes on from NC_052312.1 coordinate 39,579,763, forward strand.
TTTATGCACAAACATATGGGCCTTTAAACCATAGCCCTGCCACCAGAAGCTCATTTCCTCCCTCATATGGCTGTTGAGATAATTGTTTGAATAATCTTGACTTTGTATTATAATTTTTGTCCAATCTTGCCCAGGCCTGAGAGACACTCTTACTGATGGGGGAATCTGAACTGAGGTTGTCATGTCCCCAGGCATGCAGGCAATTTGCAACAGTGTGTTACCATGGTGCTGTGTGATGGTGCATTACCACCATACCCGCTGTGTGTGAAGTAGCTCTAGTTCAGGAGTCCTGACAGCTACACACACACACACACGTGTGAAACAGATGCAGAGCTGGCGGCTGTGAGGAGTTGGCTATTTATATCCCGTTGATTGCACTGTAATCAATTTCAAATAACTGAAATATGCCATACAATCATTGCCATCCCAGCAAAGTTATGCCAAGAGACTGAGGCTTCAGGAAGTTGCACTTGTTAACTCCACCCCTGCATGTGACTTAAATCACTGTTTCCTATTTTTGAATGCATATTCATTATCAGGCAGGTGTCCCAGTGCATGCAGTTGCAATCATTTTTTTAAACAGTCTAAATAAACTCATAAATCATAATTTCTCAAGGTCTTTATAGCACAACATTGTAATATTTTTGTATGTTTTCATCAGGCTTTCTTTACATTCACTTTGAAATTACAACTGGATTTGTGGTTGTTTTTTGTCCCCAGACTATCTCCGCCAAAGCTATGGACTGTCCATGGAGTTCACGCCCCCATGCGACTATAACAAACTGGTGCTCTCTCTCCTGTCGGGCTTGCCCAATGAAGTGGACTTCGCAATCAATGTTTGCACTCTCCTCTCCAACGAGAGCAAGCATGCCATGCAGCTGGAGAAAGACCCCAAACTCATCACGCTGCTGCTGGCACATGCAGGTGTCTTCGATGACTGTACGTCTTCAACACCTTTAAATATTCTTCATTAGTATCCAAATCTATTTTTTCAGAACAGTAATTAGAGATGTATGGGTGTTTTTTGTAATCTTTGTTTACCGTGGGAACTTGGTGAGGGAACTGTTGAGACACTCGCACTACTGTGCTCAGTTTCCCTTTTTGGGCAAAGTGGAAATGGGGAGAAAGTTGTTTATTCCCTTTCATTTGCCTGTATGGACACTAGATGAGTTATTACCTCCTTGGTAAACTTGTTCATTTAGAGTCTGAAGCAAAATGCAAAAATCCAGGCTTTAGCGCAACAAAATGTGAACACTGCATTCCTTTTCAAGGCACTGCCATGGCAGAACCTTTTTTTTTTTTTTTTTTTTTTGATCCCTCAGGTGTGAAAGTACCTTCTGTCTCAGAATGTAAGGGTTGGAATGTTCTCTCTAACGGTACTCTTGTGAATTTGCAGCACTAGGCAGCTTCTCCTTTGTATTTGGGATGGACTGGAAGGAGCAAACCTCCCGGGACTTCATGAAGGTAGATTTGACTGAAAGACTCACTATATATGTATACTATAGGTTTGTAATTTACAAGGCTTTTGGTCAGAGGGAGAAAAAAAATTGTTACCTCGCCTCCAGCCGTTCAGGGATCTTAGTGAAATACGGTGTGATGTCTGGCTTCGCAGGAGTACATCAGCCTTAACTGCTCTTGTTTTTTATAGCCTATGCATCTTTTCAGCAGTCAGTATTCCAACAATAATCTGTGAATATGATTCTACAGTTCTGGAAGGATGTGGTAGAGGATTCTGAAGTCAGGGACCTCATCTGGGACAAGACCAGCCTGACACAAGGTAAACAGTTTATGCTGACAGACCAATAAAATATTAATTTTACAACAATGGGATAAATACTACGTCAAATAAATATTTCGACATTGTTTTGTGAACTTTTTGTGTAATAAAGTATTTGAAGATTTCTCTTACAAAAAATACTTAAGGCCATTGCTCTGACATGATGTCCTTGGTGGATCAGACATTCACTATTCTCTCTGCTCTTCTTCCAGTGACAGACACTATGTCGGGGGACGAGCGCTGGGGCGCCCTCTTCCATCCTCCACGCAACCTAGGCATCGGCGACATCGAGGGTCAGCGGGTCCTGCAGGTGGGGGTCATCCTCCGCAACCTCTCCTTCGAGGAGGCCAACGTCAAACTGCTTGCTGCTAACCGCACCTGTCTGCGGTTCCTCTTACTGTGCGCCCACTGCCACTTCATCTCCCTACGGCAGCTGGGGTTGGATACACTCGGCAACGTGGCCGCAGAGGTGAGGCGTTTTTACTGCTATATTTATGTTCTGAAAGTTAATATTTTGTGCAGTATTGAGCTATTTCATTACATTAATTAGTACTATTCAGTATAATGTTAGACATGGCTGTAGCTGGTCCAGAGCATTTGTGTTATTGATGATTCTGAGTTAATGTCTGTTTTCTCTCCCAATAGCTTCAGTTAGATCCTGTTGACTTTCGAACAACCCACCTAATGTTTCACACCATCACCAAATGCTTGATGTCAAGGGACAGGTTCCTGAAGATGAGGGGTGAGTGTCAGAGCCCGTACTTTATCTTTGTCAGTGTCTGGGTCTTTTTATTACAAATGTCAGATATATTTTTGTATCACGGTCCTTTTTAATGTGAAAGCGACTTCATGTCTTTACGTAACAACAGTAAGCATGAATTGTGATAAAGGTCAAAGTGTAGATTTTCCCAGAGCCTGACCATTTGTTCCTCCTCCTCCTCCCCTCAGCCATGGAGATCCTGGGTAATCTGAGCAAGGCGGAGGACAACAGCGTGCTGATCTGTGAGTACGTGGACCAGGAGTCGTACCGGGAGGTGATCGGCCTGCTGTCGCTGCCTGACCTCATGCTCCTCATGTCCTCCCTGGAGGTCCTCTACCTGCTGGCCCAGCTGGGGGAGATCCCCTGCAGCAAGATCGCCTCCGTAGACAGGAGCATAGGTGAGATACCAACAACCTAGCCCTAACCAGGGTACCAGTAACCTAGACACTAGTCAGGATTGAGGATACATGTAGTAGTATAAACAACCAAGACAGAATGGAGGGGCTGGAGAACCATCTAACTGAGATAAAGTGTAAGTATAGCATTAACATCTTGGCTAATCGAGTGTTTGGGTATTGTTTTATTAAGTATAGTCTCTTAGCATGGCACAGCAACCAAGCTGCATTAATTGACAATCAAACTCGTTCCGCAGAAGATATTCGTCGTCTCTTGGAGGAGTTGGAAATTCAATGCTTTTCAGAATTGGGAAATCCAAAATAACTGTCATGCAACAATTTAGACACATGTTATTAAACTGTATATTTCTGTCTCCCTGGGCAGATCTGCTGGTGCGGCTGGTGTCAGTGGACCTGCACACTTTTGGTCCGGATGCTCTGACGGCTGTGAGGCTGATGGAGCACCAGGCTGCTGGGCAGAGCCAGGTGGCCGAGGTGCGGCCGCAGCTTGTAGAACAGCTGCCTGCTCCGCTGCAGGGCGCACCTATCCCAGGTGAGCATCTTAACACTTAAACCCTGTCCCCTGATCTTCAGATGCACATTGGAATTAAACTAAGCCAGGTTATATTCATGTTGTACATAAAATAAGAATTCAGAAGAAGCCGTGTGAGGGCAATAATTAGGCATATGGTATAAAGGAACTGAGACAATGGCCTGCGATTATAGGCTCAGCTCTATGTAGCCTTGCTTCTTGTCGTGTACGTTAGAGACGATCAGGCAAAATGGTGTAAACCCCTGTTGTATGCAATCAATCAGCTAAAGTTGACGTTGGCATGAGGTGCTAGGAATAATTCAAGCTAGGTTAAACACAGCAGTCTGCTTGTACAGTACTGTCGCTGCTCCCTAGTGGGCAAAATGAGGAACAGCACACTAAACACACCATGTACAACAGGAGCACTGTTCTGCAGATTTGACAGTTCAGTCTCACATCAGAACAAAAGTGTTTTCAGCATAGAGAATGGGTTTATTCAAAAACTTTTGTAAGTTGATCAAATTAGACTCACTAATTATGTCATCTCTCACTTTAGCAGCAAGAGTCCCTGTCCAGTCCACTCCTCCCCCTCCTGGTATTGTTGAGCTAGATGGGGAGAAGTTTACAGTGCAGTGGTGAGTCCCTCTCTCTCACACACACACACACACACACACACACACACACCCTCTCATAGTCATGCTCTCTCTGTGACACCTCTTAGCTCCTCAGTTTCTCTGTAAGTTGAACAGTGGTTCTCAGGTCAAGCAGTCAGCTTGCTGGTCAAAATTGACCCCTGAGTAGCTATAGATACATCCTGAGTTCCCTTTGTCTCCACCAGGCTGAACGCCCACTTCGAGGTGAGCGGCGAGAGTTCAGTGTCGCGCTCAGAGATGTACTCGGAGTACCTCACCACCTGCAGCAAGATGGGACGCGCTGGCATCTTGGCCTCCCAAGGCTTCCTCAAATGTCTACGGTTGGTTGGCATAATCCCATATTAAATCAATCGATTTCATTGAAAACTGTCATCATTTAGAGAACACACAACTAGAAGTTTTTACAGCTTTTTCCCCTTTTTTTCTCTCTCCCAATTGTGGTCCTGGAAGCCTTGTATTCATGTTATGTTTTCAACCAAGAAATCACCTCATGGACAAGTTACAATACAGTGGTCCAAATTCAATGACTTTGAGAAACATGATTGACAAGGTTTTAGTGTCGACTACACTCACACCGTGTCTCTCTCTCATTTTGTAGGACCATCTTCCCAAACCACACAGTGAAGCGGCTGGAGGACACCAAGCCCAATGCGCAGGCACACATACATGTGGTGGGGGTCAAACGGAGGGCCATCCCACTGCCCATCCAGCTGTACTACCAGCAGCAGGCTAGCCCCACACCAGGGCCCAGGCACGACGTCCCTGTCGACCCACAGGCATCCCCGTCAGGTAAACTCACTGTACAACTTACTACATTTTTGTAGTTAGTGGCATTAAAATTCAAGTTTCCACCTACCTTGATTGTTATCACAACAAACGTCAGACATAGTTGCTATACATGTTGTCTTGGAGTATGGTGAGACATACTTTGCAGTTGTGCGAATTGGACCTCAGTCAATGATTCTAATGTGTTCTTTATTGTATCTCTCTCTGTGTTTACACTTTGTCCCTGGGCATCCTGGGTTTGCCCGGCCTCCAGTCCCCAGCCTTACTGCTAACCCGGCAGCGCCACAGGTGGCCTCCACCATGCAGGATGGTGTACCCCTCCCCCAATCGGCTCAGACTGTTCCTCGGCTCCCCCTTCACCCCCAGGCCTCACCACATCAGCACCCCCACTCAGCTCAGCAGGCCAAGTCAGGGGATATCCTCAAGACGGCCATGGTCCAGAGCTCCATCCCCACCTCTGGCCAGGTGGTCCAGAACCACAGCCCCAACATGGCCCAACAGCTCCACCATCAACAGGTCATGGCGCCTACCGGGACCCCCGTCACACTGTTCCAACAGGTACAGCAGGGCCACATCTTCACGGCGCGGGTTCAGGGGGTGCCCATCGCCCAGCGGCCGCCCCTGCCGCACAATCCCTCCTCCTCAGTACCCCAGGCCCTCTCCCAGGGCCCCCAGCAGGAGACGGCTGTGTTCTCTGCCCCCCCGCACTACGCCGCCGTGTCTGCCCCCTGCTCCTCGCTGCAAAACTTCCAGGTGGGCGGGGGCCAGGTGTTCACCATCGCCGGCGTGTCCAACGCCCAGGGTTCCCGCGTCACTTTCCAGAACATCGCCCCCAAGCCTGCACCCTCGCAGGCCAGCGGACCGCCCACATCCACTCATAACCAGAAGCAGCAGTCCAGCGTGGTCATTGTCAGCCCCAACCCCCAGCAGAACCAGGCCTATGCCCCGGCTATCCATCAGATCGTTCTGGCCAACCCCTCCACCATGTCTGGTGGCCAGGCCATCCAACTGGCAGGACAGCCTCCCACTCCTTCCAACCCCCCACCCTGCCCTCCAATTATCGCTCCTCTGCCCCAGGGCCTGCCCTCTCCTTCCAACACCCAGATCCCAATGCAGGGCTCTGCTTCTGTCAGTCAGATGCTGTCGGTCAAACGGCAACCACAGCAATTGAACCCCCAGCAGCAGTTTCACCCCCAGCAGCAGTTTCAGATTCAGGCCCAGCCCCTGCCTCAGCAGCAGCCGTCCCCCCAGCCTACCTCCACAGAGTCCAGCCTGATCAAACAGTTACTGCTTCCAAAGCGGCCCTCCACGCCGGGCGGCAAACTCATCCTGCCCGCGCCCCAGGTGCCTCCCCCTAGTAGCACGCAGCGTTCCCCCAGCCCACAGGTGCTCTACCAGGTGGCCTCACAGGGCCAGCCTCAGCCCCAGCAGCTCAATGTACAGCTGGTCCCCAGCCAGCTTCAGTCCCCAGGGGGGCCTCTCCAGACGGTGCAGCTCATCTCCACCAGCAGCCCCGCCACCATCATCCAGGGTCAGGCTCCTGGTGGCCAGGTCACCTTCACTGTGGTGCCCAATACAGGCTTCACCACTTCAGCCTCTGCAGCCGCCGCCCAGATCAGCCAAGGAGCCGCTGCACCAGGCCTGCCAGCGGTCCAGACAGGCAACACCCTCCACGGGCCACCACCGCCCTTCAGGGGGGACAAGATAATCTGCCAGAAGGAGGAGGAGGCCAAGGACGCCACGGGTCTGCACATCCACGAACGCAAGATCGAGGTGATGGAGAACTCCTCTCTAGCCGATGGGGCTGGCACCAAAACCAGCAACGGAGACCTGGCAGGGGCTGATGCTCCAGGGGCCAAGCTGCTTAATGGGAGGAAGTGCATGGACTCCAGTCTACCTCCATACCACTCAGGGAACAGCCAGGGGGCCTGTGTCAATGGACCGGCCAGCGAGAGCTGCCCCACCAACGGGAAACAGCCCTCTGGCCCGGCTAACCCACAGGAGGGACACGTCGACCCCAAAAAGGCTCTTGTCAATGGGGTCTGTGACTTTGAGAGAGGGGACGCCTCCACCGGTGCCCACTTAAGCAAAAACATTCCAAATCACATCGCTTCCAAACACTTGGGGAACGGGGAGGTGGGTCCTCCTCAGAAACTGCATGGGGCTCCCCAGGAGCCCTCTGTCCCCCAGCAGGATACTGCCAAAGCTGAGCAGGCAGAGCGCCTTGCCAATGGGCCTCAGGCAACAGGCCCCTTCCCTAACGGACCTATGGGGACGGGGCCTAACTACACTTTGCCTGCTTTCAGGCAGCAGCTGTTTCCCACTGTCACTGTAAACTCCCAGGGCTCCACGGGGCCAGGGACCCTGCCGGCCAATGGTTTGAGTGGCGAGAGCCGTGCACTCAAGAGGCCGGCAGAGGAGGACAAGGGGGCGTCTGGGATTCCCTGTAAGGTGGGAGTGAGGATCATCACCATCAGCGACCCCAACAAGGCGGGCTGCAGTGCCACCATGGTGGCCGTTCCTGCTGGAGCCGACCCAAGCACAGTAGCCAAAGTAGCAATGGGGAATGCCACGCAGCAGAGGAACTGCTCGACCATACAGGCAACCAGCTCTACGGTGAGTTTCACATAGCTCAACAATTTGTTTCTTGTCCCAGTTTTGCAAGCCGTGTCAACTAGTTGGCTAGCAAGCTCATTAGATTGCTGACTTATCTTGAATACTTTATTGGATCATTGACATTCTTTCCCTGCTGGTAAAACATGTGACTCCGTTTTTCTTCACAAACATAAAATGCAGGGCTCGACATTAACGCTTGTTCTCTTGTCTGGGACAAATAAAAACAATGCTTGGACAAGAAGAATGTAGATTGAAGTTCAGACGAGTAATAAAACACTTTTTTTCACATCAAACAATTACTCAGATCAGAATTGGATCAGAGGTCAACATTGGAATAATATTCAAATCTATTTTTTATGTACATTAATAAAAAAGCCTACATGTCAAAGTATAGATGATATGCATGTTGGCTACAGCCTCACGTCCAAACCGATGCTGACATGAGGGAGGCACCAGAAAATGTAGCCAAACTTTAATGAGACTTTTAATTACATAAATACAGGCTGAACACCAGTCATGTTTGACAAATATAATGAAGGGTCATTAACGTCTAAAGGCTTGATTCGACATACTCAAGGCACGGTTCGTTCAGATCAAATGGTCACAAGACCGGTCTGTTGCGCACCGCACATCACCCACCTTGAATCTGAGTGGAGGCGTCTGCATTTTGAAGCTATTTAAAGGGCAATTCCACCACTTTTTGACCTCATTCATTATTTCCAGTGTATACATGTGTGAAAACAACACGTTTCTACAATCTGTGGTTACAAAGATGAGAAGAAAAGTCCTAAATAAATGCTTCTCTGTGACATCACAGGGTAAGATTAAAAGTTTTAAAAAATGTATGTCAACCTGCAATGCGTTTTTAGCCAAAGGGAGGTATTTTCTTGCTCTCCACATCACTGAATCTGTGTTTGAAAATAACTGTTAATGTAATCTAGTAGAACTTTTTTACTTTAGGTTTTTTCCCTACAAACGTATAAATGCAGTGTTTTCACATATGTTGACACTGGTTTTGTGCTGGAGATAATGAACATGAGGTTGGTGGAGTTGACCTTGAAACCTGGGTGTTTTGTCATTTTATGATGCATTTCTTACCTTGTTTCAAAGTATCCAAGCATAATCCTAGTCATATTAGTAACCCATGCTAGTTGATCAAATCAAAATTGTTTATAAAGCCCTTCTTACATCAGCTGATGTCACAAAGTGCTGTACAGAACCCCAGCCTAAACCCCAAATGGCAAGCAATGCAGGTGTAGAAGCACGGTGGCTAGGAAAAACTCCCTGGAAGGGCCAGAACCTAGAGAGGAACCAGGCTATGAGGGGTGGCCAGTCCTCTTCTGGCTGTGCCGGGTGGAGATTATAACAGAACATGGCCAAGATGTTCAAATGTTCATAGATGACCAGCATGGTCAAATAATAATAATCAGTGGTTGTAGAGGGTGCAGCAAGTCAGCACCTCAGGAGTAAATGTCAGTTAGCTTTTCATAGCCGATCATTAAGAGTATCTCTACCGCTCCTGCTGTCTCTAGAGAGTTGAAAACAGCAGGTCTGGGACAGGTAACACGTCCGGTGAACAGGTCAGGGTTCCATAGACGCAGGCAGAACAGTTGAAACTGAAGCAGCAGCACGGCCAGGTGGACTGGGGACAGCAAGGAGTCATCAGGCCAGGTAGTCCTGAGGCATGGTCCTAGGGCTCAGGTGGAGAGATAGATAGAGAGAGAAAATATACACTTAAATTCACACAGGAGAAATACTCCAGATATAACAGACTGACCCTAGCCCCCCGACACACAGCCTCCAGTATTTATGCTGCAATAGTTTGAGACAGGAGGGGTCGGGAGACACTGTGGCCCCATCCGACGATACCCCCGGACAGGGCCAAACAGGATGGATATAACCCCACCCACTTTGCCAAAGCACAGCCCCCACACCACTAGAGGGATATCTTCATCCACCAACTTACCATCCTGAGACAAGACCGAGTATGGCCCACAAAGATCTCCGCCACGGCACAACCTAATGGGGGCGCCAACCCAGACAGGAAGATCACGTCATTGACTCAACCCACTCAAGTGACGCACCCTTCCTAGGGACGGCATTGAAGAGCACCAGTAAGCCAGTGACTCAGCCCCTGTAATAGGGTTAGAGGCAGAGAATCCCAGTGCAGAGAGGGGAACCGGCCAGGCAGCGACAGCAAGCGTGGTTCGTTGCTCCAGTGCCTTTCCGGTTACCTTCACACGCAATCATAGGACCTACTAATGAGATGAGTCTTCAATAAAGACTTAAAGTTTGAGACCGAGTCTGTCTCTCTCACATGGGTAGGCAGACCATTCCATAAAAATTGAGCTCTATAGGAGAAAGCCCTGCCTCCAGCTGTTTGCTTAGAAATTCTAGGGACAGTAAGGAGGCCTGCGTCTTGTGACCGTAGTGTAGGTATGTACGGCAGGACCAAATCGGAAAGATGGGTAGGAGCAAGCCCATGTAATGCTTTGTAGGTTAGCAGTAAAACCTTTAAATCAGTCCTTGCCTTAACAGGAAGCCAGTGTAGAGAGGCTAGCATTGGAGTAATATGATCAAATGTTTTGGTTCTAGTCAAGATTCTAGCAGCTGTGTTTAGCACTAACTGAAGTTTTCTTTAGTGCTTTATCCGGGTAGCCGGAAAGTAGAGCATTGCAGTAGTCTAACCTAGAAGTGACAAAAGCATGGATTAATTTCTGCATCATTTTTGGACAAAGTTTTTGATTTTTGCAATGTTACGTAGATGGAAAAGAGCTGTCCTTGAAACGGTCTTGATATGTTCGTCAAAAGAGATCAGGGTCCAGAGTAACGCCGAGGTCCTTCAGTTTTATTTGAGACGACTGTACAACCATCAAGATTAAAGTTGATGTATCTTTAGATCTCCCCTGTATTTCTAACATATTTTCATCTCTGTCACATGAAACTGCTCGCGCATGCGGTGTGCTTTGGAGAACAATGTTTTCCTGCTAATTTGTATTTTGGAACATTTGCGCATAGCCTACAGCCATGTGCGCATTGAGTTTATAACATGAAGAAATAAAACATTATCAACATTTTATGCTAAATAGTTTGATCTGACGCATCAGCCTCATTGCTTTTTAAAGAGTTAATGTGCGGTGGTTGTATGAATTCGGGATCTGTCGTCCCCAAGTCTGTTATGAACCGTAGACATATTTTTTGTCGTTCCAGGGATGACGGGAAGTCCTTAATTTCGAGCCCTGGGGGGAATTATTTTATAAAGGAGAAGTGTTTGGTTGTAATTGTAATGTTGCCATATTTTATAGGCTACCAAGGGTGGCCAACCAATCTCCAGGAGAGGCTTAAAGGGGCAGTGTTGTAATTTGAGACTGGCTTGAATATGCAAAGAAGCCTATTGGCAGAGTATAGCCTACATTTGTCTGATTCTCTATGGTAAAAAAGGTAGTCATGCATTTTATTTTGGAAAGTGGATCTGGGGGGGCTTGAGCTTTTGGACAAGTAAAAAATCTGACCTACTTATCCAAAGGACAATCGGTCAAGTCCTTAAATGTGTAGTTGTAGGTGGGAGAGTGCTATCCATCACATGCAACTACAAGGCTTTTCTGTTGCTGTTATTTGGGAAAATCAACTGCATTGTGATGAGTAGGGTTAGAGGCCATTTAATGATTTATACAGACTGACTTGTTTTATATTGCACTTATTGGATTGGCAGGTGTGTGTGATCTTTCATGTCATCGTATAGCAATTCAAGGCTTAGTTGTTCATTTTACAAGCAAATTACTTGCATGAAACAAGATTAATGATGAAAGTCTTCAGGTTCTAGGACCTTGAATAATTTATTCAAACTCTTTGTTCATATTTTTGTTTAATTAATTTCTGAATAACTAATAAGCAAATTGTAGGATATTCATATTTATTGTACCATATTTATTGTAAGCAGAGGGTAGCTAGGCTAAAATCTAAATGTATTTCTTCAAAATTAGCTTAATTTATCTTGTTTAAAAAGGTAAAAGAAATACAAAAAAAATGTTTTGGACTTGTTTGTTTTATTTGGGAAATAGTAAAACAATCATACAACACAAAATATCACTTGTTTATTTGGTCTGATAAAGCTTTGCCTGGTTTTACACAGCTTCCGCCAACAGTGGCTCAGCCTGTGCAGGCTGGCAGCTCCAGCCCCAACACCCCCCTTTCTGGGCCACAAGCCATGGTGGCACCCCCAGAACAGACCAGGAAAGCGGGACAGAACTTCAAGTGTCTGTGGCAGTCCTGTAAACGGTGAGTCAATCTCTGTCCATATTGACTTGACCTACTTAAAGAAGTCCTGTGTCGGGAAAGGTGTGTTCATATCATGGCTAACTAAAACTGCGTTTAGACAGGCAGCTCAATTCTGGTATTTTTTCCACTAAATGGTCTTTTGATCAATCACATCAGATCTTTTTCAGAGCTGTTTGATCAAAAGACCAATTAGTGGAAATAATATCAGAATTGAGTCTAAGTGGTCTGTTAATTGACTGTCCCATTGTTATCCGTGTTGTTCTTCCAGGTGGTTTGAGACGCCGTCTAGGGTGTTCTACCATGCAGCCACGCAGCATGGTGGCAAGGAGCTGTACCCAGGCCAGTGCCTCTGGGAGGGATGTGAACCTTTCCCCCGACAGAGACTGTCCTTCATAACCCATTTACAGGTAAGACTACACCTTCTCAATCTATCAGTCCATGTTTGTGGCTTTTTACTGACAATTATCCTATTTTCTTCCTGTAGGATAAGCATTGTTCTCGAGATGCCCTATTGGCCGCACTAAAACTGGAGCAGGAAACGACACAGACGCAGGACTCCAATCAGAAAACTTCCAAGTATGTACCCTCTGGTTAGCTTAGCATGCTAGTGCTAATGTCCATTCTGGTGATGCTAGAATGCGCTATGTGTGGCAGACTCTTTTGCATTGTTCCACAGGCCTCAGCCAGTGGCAAGCAGCACTCCAGCACCGCGAGCACAGAAAGCTATTGTCAATCATCCGAGCGCAGCCCTTATGGCACTACGCAGAGGCTCTCGGAACCTGGTGTTCAGGGACTTCACTGTGAGTATGGCTGAGCTTAGCTGTTTGTTTACAATGAAGGTGTCTGGCTGACATTTGACAGAATTGTATGATTGTATACGTGGAAATAAGTTTTAAGATGTTAATCATTGCAGTCCTTGACTACTCCATATTTATCATATATTCCCACTTGGAAATCTTTTGTTGTCAATGTATCTTGTAACTGATGAATTTCACAATCCTTTTCCTTAGGATGAAAAAGAGGGACCAATGACCAAACACATACGACTAACTGCTGCCTTAACGCTAAAGAACATCGCCAAGTATTCAGACTGCGGTCGAAAGTAAGAACTTTTTTTTTGTATACATTCACAACTACAGAAGGGTCTTCTGAGGAATCCTCGTGCTGTGTTTGATCGGCGTGATGAATCATAATCAATTAAACCTATGTTTATTTACTGTTTGATGGAGAGTATGTAATGACAGCTTCCTGTCTTGTCTTCTCAGGTTGGTGAAGAGGCATGAGAGTCACCTCTCTGTGCTGGCACTCAGTAACATGGAGGTCTCCACAACGCTCGCCAAATGCCTTTATGAACTGACTCGCTCTCTCCAAGCTTGAGTTCACAAGGGCAACCCCACCCCCAAAAATAGGAGAACCATCCTTCAGGGGTGTCATGACAATAGGGCACACAGGTGGGCAACACCAGACCATGCCCTTCGGACTCCCCTCCCTCACCCCACTGTGCTCAAATCCCCCCCATCTCCTTCACAAAACAAACTGCCACAGGGTCTTCCACCAGCCGCCCAAGAGGGGGAGCTCTTTAGACTGCTGCCCTGAGGGACTCCACTAATGAAACCCTAAATACGAGCACATTTTTGTAATCCTGGGACTGTTTGCAGAGAACTTATTTGAGTAGGAGCGGCAGTACGTTGAGGAGTTTTGCTTTGCGGAGGGAGGAGAGTGGCTAGAGATGGGGGAGGGAGACACAGCTGCAGGAGACTGGCTCGATTGTTTTTCTTTACAACTTGGTAGCGTGGTTTTCTTACTTGAGTCAATATATTTTCACTTATTTATTATTGAAATGAATACCATTACAATTAATGAAAAGAATCTTGTAAATATTTGTGAATATATATATATAAAGAAAATCCTCTCATGCCGATACAGCCACTGGGGAACTTGCTCTGTGGAGTAATAGAAGCATTACTTTGGTAGAATCTAAGTTTCTTTTTTTTTAATGATCCCTGGTTACTTGTATCTAATGTGATTCTATACTCAGCAGTGGATGAATGTACTTAAAACCTGTAAATACTTCTGCAAAGGTACTGATGCTGTAAAGTTAAGGGGGGAAAACCAGTTTTTTTTGTGGAACTGACTTTTTTTGTATTATAATACCTTGTAGAACTCATTTTGCTGGCTGAAAGAGTATGGAATAATATATCTCATGTCATTTTGTAGAAGAAAATAATATTGAAGGTATTCTCTCACCCCTCACCCCCAACATGTATCCACTGTAAACGTTTGTCATTGTACGAGCACAGTGCGCGTACATTTTTTTTTTTTTGTATTTGTAAATTGGTTTAAATACATGGAGTTTTATACAGGTTTTCTCCTGTGTTCTTTGCTTTATGTGCAGGTATATTTTCTTCACTACTTTTTTTCTATGTTAATATAGTGTGGCGTTTTATTGTACTATTTTTTCATTCTTAATACCATGCCACATTCCGGCTCACGTCCTCAGACTATCCTCTCTATGGTGTGTTGTGTAACATTAATGACTGCCTGTTAGCGTCCGAGCGGGGCAGCCCACCCATCCTCATTTCTGCAGTGTCAGTAGGATGTGCTATTATACATAGACATAACAGTCTGTTAGATTGGCTTTATTTACTTTGGTGACTGTTTATAGTTTTTAAATAAAAGACTGAACAATTTGTCTTTTTGGGGCTCTTGTTTTGTGGTGTGAGGAGGCAATGGGTGCCTCTGTTCCACAATGTTACATGGCTGTGATCATCCACTTTTTAAATACACACATTTTAATGAAAAATATTTTTCCCTAAATGTGTATTCTATTGATCAAATTACAACAGAAAGTTGAGCTGTTTTAGAAAGTTTCTTTCCTAGATCATCTCTCCCAGTGGAAAGTGGATCAGAATGATTTTCAATCTAAAGGTTTGTCCACCCAAACTAGCTTAATTGGGTATATATGGCTCTGAGTGTAGCTTACCTTTTACTTGAATGTTCTGTTGATGGCCTGTCACTAAAATTGTCAGTCTCCTGCTACTGTTTATGAAATTACAACCTTTTAGCCCCCATGCCAGTTACTGGTATAATTGTTTCTTGTCATTTTATTGCATATACATTCAGTTCAATTAAAAAGCAAGGAAATATTTTCATATCATTGGCAACTAAACAGTGTTCCGGTTATATCTGGGACCGGAAACAGTTGAAGGATTTTTTTAACCTAGTGTAAAGTGTATTGCAGCGACACTGTGCGGTGCGGTTTAAACTTCACAGGTCTCAGACATCGAGACATGTGGCCGAGACGTTCTTAGATGTATAACGAGTTAGCAGTGCAATCTATTCGGCTATATTCAGGTTATCTTCTAGCTTTGGAGTCTAACCAATACACGGAAATAAGTGAGACAGCAAAAAATAAACAACCACGCCAGTTTTCTAGCTATTGATTTAGCTTCGGGTAAGTCAACAAACACGTAGCTAGCTAACCAATTTAGCAAGTCTGCAGCCGTTGGCAAGCAAAAGTATCGTTAGCTGCTAGTTAGCCACGGTAACAGCTACCTAGCTAATATAGCGTCTGTACTGTAGGCCAGGCCAGTCTCCTTAGCCAATGAAGTTGAATAATTAACTAGCTAGCTATGAACATACTTGTTTTGTTTCTTGTTACTTAGCTAAATACAATTACGTTGTTACTAGCCTGCTACCTAACAGCTGACTAGCCTATATCAACCAAAAGTAGTTAAGTTAGCTGACTAGCGCCTGATCATGACAATCTTGTTAACGTTATCTGAATTGCAAACTAGCCAGCTAACGTTAACTTAGTTATCAAACTAGTAGAAATAACAAGTAGCTAGTTAACCAGTTAAACAGAAGTTAGTTGAAGTTTGAGGGGCACTAGTACACACTACTACTAGAATAAGTTGAAGGGTCGTGTTACATCACACATGGGCCACAAAGTTTAAATTGTTAACGTTAGCTGTTAACGTCAGCGAACGCAGGGCATTTCA
Source organism: Salvelinus namaycush (assembly GCF_016432855.1). Lineage (NCBI taxonomy): Eukaryota > Metazoa > Chordata > Actinopteri > Salmoniformes > Salmonidae > Salvelinus > Salvelinus namaycush. The sequence continues at coordinate 39,595,561 of NC_052312.1, forward strand.
TAATGTTTACTAAATTAAATGTCAACTTACTTGACAGTTAGCTGCGAGGTATTTGGTTAGCTAGCTGGACATAAAATACAAGACCACAACTCGACAAATTTACTAGATAGTTGGAAACTAGCTAGTTTACGTTAGTAATTGGCTGACTAACTGGTAAATTAAATAATCCAAGATGGCATTGGATGATAGAGAACATGGCTAACGTTAGTTATTTTAGCAGCTCACATGGTAGAGTGTTGGCCTCAGTGACCTGTATAACCCATTTAATTTAAATATCTGCGACTGTGTCCAGGCCTGCCTGTATTTTAGCCAGAGCTAACACACTGGTTAAGCAAGACCTTTTGTTGGGCTCTTACCACTGTGGTAAACCCGTTTGCTCTGGCTTTCACTGGACAGTGTTTTGCTTCCTGATTCAGAGGTTAAATGCGGAAGGCACATTTCAGTTGAATGCATTCAGCTGTACAAACTTTCCCGTTGCTCCACTCACCAAGCAGACATTAACTTATCAACTGGCTATGTACACTTTGTGAAAGTGTTTATTTTTGTTTTTTCAAGTTTATTTTATTTAACCTTTATTTAACTTGGCTAGTCAGTTGGAACAAATTCTTATTTACAATGGACGGCCTAACCCGGACAACGCTGGGCCAATTGTGCGTCGCCCTATGGTACTCCCAATCATGGCCAGTTGTGATGGAATTGAACCAGGGTCTGTAGTGACGCCTCTAGCACTGAGATGCAGTGCCTTAGACCGCTGCGCCACTCGGGAGATCTCCAGAGCTCTGACGTCTCCTGCTTCATCTGCTGGTCGGGAGCCCGCTTAGCTAGCAATCCACTATTCAAGTATGCTTGTTTCTTTTATTGGACGTGGAGACCGAGAGAAATCCTTGGCCAAATCAGCCTTTCATTCAAGTAGTTACTCGCCAGACACATGCTGGCAAAGACAAGACCATTTGTTCACAGTTGCTGTGCTTATGCTGATACAGTTATACGTTTTGTCTTATGTGCGGGATAGGCATGGTATACATTGTCCAACGAAATGCTCACTTGCAGGTTCCTTCTCGACAATGCAACAAGAATACGAACATAAAGTAAATGGCAGTAGAATAGAATAAAAATTTTAGGCTAAGTATAATACAGGAAGGTACAATGTTTACCTGTGTATTGGGGATAGGGGCAAGTGTATAAATTGAGAAATATAGTAAGAGTCTGGTGTCAGCAGTTGTGATAAGGTGTGGAGAATCACAGCAGTCTGATGCTTGTAGATAGAAACTGTATCTGAGCCTGTTGGTATCAGACCTCATGCTCCGATATTGTCTACCAACGGTAAGGGAGAGAACAACGCGTGTGTGGGGTCCTTGATGCTGCGTGCCCACCTCAGGCACTGTTTCGATGAGTGAAAGCACCAGTGATGTACTGGGCCGCCTTCACCCCCATAGGATTATCGTTTATTTACATTTTAGTCATTTAGTAGACGTTCTTATCCAGAGCGGCTTACAGTTGGTACACTCATCTTAAGATAGATAGGTGGGACAACCACATCTGTTATAGTAAGTATATTTTTCCTCAGTCAAGTGATCTTGTAGTGGATGCGAGCTTCGACTGGAAGCCAGTGGAGCGTGCAGAGGAACGGGGTGACATGGGAGAACTTGGGAAGGTTTAACACCAGGCAGGCTGCGCCATTCTGGATAAGTTGCAGGGGTTTGATGGCACAAGCGTGGAGTTCGACCAACACCGACTTGCAGTAGTCCAGACGGGAGGTGACAAGTACATGGATTAGGACCTGCGCCGCTTCCTGTGTGTGACAGGGTCGTACTCTACCGATGTTGTAGAGCATGAACTTGCAGGAGTGAGTCACTGCTTTGATGTTTGCAGACAGAAATTATTCATGACTGGGCAGGAATATAGTATGTGGGTCTGGTTAGCACTATTCTTCCAAAGTTATGCCAGCAACTTGGTGTGATGTCATGGTTGTAATTTGATTGTGTTATTGGAGTTTTGGAAAATTCGGTCAATATTTTTCATGAGTATTCCCTCGAGTAGAGAGTTGGTTGTCTTGGACATGTTTCTAGATATGTCCTCCCAGTCTTATTGTGTTATTACTATTTACAGCTCGTCTTCCCAATTGGTAACCGCTATAATATTCTCCTTTTTTGTTATTTGATAATTATGTATATGTGCATTTACCTTGTGTATTCGCTATTTATCTAATTAAAGGATCTATAGAATATATTTTTGTGCTGTAAGTGAGCTCTTTTCAAGGGAAGGGTCCCAATTTATGGGTCCTATGACCCATGCTACCCAAGGGAAGTGGTAGCACAATTGGAGGCCATTTTAATTTATAATTTTGAATAGCCTTTGATTTGGGCCTGGGTATGTCTTGAAGTTCAGTATGAACAAAACAATTCATAAAGACAGTGTCATTTTGTATTTTTTATAATACAGGCAATGGAACAATAAATACAGCATAATGGGAAAATGAGAGGGGACCAGTGTATTATGGGTACTACAAGAAACAAAGAGAATGACACCCGTTAGGAAGATTTCTAAATAATTTGTTTAACGTAAATGGCGTTAATAGCCCCATTAAAAATTTTCAAAAATATTGTTAAAATTGAAGAGGGATAGAGGTGATATCATCTTTCTCCAAGAAACGCATCTAAAGAAGAACATAGAAAATTAGAACAACTGGCATAAGCACAGGTGTTTTCCTCTTCCTACTGGTCAGCAAGAAGAGGGGTAGTAGCATTAATGACCAAAAACAATATCCCTTTTCACACAAAGAACCATTGTAGACAGACTGAAGATACATACTAGTAAATGGAAGGTTTGAGGACACGGAAATAACATTAAGTGTATATAACCCAAACGAACAAGGACCCGAATTTATATCCAAAATGCTTAACCTACTTATCATGGAGCCAAAAGGGACAACAGTAATGGGAGGATACCTCAACCTTATCATGAATCCCATGTTAGATTGTCAACATAAACACAAGGCAGAGAAGGCTGCAGTGACACTAAGAAGGGCAGACTTGGTGGTGGGTCTGATAGATGTTTGTAGAACTCTACACCCTATTTTAAAGCACGTAACAAATATACTCGAGATTAGACTATTTCTTCATGTTTAAAACAGACCTAGCCAAAGTCATTAACCTCCACACTAGACCAATTGAAATATCGGATCATGCTAAGTATGAAACTAAATATATGACAAAAGAAAGGCTTGACAGTCTGGAGATGAAATAATTCACTTTTCATGACATTGAATTTAAGAATGGAATCAGGGCAACACTGTAACAATATCTGGAGATTAATGATGATGGAGAGGTCTCCCATAATGGAATGGGTGGGGGCCAAAGCAGTGCTTCGATGCCTGATAATATCGTATGCTTCTTCTTCAAAAATAGAGTACGTACCAACCTGTAACTCCCCTATTATTACTGTTCTTCATAAAGAAGGTAAAGATCCAGCAGAATGTGCATCGTATCGACCAATATTGTTGCTGAACGGCGACCAAAAATTGCTTACAAAAATTATTGCAAATAGATTCAGTAATGTAATGGGTTTTGTGTCCAGCAGACTTCTGAGAAATTAGTGTTAGGCAAATGTTTCATTTGAGTGGCGCAGCGGTCTAAGGCACTGCATCTCAGTGCAAGTGGCGTCACTACAGTCCCTGGTTCAAATCCAGGCTGTATCACATCCGGACGTGATTTGGAGTCCCATAGGGCGGCACACAATTGGCCCAGCGTCGTCCGGGGTAGGCCATCATTGTAAATAAGAATTTGTTCTTAACTGACTTGCCTAGTTAAGTAAAAACATTAATAATGTAATGGAACACGCTCTCAAGAAAAAACATAAATAGCTTATGCTAACTCTAGATGCAGAAGCAAATAATAATACTTTTGTAAAACTTTCTGCAAATGATGCACAAAACACAATGTCAGAATAATGGTCAATGGTACAATATTCTCTAGAGTTCCCGCCACTATGGATGAAATAAAACCATAGTGTTGTATCTGGATACAGACTAAATACAGGGAAATCAGAACCAATTACTGTAGGTCAACCAATATCCCAAGACATCAAAACTAAGTTTAAACTTAAATGGGATCAAAATAAACTGCAATACCTATTGATTACTATACCCCAAGACCTGACTTTGGAACACTGTGAAACCAGTTTAAACAGGACCTACCTACAAATATGGACATTAGTGCCTTTTAACAATAACAGGAAGAATTTAAACTATTAAAATGAATGTCCTCCCAAGATTTTTATTCCTGAATCTATCAAAAACTATTACTCCTAACACTTTTAAACAGTGGGATAAACTCCTGAGTAAATTCATATGGGAGGATGAACAGTCCGTGTCCAACTTAAAACAATCAAACAATGTAAATAAGCAGGGGGACTAGCATTACCAAACCTAATGAATTATTATATAGCTGACCAACTAAAATACATTTTTGTTTGGATAAACCCGGCATCAACAGCTAAATGGAATCCACCAAATGGAAAAACTGTAAGTGCAACTATATTTATGAAGACAATCAATGCACACACTAGGAAGATAGAAAATACCTGTATAAATAACACTATAAAGATCTGGACAAAGATCACCAAAATAAAAAGGCATCCAAACAGATCTTATCTACCTGCGAGAAATTGTAATGGACGGAGACTTTAAGCCAAGGATGATTGATGATACATTTAAATTATGGGCTGACCGGGTATCATCAGATGTTCAGACAAGGGGGTAGATACATTTGAGAATCTATCAAAAAAAAATACAACCTCCAGAACTGTATTTTACAATTACTTACAAGTGAGAAGTTCTTACTAAAGCAGTGGGACCTAATAAAACGCTTAGTGATAAAAGGACATTCTACTCCAAAATGCAGGAAAATTAAGTTAAAATTGAAGACAGTTTAATTTTATCACTTGATCTCAATAACATCTCCAGTCAATTCTATATTAAACCCAAAAATATTTTAGCTAGCGTAACGTTATTGTATTTTAGCTAAAAAGTATTGCATACATCTAAATAGGATTGGCTAGACTTAGCTAGGTATCTTGGCAGGTTTTTTGGATGATCTGATGAGAATCTGAAGAAGATGGGTAACTTGTCAATTATTTGATAAAATATTGAATTTGGCCTTTAATACTATAGCCCATAGAAACGCATTCATAAAAGACAGTCCAAAAAGAAATCATAAGAAATAATGTTTTGAAGTGTCTGTCCTATATCTAGGAGATATAAGAAGGCTCATGAAATGTATATATATTTTTTGCGATGCATAATTGTTACTTGTTGCACAATTGTTACTTAAATTGACAAACAGGTATGTCAATAGACTCTTAAGGATGAAATTGTCCATTGTGTAAATAATGCATTAAAGTCGATGGAAAACTTGCTTAACAAATTGGTTACACACACAGATCTCAAGTTCAATGTAATTAAGTGATGGCACTGTGACTGGGTTGTTAACAAGAATCTCTCATTCATTTTTATTTCCAGGGGTCATCTGGTCATTAGGGACAAAGCAACACTGTGCCAAAGATGACGGGTGAATCGGGAAATGGTAAGTAACTGCCAGACAGTCATCATGAAAAATATATTTCAGTGGGCTTTGGTGTGATGAATTAATTTCAAAGTCTCTACCCTCAAGTTTGTTCTTGAATGACAAGCTGTTGTGCCACCTCTCTCTGGTTGTCAGACGGACAGACCCCAGAGGGCGACCCGGAGCCGGAAGAGGCGGAGCGGTGTCCTATCTGCCTGGGCGCCCTGGGCCGCTGTGTCCTGGCCATGCCCGACAGCTGCTGCCATTTATTCTGCCTCAGCTGCCTCCTCAGATGGGCAGAGGTAAGCACCATGTACTGTCCTACCCCCTAGACACATCACCGTCTGTGGCAACAGATAGTGCTGCAACTGGCAAGTTGTCTATTGTGATAAGCCATGGTCTTACTCCCGGTGAGGCTCAGGACACTATACATGGCTAAGATGTGTGTTGGACTGATGTTTTTTTTTTCTGTGTTTAAGTTGCAGGCAGTTCCATCCTGCCCAGTGGACAGGCAGCCTTTCAATGTTGTCTACAAACGTGACGCTGTGCTGGGATGTGTGACGGTAAGCAGGGGTTTCTCCACTGGCTCTACCTTCTATGTTTCACGATTTATAAATGGCATTCACAAGCTATATTATAGCTTTAGTCATTATGCAGGAAGAATGTACGTGCTTTGACTTCAGTTGTGATGTGAATCTCAGGTTCCTGTGAAGAAGAGAGTCAGCCAATCAGAGCCAGAGAAGTGTGGCTGCACAGACCCGGAAGCCAATGGTTGTTTGTTGAAGTGAGTAGAGGTCTTGCGTTAGTGAAAGGGTTGCCCTGCTGCACAGTTAACCTGACAGACACTTGGTCGAAACGTTGTCTTTAAACTTGGAGAGCATTCAAACAGTGTGCAGCTTAATGGCAGTCACTTTGCGGTGCATTATTATATTTATTTTTTACCACTTATTTGTTTTGTCAGTTTTTTGTTGGAGGTGGGTGTTACAGGTACAATATACATGTTCATTTACACACTTAGTTTATACCACATGTACCTGTACTCTAAAGGATACAAAACTAAGAAATACATACAGAGAAATGATTGTATTGAACACACAGGATTTTGTAGTAACACAATTGGTATGTAAAGAAACAGAGGTGGGCCTACACTCACCAGCCTAACATGCCCCCCCCCCCCCTTCCCATCCTGCCTAGCAACACAGGTTGGGTGTCAGTTCCCCCATATCTCTATCTGCCCCCCTTCCCATCCTGCCTAGCAACACAGGTTGGGTGTCAGTTCCCCCATATCTCTATCTGCACTCCCTTCCCATCCTGCCTAGCAACACAGGTTGGGTGTCAGTTCCCCCATATCTCTATCTGCACTCCCTTCCCATCCTGCCTAGCAACACAGGTTGGGTGTCAGTTCCCCCATATCTCTATCTGCACTCCCTTCCCATCCTGCCTAGCAACACAGGTAGGGTGTCAGTTCCCCCATATCTCTATCTGTAGTTATTTGGCTAATTTAGTTGTGACTGATACAAACCTTAGAATGTCTTAGAAATCAAAACATGTGGACTGCATGATGCGACTAGGCTATTCTATTTGAAAAAGTTGCATAAAAAGCTACTCTTCCTTGCCTCAGGCTGCGCACCCTGTTCTCTCATCAAGTGATCGTATTTTCACCCATCAGACTATTTTCAGTTTACATTTGTCTTTACTAATATGTCACATTTGTTTTGATTTAGAGTGGCCCATTATCAAATGGGTAGGAACAGGGGGAGGGGAAAATGTACATGTCATCCTTATGCACTCGAATAGCGAATGGAGGCCGCGTTCCCACAGTTTAAATTATGCCGGGTAGGCTATTCCTGTTTTATAGCGGAGCAGCTGAGAAATAAATATAGTAGCAGCTGGGATCCTCCTCTTTTTTTAGTGGCAACCATCAAAACCCTGCTTTCACATGGGATTGGATATAGAAATGTCTGGGCTTATAAGAACACTTATTTCACTTTGCGGATTAACCACTCTTTGAAGAGTATGCATCCTCACTGCGTGACAGTTGATATACTGCACAAACTATGTATGTCACGGGCTCTCCAACCATGTTCCTGCAGCTACCCAGTGCTTAATTTGGGAAACTAAGTGAAATATGTTCATGAACATTGATAGTAACATGTTTTCACAAAGAAACATATTTAAACTGTTGACAGCCCCTATCTCTGCATGCTTGAGAAAGGAATGAAGGATAGAGAGAGGAGGAGATGGATACACACAATGGTGATCTATTCTGTCGGTAAAGTTAATGTCAGCCTATTTATTATGAATATATTAAACTTATATTTGTAAGTCGTTCTGGATAAGAGCGTCTGCTAAATGACTTAAATGTAAATGTAAACATACCCTATTACTAGGCTATTCAAAATCAAATACAAAGTCACTATAATTGTAGGCTAAATCTGGAAGCCACCTGCACAATCAATGAACCAACAGCATCGCCTAGGCCTTATACATTCACTCCCAGACTCGTGGATGATTTGGAGTGTAGCATAAGGTAACCAGTCTACACTCCAAGCTGATTACTCCCCAAAAAATGGTTGGGAGTCTAGACCAATTATGTACCAAAGACATCTTAAATCTGTGTTTTTATAAAATAAAAGTTTTTCTGCCATGCGTAATGTATTGTATAACAGCACAGTAATTAGTTTAATTCAGGGTATTTTTTTCGGGCTTGGGCTCAAAGGCATATGCCTATGCATAGGCTCTAATATTCATATGGGTGTTCTACATGCAACGTCTTAAATGCTTTGAATTAATCATCACCTTAGAAAGCGCTCTCCATTTAGTTGTTTGACATTGAAACAACGACCATGTTCAACTTGAAGAACTTCTTTCTTCAAATTGATCATCATTGAGGTCCAAAAAATGTAGCCTAATGGTGAGGTTTAAAAGCATGATGATGTTTGATGGGATTTTCGATATTTGCAGTGATGTCAGTGGTTAGAGGGACAATACAGCCCATTAGCGACCTAATGGTCGTTAGCGATTTGGGTACTACCAAAGAGGAGATTACCGTGACCACGCGGTCATTACAACCCTAGTTGGGAGTTGGGTCCAATTTCATCATAACTTTTCATTGGTGTTAAATACCAACTTAAAATGTATTAAGTTAATGGTTAGGACACCAAGGTCATATTTTCCAATATTCTATTCCAGTTAAATGGTTGTTCAGATTCACTTAGGTCTTTGGACCATACTTTTTTAATGGCGAGTACATAATGAGCTTTCCAAAAGTTGTTTATATATTATAGAGATTCAATATTTTTGGGAACCCAGATAATTCATTTATAAATCCTGTCATTGGCATAGATGACCTAAATTGTAAATATAAGAGAGTCGCTTGGTAATGTGTATGTCTTCAAATCTTGAAATGTTCTCAAACCATTGCTGTCCATGATATCGGCAAGGGTAGTGATTACATATTTGGACCATTAGGGGGATGCAAAGGCATTGTGAAACAATTGAGTATAATAGGACCAAAGCATAGTTTACATTAAGGGATTTATCAGTGAAGACTACCTCTTCCAGGGCAATGGGATACAACATATTTCTCTCTCTACTCAGCCAGGGGGTGGAAGAATCATGTCTAAACCAATTTAGGATGGGGTGAAATGCTAGTGCCTGGAAATACATTTTAAAGTTTGGTACAGTTAATCCTCCTACGTATTTCTCTAAGTTAATTTTAACCGGGATCGCTTACCTTGCCATATTAATTTTGAAACCACACCATGAATTTTATCCCAATAGCCAGAAGGGCGAGACATGGGAAGTATTGAACTACAGAAATTCAGCCGTGGCAATATTCATTTTGACAATATATATTCTGCTGGTTAATCTGAGGTTGGATTGAACGTTCTGTTAATTTCTGGCAATGGTCTTCTCTATTCCCAAATGTTTGAGATTTCATAAGTAGAGATGGAGTCCTCCATCGTAGAGAACGGCCGAGCCGATATTGGCCTTTCCTAGTCTTTCAGCTCTACATAGCAAACCTGCTGTTACATTGATCTGTACAGATATTTATAGAAGAATCTTGGCATAGTTTGGGTTCTGATAGTAATTCCCCTGTTTCAGATTCAATAGTTGCAATATCAGCTAATTGATCATTACGGCTTAGCTTGTTGGCCAGTAAATGACTGGGACGATTACCATGGACGTCATGGTTGAGTCTAACTCAATGGATGGCAAATTCTGCTTCGTCTTGTTAATAAATGAAGTTGCGTCTTGACTTTGGAAATAGTAATAGCTACCTCGTCTGGAAAAAAAGGGTTTGTTGAAAACGCTCTAATGCAGTTAAAATTTCCCATTGTGATTTATTCAGATGCAACTGCATTTGCATACATTTTTATAAAACCTTTGATGGCATTCCATAGAATTCTGACATTTGTAGTAAGGGTGATGATCAGACTTTGGAAAGTTCAGACCCCTTGACTCTCTCCACATTTTGTTACGTTACAGCCTTATTCTAAAATTGATTAACTTTTTTCCTTAGTCTACACACAATACCCCATAATGACAAAGCAAAAACAGGTTGACATTTTTACTAATTTATTAAAAATAAAAACTGATGACATTTACATAAGTATTCAGACCTTTGTTTAAGCCCATTTGGCAGCAATTACAGCATCGCGTCTTCTTGGGTATGACAATAAAAGCTTGGCACACCTGTATTTGGGGAGTTTGTCCCATTCTTCTCTGCAGATCCTCAAGCTCTGTCCGGTTGGATGGGGAGCGTTGCTACAGTTATTTTCAGGTCTCTCCAGAGATGTTCAATCGAGTTCAAGTTCGGGCTCTGGCTGGGCCACTCAAGGACATTCAGAGACTTGTCCCGAAGCCACTCCTGCGTCGTCTTGGCTGTGTTCTTAGGGTCGTTGTCCTGTTGGAAGGTGAACCTTCACCCCAGTCTGAGGTCCTGAGCACTCTGGAGCAGGTTGTCATCAAGGATCTCTCAGTACTTTGCTCTGTTCAGCTTTCCCTCGATCCTGACTAGTCTCCCAGTCCCTGCCGCTGAAAAACATCCCCACAGCATGATGCTGACACCAGACGTGACGCTTGGCATTCAGGCCAAAGAGTTCTAGCTTGGTTTCATCAGACCAGAGAATCTTGTTTCTCATGGTCAGAGTCTTTAGAAGCCTTTTGGCAAGCTCCAAGCGGGCTGTCATGTACCTTTTACCGAGGAGTGGCTTCTGTTTGACCACTACCATAAAGGCCTGATTGGTGGAGTGCTGCAGAGATGGTTGTCCTTTTGGAAGGTTCTCCCATCTCCACAGATGAACTATAAGCTCTGTCAGAGTGACTATCGGGTTCTTGGTCACCTCCCTGACCAAGGCCCTTCTCTCCCAATTACTCAGTTTGGCTGGGCGGCCAGCTCTAGGAAGAGTCTTGGTGGTTCCTAACTTCCATTTAAGAATGATGGAGCCCATTTAGTTTTTGGGGACCTTCAATGCTGCAGAAATGTTTTGGTATCCTTCCTCAGATCTGTGCCTCGACACAATCCTGTCTCGTTGCTCTACGGACAATTCCTTCGACCTCATGGCTTGGTTTTTGCTCTGAGATGGACTGTCAACTCTGGGACCTTATCTAGACAGGTGTGTGCCTTTCCAAATCATGTCCAATCAATTGAATTTACCACAGGTGGACTCCAATCAAGTTGTAGAAACATCAAGGATGATCAATGGAAACAGGATGCACCTGAGCTCAATTTCAAGTCATAGCAAATGGGCTGCTAACATTTTTTTATTTTTTATTATTAAACTGTTTTCGCTTTGTCATTATGGGGTATTGTGTGTAGATTAATAAAGGAAAAAATACATTTAATACATTTTTGAAGGCTGTAACGTAACAAAATGTGGAAAAAGTCAAGTGGTCTGAATATTTTCCGAAGCCACAGTATGTCGAATTTCTATTTTGTTCATTTTAGAAAATAAAGGTGTAGATAAGAGAAAATGGAGTACTCTGGATAGAAAGTCTACTCTTTTGCTTTAGGAGTATGTGCTCACTGGGCATCAATGAGGTTGTAATCAGAGAGTGTATGTTGGAGGGCCTAGGTTACATGTGGATTGTAGTTGGTCTTTATTAGATTTGTCCCACATGTTCAAAATGGCATTCATGTCTGTCCCAATAACTAGTTGGATTTCAATTAATTCTAACAATAGGCTGTTCAGAGGATCAAACGAATTTGCAGCATACACATCAATAAAGCCAATTTTCTTTCCATTATGGATACGTTTAAGGAAAGTGATTTTGCCTTCTTGGTCTTCACCTTAACCAAGATGGTGATTATTTATTGGAGCATTGCTATATCAATATGGTTTATTGCTAGGATATCAAGACAGCTAGAACATTTGATTAGTTGAGTAGGTATCCACTTTAGAAGTGAGCAATGACGAGATTAATTTACCGGTTTTAATTGCAAGTCGAGGGCAGAGGTAATTTCCCCACAAACAATCTCTTGCATAGTAGCAGCCAACTCTTTCTGTTCCCACCTGCTAGTTGTTTCTCCACCTTAACAATTATTTAAAAATATACTCCGTGGCCAGTTTATTACGTACATCCATCTAGTACTGGGTCGGACCCCCCTTTGCCTCCAGAGCAGCCTGAATTCTTTGGGGCATGGAAACATTGCTCAATTGGTATCAAGGGACCTTATGTGTGCCAGGAAAATAGTCCCCACGAATTGTGGGTTCCGAGATGCCGTTCTTCACACCACTGTTGTACTGTGCCGTTATTCACCTGTTTGTGGCCTGCATGTTTGCACGATTCTTACCATTCTCCTTCGACCTCTCATCAACAAGCTGTTTTTGCCCACAGGACCTGCCACTGACTGGATGTTTTTTGTTTGTCACACCATTCTCTGTAAACCCTAGACCAGATCAAATATCTGTTTGGGATTCTTGCAGTTAATTTGCAGTTTACAAATTTGTCATTTTTTTCCGGTCCCCTGACCAGCCGCTCAAGAAAGAAAATCAGCCCACGGTTGAATCTAGTTGATGATCCCTGCCATAGACACTGTCGTGCATGAAAAGCCCAGAAGGCAATCCGTTTCTGAGATACTGGAACCGGCGCTCCTGGCACCGACGATCATACCATGCTCAAAGTTGCTTTGGTCACTCGTTTTGCCTATTCTAATGTTCAATTGAACAGTAACTGAATTCCTCGATACCGGTCTGCCTGCTTTATATAGCAAGCCACGGCCACGTGACTCACTGTTTGTAGCAGCAAACCAATTTCGTGAACGGGATGGTGTACCTAATAAACTGGCCAAGTGTAAGTCTGTTAATGTAAAGTTATTTTGCTAAAGAAATTCACGAGAAAGCCACATGTTTCAATGCATGCCACCTTTTATGACAAATGTAAAAACCACATTTATATTTAAGGAAACAAGGAGGAAGATGGAGGAGACCGAAGACGGAGAGGATATCAGAAGCCAAAGGCCTTATTCGGAAATGTATGTGCTTATTCTCCTCACATAAATCATCTTTCCTTCCTTTGTTGGCATTTTATTCATGAGGTGTAACAAGATAAATTGTGTTCCCCAGGCAGCGATGATGACCCCTCTGTGTTGAGCAAGAAGAAGGTTAGTAATTTCAGACCCCTTTGTAGAGGCATCTATTTCATAATAAATAATATGTACGGTTCATGCAAGATTTTATGGGTTTAGAGTCCAACTGTGAAGATATGTAATGCATGCGATGCAACTAAGAAACAACATTTTGTTTTAGCATGCTAGATTCGCATTAGATTCGCATTAGATTCACACTACATACACACTACACACGCATATCGACACAACACAAACACAAATACATTCGTAAAGTATTTAGACCCCTTGACTTTTTCCACATTTTGTTACATTCCAGCCTTATTCTAAAATTGTTTAAATAAATTGTTTTCCTTAATCTACACACAATACCCCATAATGACAAAGCGAAAACAGGTTTAGACATTTTTGCAAAAACAGGTTTAGACATTTTTGCATTGCTTGGAGTCCACCTGTGGTAAATTCAATTGATTGAACATGATTTGGAAAGGCACACACCTGTCTAGATAAGGTCCCACAGGTGATAGTGCATTTCGGAGAGAAAAAAAACAAGCCATGAGGTCGAAGGAATTGTCCGTAGAGCTCTGAGACAGGATTGTGTCGAGGCACAGATCTGAGGAAGGGTACCAACACATTTCTGCAGCATTGAAGGTTCCCAAGAACACAGTGGCCTCCATCATTCTTAAATAGAAGACGTTTGGAACCATGAAGACTCTTCCTAGAGCTGGCCAAACTGAGCAATCGGGGGAGAAGGGCCTTGGTCAGGGAGGTGACCAAGAACCCGATGGTCACTCTGGCAGAGCTTTATTTGGTATTTTATTAGGATCCTCATTAGCTGTTGCAAAAGCAGCAGCTACTCTTCCTGGGGTCCACACAAAACATGAAACAATACAGAACATCATTAGACAAGAACAGCTCAAGGACAGAACTACATACATTTTTAAAAAGGCACACGTAGCCTACAAATCAATGGATAAACACAAACTATCTAGGTCAAATAGGGGAGAGGCGTTGTGCCACGAGGTGTTGCTTTATCTGTTTTTTTCTAACCAGGTTTGCTGTTTATTTGAGCAATATGAGATGTAAGGAAGTTCCATGCAATAAGGGCTCTATATAATACTGTACGTTTTCTTGAATTTGTTCTGGATTTGGGGACTATGAAAAGACCCCTGGTGCCATGTCTGGTGGGATAAGTGTGTGTGTGTCAGAGCTGTGTGTAAGTTGACTATGCAATCAATGTGGGATTTTCAGCACATTAATGTTTCTTATAAAAAGAAGTGATGCAGTCAGTCTCTCCTCAACTCTTAGCCAAGAGAGACTGGCATGCATAGTATTTATATCAGTCCTCTGATTACAATTAAGAGCAAAACGTGCCGCTCTGTTCTGGGCCAGCTGTAGCTTAACTGGGTCTTTCCTTGCAGCACCAGTTAACACGACTGGACAATAATCAAGATTAGACGAAACAAGAGCTTGCAGAACTTGCTTTTTGGAGTGTGGTGTCAAAAAAGCAGAGCTTCTATTTATTACGGCTAGACCTCTCCCCATCTTTGCAACCTTTGAATCTATATGTTTTGACGATGACAGTTTACAATCTAAGGTAACGCCAAGTAATTTAGTCTCCAACTTGTTCAACCACCACACCATTCATTACCAGATTCAGCTGAGGTCTAGCACTTAAGGAATGATTTGTACCAAATACAATGCTCTTAGTTTTAGAGATGTTCAGGACCAGTTTATTACTGGCCATCCATTCCAAAACAGACTGCAACTCTTTGTTAAGGGTTTCAGTGACTTCATTAGCTGTGGTTGTGGATGCGTATATGGTTGAATCATCAGCATACATGGACACACATGCTTTGTTTAATGCCAGTGGCTGGTCATTTGTAAAAATAGAAAAGAGTAGAGGGTTTAGAGAGCTGCCCTGCGGTACACCACACTTTACATGTTTGACATTAGAGACGCTTCCATTAAAGAAAACCCTTTGAGTTCTATTAGATAGATAGCTCTGAATCCACGAGTTCCTCTGTGGAGATGGGAGACCCTTCCAGAAGGACAACCATCTCTGCAGCACTCCACCAATCAGGCCTTTATGGTAGAGTGGCCAGGCGGAAGCCACTCCTCAGTAATAGGCACGTGACAGCTCGCTTGGAGTTTGCCAAAAGGCTCCTAAAGGACTGACCATGAGAAACAAGATTCTCTTGTCTGATGAAATCAAGATTGAACTCTTTGGCCTGAATGCCAAGTGTCACATCTGGAGGAAACCTGGCACCATCCCTGCGGTGAAGCATGAGGGTGGCAGTATCATGCTGTGGGGATGTATTTCAGCGGCAGGGACTGGGAGACTAGTCAGGATCGAGGGAAAGATGAACGGTACAAAGTACAGAGAGATCCTTGATGAAAACCTGCTCAGGACCTCAGACTGGGGCAAAGGTTCACCTTCCAACAGGACAACGACCTTAAGCACACAGCCATGATAACGCAGAAGTGGCTTCGGGACAAGTCTCTCAAAGTCCTTGAGTGGCCCAGGCAGTGCCCGGACTTCAACCACATAGAACTTCTCTGGAGAGACCTGAAAATATCTTTGCAGCGACGCTCCCCATCCAACCTGACAGAGCTTGAGAGGATCTGCAGAGAAGAATACAGGTGTGCCAAGCTTGTAGCCTCATACCCAAGAAGACTCAAGGCTGTAATCGCTGCCAAAGGTGCTTCAAAAAAGTACTGAGTAGAGGGTCTGAATACTTATGTAAATATTATATTTCAGTTTTATTTTTAATACATTTGCAGAAATGTCTAAACCTGTTTTTGCTTCGTCATTATGGGGTATTTGTGTGTGGTGTGTGTGTGTGTGTGTGTAGATTGAGAGAGAAAAAAACGATTTAATCCATTTTAGAATAAGGCTGTAACAAAATGTGGAGAAAGTCAAGGGGTCTGAATACTTTTCAAATGCACTGTACATACACATGCCTACTCACACACTTAATTTGCTGCTGCTACTATGTTCTTTATTATACTCGTATTGTTATCTATCCTGATGCCTAGTCACTACCCTGCCTTCATGTACATGTCTACCTCAAATACCTCGTACATCTGCACATTTATCTGGTACTCCCTGTATATATCTCCTTTGTGTATTTTGTATTACTTTGTTTTAAACTCTGCATTGTTAGGAAGGCCTAGTAAGCAAGCATTTCACTGTCAAATCTACACCAGTTGTATTCGCCGTATTTGACATAACATTTGATTTTAGATTGTTGGTTAGAAATATGTTCAGCAGATCTAGCCTTTCCCATGTTTGAATTTGCTCAGCCAAGAGTTTTCGATAATACTCTGGCATAGAATAAGTAGTATCAACGTGGCCCCATGTCCTCATAGGCCCATTTGTTCCCACTGGGCGCTTGTCTGGTATTTGCAACAGCCAAGCCTCCTTTTGAACAGGTTTCTCTCTTTTCCAGGTGAGAGGACATCTGTGCTCTTGGTCTGCGGCCCAGACAGGCACAGCAATGGGGACTATGACACAGTGCATGTGAGTAGGCCACTTCGTTAACATTTTGTTTTGCAGCTCACCGAGCAGAGACACAGTAACTACTTCTTATGGTACTTCACAATTTGTTGGAAACCCTGTTCTAATCATCATTGTCCTAACAAAGTTGAAATAGATGAACTTTTTCTGTCTCAAGTTTGTGTTTTTGACTTTAAGACAACCAATGAAAGATGTCCTTTTTCTGTGTGTGTATATTGTGTCCTTTGTCTACTCTGCAGTGCAGAACCCCTTTGGGTGCCCGAGGAGGAGCCGTCTGAGGATGACTGTAAACAGTGTAGCCGCAAAACACAGGACTGCCCATTTCTGCCTGTTGCTGTACCCGTTCCTGCCAGTGGCAACTCGAGGTGAGTTGGTCCGCACACAATTAATGTATGTAGATGGAGTGTGTGTATATATTGTAGGTAGAGGTTGTAGGGTGAGTTAAAGACCCTGTGCAAGGTGATAGTTTTTCAATAGAAAGGGATTTTGAGTGCATTTTTGACAGTATGAGTGAAATTGGTCAGCATAATATGTAGAGCTCTGATCTGATATTTCCCTCCCAGGCAGTTGTTCCATCCCTCTGAGTGGAGTAGCAGCCCCTTTCCTCTGAGACCCCTCTCACCGTTCTCTACTACTGCTTCACCTCTCGGCTCGGGACATTTTGGTGAGTCCTGCTTTGAAATGCTTATCAACCATTTAGTGAGTCTGTTCAAAGGAACCCCCTCAGGTTTTTTCCCCCCTCCCAAAACCCGGAATAAATGTTAACTTGAATCACTGAGTTTGAATGAGGTCACGCAAGGTGACTGTAAGCTGCTTGGCTACATGAAGCTACATTGTGGCAGTAAGCTACTTTTTCTGAATAATTTCATCAAGTGTGTGGGTTGTGCAGTACCCTGGCATCAGGAGTTCAGTTTTGTGAAGGCACCAAATCCAAACCTTTAATCCATAGGTTATGCCTAATTTTATGCTACATTGGACCATTGTTAGATTTCTCACAATACTTCTAATATTCATGATTATGTCTCATAATAAGTCTTTCAGGGAAGAGTTTGCGCAGTCACCTGCCCCAAAGGAGAGGAGAAGAAGGGCACACGTGGATCTGGCTCCAAAGGCCCCTCCAAACAGACAGAGGCCCTGACGACTAGGCGCTCTGGCCGCCACAGCAGGGCTGAGGAACAAGCTCCTACACAAGACCCTGCATCTTCGCAGTCCCACTCTTCAGATTCCGACACTTCCACAAACCCACCCACAAAAGCGGGCAAAAGCACCGCAGCCGCTGGTAAGAGGAAGGGCAAATGGGCAGCTCAGCGAAAGCCCAGCGCCAGGAGGAAAGCCCAAGCGAGAAAAAAGGCCTCCAAAGTCATTCTCAGTAGTCCATCAGGAAGTGAGGAAGAGGAAGCCAAAGAGGAGGAGGAGGAGGAATTAGAGCAGCAGAGGACAGAGGTAGAGGAAAGGGAGCAGCTCTCAGACACTGCAGTGAGCCCACAGGCTGTGCAGCGCAGCTCCAGCCCTACCGAGGAGGAAGGCCGTCCCGAACCTTCTGCGTGTGATGCCCTGAAGGACACTGAGGACCAGCCATGCGAAGATGAAGATGATCTTTCTGAGGAAGAGGAACGTGGAAAGGAAGAAGAGGAGGATGGTGAGGAAGAGGACCAGAAGTCACCATCGTCAGATGTAGAGCTGAATACCCCTGGGCTCTCCCCCGACAGGGACCAAGGTGCAGGGGAGAAACACCCGGACCAAATAGAAGACCCAGAGAAAAGCAACTCACCCACCTCTTCCAACTCACCAGAGAGACCATTGGAGAGCCCCCAGTCTGGGCAGTCAGGACAACTTGGGGAGGAAGATGCTGATGCCGTGGAAGCCACTAACGATCCAACAGAAGTGACATTAGATGATGAAGCCTCAGTGAAGGAGGAGAAAGCAGAGGTCTCTCCCTGCCCCACTGCAGAGCCTGAATCTTGTACTGGCTCGACTCGTTGTGACTCTCCAGACGGGAATGTGTCCCAGAGAGTTCAAGGCGCCTCAGAAGCAAAAGTGTCCGAGGAGGACAGGCCGCATGATCCAAAGGATGTCACAAATGAAAAATCAGCAACCGGCAGCAAAGAGGACGGTCTGTCTGAGGATGACACAGAAGCAATACCAATGGACTGTGATTCACCCAGCAGTGAGCGCAGCACCAACCTGGCCTCTGATCCACCAAAAGAGACTGAAAGTACAGCTCACGAGTCCACAAGCCAGGCCACGGAAGACAAGAGGAATGGTAGCAGGCAGGAGCGGGAGATCTCGGCCAGAGAGGAAAAGGTAGAGGAAATGAAGAATGGCAGGCAGCGCAAGTCGCGCTTCCACTCTGCTGCCACCACTTGGTCTCCCAAGAGAGAGTCGAAGCAGGACTCGTCGAGGAGGTCGCGCTCCAGATCTCAGGAGCGCAACAAGGAGCGCCAGGCCTCGGGCAGCCGCAGCAGGGAACGGGACGCTGAGAGGGACGCCCCCAGGACGGACCGTAGCCGTGAGAGGAAAAACAGGAAGCGCTCTAAGAGTCGTTCCAGATCTAGTTCCAGGTCCAGAAACAGGTCCTACCGAAGAGGGGCGTCCCCGGAGCGCCCGGACTCAGGGGGACAGTCACCACGGAAGAGGGATCGCTGGACTGGAGATGGATGGAGGGCTGGGCCGGGTAGCGACCCCTCTCGAAGGAATTTCCCAGAGAGGCCGGCCAGAGACGCGGGCCGCTCTGAAAACGGCGGCTTTGCAGATGTTTCCCCCAGCAGGGAAAATCCTGACTGGGTTATGGAGAAGGCGCGTGCTGACACAGAGGCCAGGGTGACAAGTGGCCCTCGCTGGGAAGATAAAGGCTGGGGCGGAGATCGTGGACGAGGCACCGGACGAGGCCGGGGCGCCTACGGAACCTCCAACCAACAGGGGGAGCAAGCAGAAAACCGCTGGCAGCCCAGAAACACATTCTCAGGGACCTCAAACAATTCAGGGAGCGACGCGTACAGCCGATTCAACGAGAACCGTGGGGGCCGCAGGAAGGAGCCTGAGATGGGCGAATCGATGATGGACCGCTCCGGCTGGTCATCAGCTTCCAGCTGGGCTGTGCGGAGGACACTCCCGGCAGACGTGCAGAACTATTACTCCAGGAGAGATCGAGGGGGAGGTGCAGGCTCTGGCAGCTGGAGCAGGCAGGAGGAGACGTCAACAGCAGGTCAGAACCCTTAGATTGTGTGCCATGGAGTGTATGCACTCATTACTGTTACTAGTTTCACTGTGCATATCGAAATGGTATTGCTGATGCCTGTTGCGCAGTTGATGTGGATCCCACTTCTGCCACCAATGTAAAACTTAATAAAAGCCCAGAATGTACATTAGGTAATCTAATATTATTCTTGATATTTGTTTTTGTCTATTCAGACCCAGCTCAGAGTGAGAACAATGCCCAGCCCAATGCGGGTGGAGAAGCTCCACCTGCCCTGAACGTCATGCCTCCCCAAATGAACGTCCTGCATTACCCAATGGGCCCGCGAGGCCCACCTGTCAGCCTGCAACCACCCCCCTTCGGGATGCCTCCTCAGGTCCCCATGGACCTCCACTCCTCAGTGCCTGTTCTGCAGGTCCCTGTGACAGCTGCCCAGGGCCTCCCGCCACCACCTCCACCACCACCTCCCATGCAGCAGGGCAGCATGACAGCCATACAGGCAGATAGCCGCACAACACAGGTAAGGACAGGAGT
The DNA here is from genome assembly GCF_016432855.1 of Salvelinus namaycush. NCBI lineage: Eukaryota > Metazoa > Chordata > Actinopteri > Salmoniformes > Salmonidae > Salvelinus > Salvelinus namaycush. The sequence goes on from NC_052312.1 coordinate 39,615,945, forward strand.
ATTTTGCATCCTTTGTCAAAATATAATCTTCTGGACCCAAGCAATCTGTTTGAGTATTTTCACTTCTCTCATACTTTGTCCCCATGAATTGTCCCCCTGAATACCTCCATGCCTCTTTCCCAGATGATGAGCAGCATGGCAGGCCATGGCAAAGCCCCCTTCATGCCCACCATGACCAAAGTAGGTGGCGCCACCACAGCCCAGGCCCACAGCATGGCCATGCCATCCTCCACCACCCAGCACAGCAGGGCGGCCCCCCCAGACAGCTCCAAGAAAGAAAAGGTAATGTCACCCCCACTAATAACAACCACAACACCAGGCATTGTTCTCAATATTCTCAAGTGGCTTCCTATACTTTCTGTTTTGTATATACTGTGGGGATCTACTTTGCTAGTGAATGATTTGTGTTTGCATTCTGACCCAGATAATTAATTATCCTTTTATTAGATTAGAACTAGATTTCTTAACTTGTTTGGGATAGGGGGCAGCATTTTCACTTTTGGATGAATAGCATGCCCAGAGTGAACTGCCTCCTACTCAGTCCCAGATGCTAATATATGCATATTATTATTCGTATTGGATAGAAAACACTGACATTTCTAAAACTGTTTGAATGATGTCTGTGATTATAACAGAACTCATATGGCAGGCAAAAACCTGAGAAAAAATCCAAACAGGAAGTGGGAAATCTGAGGTTTGTAGTTTTTGAACTCACCTCTATCGAATACACCGTGGGATATGGGTTATTTTTCACTTCCTAAGGCTTCCACCAAATGTCAACCGTCTTTAGAACGTGGTTTCAGGCTGCTCATGTGAAGGGGGGCCGGATGGGAGCTGTTTTACTAAGGAGTCTGCCTACAACTCGTTCTCAGTCACGCGCTTTCACTTGAGAGGTTGCTCTCGTTCCAGTGCAATTCTACAGACAATGGAATTCTCCGGTTGGAACAGTATTGAACTTTTATGATAAAAACATCCTAAAGATTGATTCTTTACTTAGTTTGACAAGTTTCTTCGACCTGTAATATAACTTTTTGAACGTTTCGTCCGAATGGACCAGATCACGCTTTTGGATTGTTTACCAAACGCCCTAACAAAAGAAGCTATTGGACATAAATGGACATACATGATGGACATTATCGAACAAAAAAAGCATTTATTGTGGAACTGCGATTCCTGGGAGTGCATTCTGATGAAGATCATCAAAGGTAAGTGAATATTTATATATGAATAATGTTGACTACCCAACATGGCGTATATTTCTTTGGCCGGTTTGGGCTCTGAGCGCCGTTCTCAGATTATGCTTTTTCCATAAAGTTTTTAAAAAATCTGACACAGCGGTTGCATTAAGGAGAAGTGTATCTAAAGTTCATGTATAATAGCTGTATTTTCATCAACATTTATTATGAGTATTTCTGTGAATTCATGTGGCTCTGCAATATCACTGCATGTTTTGGAACTACTGAATCTAACACGCCAATGTAAAATAAGATTTTTGGATATAAATATAAACTTTACCGAACAAAACATACATGTATTGTGTAACATGAAGTCCTATGAGTGTTATCTGATGAAGATCATCAAAGGTTAGTGATTAATTTTATCTCTGTGCTTTTTGTGACTCCTCTCTTTGGTCGGAAAAATGGCTGGGTTTATCTGTGACTTGGTGGTGACCTAACATAATCGTTTGTGGAGCTTTCGCTGTAAAGCATTTTTCTGCTAGCGGAACCCCAGTCCTAGACAGGTTTTAACTTGATATCTGCTTTAGAAACAACAGATCCATGAGAGAGCCGTCAATGAAGTGAAAGCAGCCATGAAACCCTACTACCAAAACAAGGACATCACCAAGGACGAGTACAAAGAGATTGTACGCAAAGCAGTTGAAAAAGTGAGTGGTTAAAAACCTCCAGTAACATTTTGACATTGGTATTTGAACTTAGCTTTTAGGAGTATTAAAACGACTTAGCTTTTAGGAGTACACGTAGCTTTTAGGAAATCAAAACGGTCTGTTTATATTTTTTGATTTCCTGAGGGCATTTTATATTTCAGGTCTGCCACAGCAAGAGTGGAGAGGTGAACTCTGGGAAAGTGGCACACTTGGTGAAGGCCTACGTGGACAAATACAAACACGCTCGCAAGAAATGAACCCTGACATCTGCTGAGGGGGAAACGGTCTCAGCCCATCTGCTTAAGTGCAATTTCTACCAGGTGTAACAGCCTCCCGACTGACAGACTGGAGCCCGACTTTTGATAACTCTTACTTTACCTTGAAGATTTTTCTATAGATTTCATATTTTGTTTAGAAATAATCCAATCGGAAACTGTAGTGTGAGAAGACCGTTATTTCAAGTAGATCTTGTGGCTTGGGAACTACTATGAGATAGATGCCCAGAGTAGCTGGAGCAGTAAGGTTAGCACCTGTTCTCTGGTGAGATGGACATGGAGCTATGGGTAGTACAGGAGAGCACCCTCTCGTGGAGCCAGCTGGTATAATGAATTTCTCCCTCTCTCCACCGGGGACCTCCTAATGACTTCTTAGTTAAAAAATATTGTCATTGTTTCTCATTTTGTTTTTGTTTTATAAATATTATATTATGATAATTCTGGAGAAAGCCTAGGTAAATGTGCATTGCCTTTATGACTCTCTAAAGACCAATTAGTGTAAAACATATCAGAATTGGTCTGCTTGTGTAAACTGGGCCTTAGTCATCACAGCTCAAAGCTTGTGGACTGGATATGTCTTTTTGAGTGTAATTGTATCAGGGACTTCATTGGTTGAGAGTTGTAGATCAGTTGTCCAATCAGCAGTGAATTTGTAGTGTAAGGTATGGGTCTGGCAGATCAGGTGAAACAGCCATGTCCCTTACTTGTTAAATGTGCTGCGTACACATTGTGCGAAATAACTAGAGAGCAATGAAATAAATGAGCTGCTTCATGTCTGGCTATGTGTGTGTGTGTGTGGTCAATCATGGAAAAGTTATTGACCCCATCCATCAATTTTAACATCAACATTTCTATTTTTTAAAGGTCCAATGCAGCTGTTTTTCTCTATCAAATCATTTCTGGGTAACAATTAAGTACCTTACTGTGGTTGTTTTCAATAAAAAATTGTAAGAAAATGTACGTAAATAGCTTCTTGGCAAAGAGCAATTTCTCAATCAAGAATTTAACTAGGACTGTCTGTAAGAGGTTTGTGTGGGGAGGGGAAAACTGAAAGGTAGCTGTTATTGGCAGGCAGGTCAAAACGCTATCCCACCAAAACAGACTGAAATTTCAGGTGCTTTTCACACTGCTCTTAACACAAAGGGCATCATTTTTCACAATTTCACCTGACAGACATCTTTTGTTATGGTCATGAAGACCCACTTGCCAATGATTCACAAAAGCAGTCGAATGCGCTGCTTGTTAACCTGAAAATGTGCTTCACTAGTTTCACCAGCAGGGCAAGCTTGTCATTAACCATCATCGTTTAAAAAAAAAAAAATCAACCCACCATTTCATAGAAAAGATTTGAACAGTTAACATGACAATCAACAGAACATTGGCAATCAGGGCCTTTTCCAGTTATAAGCGACATAAGCGGTTGCTTAGGTCGGGGTCTCAATCTAGTAAAAATTGTAGATTACGCCAGGTGCAATTTCGAAATTTGGTTGTGCATCAGCCGTTTTTCTCTTATGACAGTCACACCAAGTTTCCATCCAACATTTTTATGCGAGTAAAGTACATGTCGGATAAAATGTCATGACAGGCCTGATGGAAACAAACATTTTCGGTAAACTTTCCAAATGTCGGCAAAAAATACACTGGACAAGGTGGGATCTTTTTGTGTTGGTAAAATTAATTATGTGGAAACGCTTTTATGCTCAAATATTGATATGCTTAATAACCATATCGAAGTAAACTTGGAGTCACGCGATGACATGTATGGTCCTCCCATTAGGGCTCGTCGGGAAAGAAATCAGGTTACAGATTTGAATAAATTATGATTAACTTCACAAGGGGATGACTGATGCTCCTTTCCAGTAAATATCGAGGGATTTATTCTTGTGACATGATCGATTTTTGGCTTCCGTTTGACAAATAAAAATAATCACGCTCTTTTGTCCATCATAATAATAATAATCTCATCATGTAGGTTATATGGGTGATTCTACGGAAATGGTGGATTTTGAAGAGACATTTTTTTGTTAACAAAACTTTGTCAGATAATAGTTAACCCTTTACCATTGTAAATCAACATGCATGCCAGTTTAATTACATTTAATATTTGTAATACATTACATTAAAAAATGCTAGTGCTGCCTTTTTGTCACTGGTGTTCCCTATATTTTAGATGACAATTCAGGCTTTCCTGAATGTAATTTCACATTTTAATTTGCATATATAATCAAAGACAGAAAAGGTTAATGCAAATATTAATACATTATTTAGATTTGTAATAATTAACTTTAAACCTGTATGTAGAAAGTTCTATTGTGTGATATTTTATATTTCTACCACATGTTTTGTGTTGTAACATCAGAAATAATTGAAGTTGAGTCATCAAAATTGGATTATCATATCCTTAAAATGCTTACTAATGCATGCAGCAGCAGTTGGGTAGATACAGATAAACATATTCTATGAAAATGGAGTAACACCAGTGACACGATGTGAAACCAATGACATAACATACAATTATTTCATACAAATTTGATCAATTTAGTAATCTTTTTTTTATTCCAAATCATTTTAGAACGTGTTGATTTTATATGAACAATAAAATGAATGTTATTGGTCAAAGATTAAGACCAAAAGATGAAGCCTATTGCCTCAAATGTATTTCCTAACACATTGTCGTACAAACATAAAATATGTATATTAGAACTGTAGAAACACAAGAACAATAGAAACACAACATTGAATGTAAACTAAGAATACGTTTTCGCCAAAGCTACTGATATAAACATATTGTACGCAGTAAAACATGTTCATGGAACAGGCCTATTTCCTGTACTAACTTTTCCTGTACTAATTATTTCCCATACTAACTTCACTTTTACTTGAGATTTGTTTGTCTTTAGAAAAGTTTGTCCATATGTTTGTCTTTGTTATGTTATTGTATCACATCCATCTTTTAGTATCTCCCAGCCAGTCTCCCTTGCTTTCTAACCACTGACGCCTTCTTCTCTGGGAGCCAGTTCACATCTGCCACTTTCACACATTCAGGTGCTCCTCCAAGTACTTCCAGATACTGTGGCCAATCTGAGCTGATCTTTTGTTCACTGGCATTGGCTTTTGCATCAGACACACAATGTGGTCATCCCCATACCGGTTGATATCATCTCTTGGATTTGGCCAGAAGAACTTGTTGACTTCATTCCTGTGCATGCACTTAACTTTGACATTATGTTCTTTGACCTCCAGTATAACGCCAGGGTATGGTGGTTCATCGTGGTTCACAATGCACCACTGTCCAGTGTGGTAAGCCTCGACGACATCTGGACAAAGTAGAGCTGAGGTATCCGGGTCGATGACATCTGTTTGATGTTAAGGTGAAAGACCATGGCCATTAGCCGGCACTGTTGGGAGAGTGATTTCTTGGAGTCCATGACATGGGCAATCGCACATGCTTTGCGCTGCTTGGCAGAGACAACTTATGTCTCTGTATTTTAGGATGCCAGGCGTGATTACTCAGAACCTGGTGCATTCGTATGGTTCCTTTTATGGTTACCCCATAAATCTTCTGTGCCTTACTTTCCACTTCTTCCTCACTGACATAATGTAACTGTATTTGAGTGCCAGAGTCCCTTACCTCATCGAAGGACATTGTATCCTTTGTCTTTCACATGGTGGACCGAGGTCAGCTGTCCACTTTAGTGAACCCCCCACTCCACCTCTTCGTTGGATTGCTGTCTAGCCGGTGGAGCAGTGGAGTGTTCACATTCTTGGCATGTGCCTTTGCAGATAGCACAGTTTGTAACAATTCAATCTCCTCCAGGTTGCTGGACTGTGAAAGACCAAGTTTATGCATTTTATCCATCGTAAACTGCAAGTTCTCAGGAGTCTTGCACTGGCAAGTTTCTCAGTCTTTTTCCTGCGGTGTCACCACCCAAAACGTGTTTTCCCTGCAAAAGAAGCGCTCTCTCTCTCCTGCTCTCAACATCTCTGTGTTTTTCTGACTGACCCGACATTGCTTTCGCTACTGTCTTGTTCCTCTTTCTTTTTTTTACCCCCTATTTCTCCCCAATTTCGTGGTATCCAATTGTTAGTAGTTACTGTCTTGTCTCATCGCTACAACTCCCGTACGGGCTCGGGAGAGACAAAGGTCGAGAGCCATGCGTCCTCCGAAACACAACCCAACCAAGCTGCAGTGCTTCCTAACACAGCACGCATCCAACCCAGAAGCCAGCCACACCAATGTGTTGGAGGAAACACCGTACACCTAGCGACCTGGTCAGCGTGCATTGCGCCCGGCCCGCCACAGGAATCGCTAGTGCACGATGAGACAAGGATATCCCTACCGGCCTAACCCGGACGACGCTAGGCCAATTGTGCGTTGCCCCATGGACCTCCCGGTCGCAGCCGGCTGCGACAGAGCCTGGGCTCGAACCCAGAGTCTCTTAGACCACTGCGCCACCCAGGAGGCTTGTTCCTCTTTCTGTGAGATCATTCACTCTTTCTTTTTTGACTCTCTAAATCCTTTAAATCGCTTTAAGTCGTTTTTAAAATGTTGGCTGCTCTGCGTTCTGGGCAGCATCCCTGCGCTCTCTGTAGAGTCTTTGCTTTTCAGCATCACTTTTTAATTTGCTGTATCTATCAAAAGGAAAGCCATACAAATCACAATATTGAAACAGTATAAAACCTTATGTTGATATAAAAAGTTAGCAGTGTGATTGATTGTCACTGGTGTTAATGTCATGTCACTGGTGTTACCAGCAGGAACAGTAACACCAGGGACGTAACACCGGTGACAAATCTGCTGGCAAGATGGCATATCTAAAATGGGGGCCACAGTAGCTCAAACTACACTTCTTAAATTGTAAATAAATCCCTTAATAATATGATTGGATCAATTATTTCAATCATATTTCCTTTCTCCATACTATAAACTGTATAACACCAGTGAAGGTTTTTTTAATTTTAATTTTATTTAACCTTTATTTTAAATCTTTGCATCATCAAATTGCTAATATGAAGAGAGAGTGCAGACTCACCATGTGCTCTTAAAACAGCCCCGCCTCTAATGAACCTTTGACCCAGGAAAAAGTTGGCAAGAATGTGTCATTTTTTCAAAGTGGTGTTTTTTTATTAAGGGTAACACCAGTGACATGAAATTGAGGGACAGCTATTTCCTGTAAATTATTTATAATATTTAGTTAATATTTTAAGTAATTCCCTAAACAGCTATAATACTTTAATTTGTATTATGACATTTAAAATATGTCACTAAACCATAACTCCTGGCTCTAAGTTGTTTTCATGGTGCTGAGTGTGTTCTACGATAATATGAAAAATATAATTTGCAATATAACTGTCTTACATATATTTATTAACAATTGAAACAAAAACATATATTTTGTGTCATTATCAGATTTTCCCTGGTGCGCACCTGCCAAAAACAGTTTTTTTTGTGAGAAAACAGTAGAGTTGAAAATGTGATGGAAACCCATTAACTTGTATTTTTTATTTGGTACATGGGAATTTAACCACAAAAGGTATTTTATGTGCACTACGTCATCACGCACAGCCTTTTATCCACAACAAGTCAATTTGATGGAAACATCTCTGGTGGGAAAATGCACATATTGTTTTTATGCCGATTTTAGAAGATTTGCATGAAAATCTGTTGCCAATTGGACGGAAACCCAGCTACTGACAGTCACTCAATTAGCCATGTCAGCAAAAAAAACATGTTTTATTGGTAGTTAGCCAGCTTTCTAAACTTGTAGTAATCATGGCTGAATACCTACCTCCAGGAGGCACCCATTGATTTTGTTAGTCATTCTCACTCAGATATCTTATTAACATGGCATAAGTCATTACTAAATGTGTAGAATTGCAGAAAATTTGCTTTAAAACTGCCAAAATATCTGTCCACCCTATGGAAAAATGGGTAGAATTGCAGGAAATCAGCTGGATAACTGAAATTATTTTATATACGCCCCATGGCAAAATGTGTAGATTCACATTTTTCTCTCCACCCTCACGAGGGGGGCCACTAAAATGTTTTGCTGCGAGGTGGGAGGCCCCCCAACCAAATCTGGTTTAGGGCTCCCAAAATAAAATACTGTGTATGGAACGCACTGGCAGGGACAACCCACAGGGCGGTTGGGGAGGGATTGGGTTTGATCGTATGGCCTTGTGGTTGGTTTTGTAGTGTTATTATGCAATTTCAAGGTAAATGACCCCACTTGACTGTCACAGTGATTTAGTTTCATTTACAAAAATCACTTCAAATAGATTGGCGACAGATTTTCATGGGAATATTCTAAAAATATGCATAAATAAAATATGCGATTTTCCCACCCGTGGTGTTTCCACTAAACGGATCCCTTGCTGATAAGAATCAGTGTGTGTTGACATAGTGCACACAAAATGTATTTTTTTTGCTTAAGTGTTCATGTACCGAATAAAAATGTAATGTTCAATGTGTTTCTATCCATTTTCATCTATACCAGTAGTTTTTACACAAAAAGTGTTGCGTTAAATAGCAAATGTGCCTAGTCTGGTCTTGGTGTAACCAATGTGAAATAGCTAGCTAGCTATTTAGTGCGCGCTAATAGCGTTTCAATCGGTGACATCACTCGCTCTGAGACCTTGAAGTAGTTGTTCCCCTTGCTCTGCAAGGGCCGCGGCTTTTGTGGAGTGAAGGGTAACGATGCTTCGAGGGTGGCTGTTGTCGATGTGTGCAGAGGGTCCCTGGTTCGAGCGAGGAGAGGGACGGAAGCAATACTGTTACATAAGCACATGCCCTTTCGCTAAACAGCTTGCAGATACATGATGAGATTGTTATAGATAAACGCGAGAATACGTTTATTTGTCAAACGGCAGTCAAGCATTGTTCATCATGTCACCAGAATAAGACCCTCGATATTTATTGGTAAGGAGCGTCAAACTCATACCGGTCCGTGCACTTTCACCACCCTGTAAAGTTCATCATAATTTATTTCATAGTGGGAGGACCACACACCATGTCATCGCGTGACTCCAGGTTGATTTGTATTTTATTATGCATACCCATTTGCTGCTGCAGCAATATTAAGGGAATTTATATATATATATACACACATTAATACACACACACACACTACTACAACACATCTACAATACAAAATCAATACGTAATGAGTGTAGAGTACTTGTGTTAGCGTGTGGGTGTATATGCTTGCTTGTGCCTGTGTGTGTGTGGCTCTTCACAGTCTGCGCTGTTCCATAAGGTGTAGTTTAATCAGATATTTGTAAAATCAGATTATACTGCTTGCATGAGTTACTTGATGTGGAATAGAGTTCCATGTAGTTAGTCATGGCTCTATGTAGCACTGTGCGTTTCCCATAGTCTGTTCTTGCCTTGGGGACTGTGAAGATGCCTCTGGTAGCATGTCTTGTGCGGTATGCATGGGTGTCTGAGCTGTGTGCTGGTCATTTAAACAGACAGCTCAGTGCATTCAACATGTCAATACTTCTCACAAATACCATCGATGAAGTCAATCTCTCCTCTATTTTGAGCCAGGAGAGATTGACATGCATATTACTAATGTTAGCTCTCCGTGTACATTTAAGGGCCAGCCGTGCTGCTCTGTTCTGGGCCAATTGTAATTTGCCTATGGCCCTCTTGTGGCACTTGACCATATGACTGAACAGTAGTCCAGGTATGAACAAACTAGGGCCTGTAGGACTTGTTTTGTTGATAGTGGTGTCAAGAAAGCAGAGCAGCGCTTTAATATGGACAGACCTCTTCCCATTTTAGCTACCGTTGCATCAATATGTTTTGACCATGACAGTTTACCCTCCTGGGTTAAACCAAGCAGTTTAGTCTCCTTAACTTGCTAAATTTCAACATTATTCATTACAAGATTTAGTTGAGGTTTAGAGTTCAGTGAAGGATTGTTATTACATCAATATTTGTCGTTTCCACTGCCTTTTCTCGCATAATTGAATTTAAAGACGCAAAAAGATTCCACCATGTCGAATGAACAAATTATCTCTCAACATTTATAAAATTGCATCGAAACTTCCTGTTTCCATCACAGCTGTCGTGATTTTTTTTTTCATAGGTTGGATGGAAATGTGGTAATGAGGCCATTTGCATGAGTTGTGCTTTTATTTATTTCAGCAAGGCAGAGTAAAGATGTGTCTTATACATCTTTGGCTGTTCAAATCCAAACGGCACTACTTTAACATCATGTCTAGAATAAGGTTGTGTCCTCCTGTAACCTCATATTCATAATTTGATCTCAAATTGCTGGAGTTATATTTCACTGTCCAAACACTTGTGGACTTATGATTCTGGACTATATATCGCATTCATGCCAACATTTGAAAAATGCATAATTTCCCACCACAATATTTAGACAATGTAATATTCTCTCCTGAAATTGTTAGTGTTTTTGTGGAGTTTATTAATCAAAATTGAGGGGGGTTACAGTTCTTTGTCTCAGGAGTTGCCATCACTTTCCCGGCATATGGTGGGCTCCCTGCAAAACCACACCACAATCAGCTGGTCTGCAAAATAGAACTGACACAATAAACAACCAACAATGTGTGGGATTATCTTTGACTTTATTTTGACAATAATTACATGATGTACATAGTGTTTCATTGAAACAAGAGTGTAACACTGGTGGGCGATGCCCTCTTTGCTCCTGAGGTCAAGAGATGGCTCACATACTCTCTAACCAATACGTGCATAAAGCATGTGAGAACAGGTTATCAGGGTCACAAATAGAACAAGTGTAAAGTGTGTTACACAAAGACCACTGCCACTATGTTTTGGTAGGTTCCACTTTAAACATGGTCTTTCAGAATTACAGCAAATGGAAGAGGGAAAACTCTCACTATGGTTCAATAAATGAAAGTGAACAACTCCATACTTAATCATAGGGGGGTAAATTGATAAAGACCAAATTCACCAGCAATTTTTACAGCTCTAGTTTTAGTGAAATGCCAATAGGTTAAACAAAACAGAACATATATACAGTAGTTCAACTCATAGATATATACACATATATGTACAATATATAAATATAGTAAAATAGATAAAATTACATTGATTTCATGTTCTTCCATAAATAATCGCAGGACAATAACAGTTTGGATGATGTGTGAGGTTAACATTGGAAGCAGTGAGCCGCCCGCCTCGTTTTTGTGACGAGGTGACAAGCCGACTTTACACTATCCTTATCAATCATTTAGTTATTTTTTTGTAACTACGGTTATGTTTAATAAGGAGAAGCTGCCAACCGTTAGAAAAACACTGACATTTTGACAGATACACTGAGCAGCTCACACGACATTCCTCCGCCTTCCCTCAGTTCTGCATGGAAGCCATTATGTAACGTTGATGTGACGTTTGGTTATGTGCGGTCTCAAAACAGTCAGAAAACAAACTATTTTTGCAAGGTAAACAGGTACATTAATTACAACCACGCATGTGGTCAAATTCAAGATATTCTTCCTTAAAGAAAAAAAGTGTAACGTCCCCCTCCCCTTAGCATCCGGGGGATTTGACAGGGAGCATGCCCCATCTACAAGCAGTAGTGTTATCGCTGTATTAGATTTGAACAAGGTCTTCAATACATTATAATGCGTAATACATTTCTTTAAAAGAGATTTCCCCTAAGAGATCTTTTGCAACTTCCAGTGTGGGGTTTTGAGAAGGCAGGTTTTGTTGATTCATACTAAGCATTTTACAAGTTAAGCCGACACCACTAGCTAGGTCACACAGCCTTGGTACAAATACTGATAAGCGGTCTAGTAGTCCGTGAACAGACAATTTCCTCACGAGTGTGCTGAACATTAAGTGCTTTTCAATATATAAACACATATTACAAATACCTTTTTTGGCAATGTTTTAAAAAATAAGAAGTTGAACGCTAAATTATTCACGTCGAGTAGAGTCTACTGTCATGTTCTTCACCTCTAATGAGTTCTGGGATTCCAGGATGTCCGCGGTTGCGTGCGGCCCTGGTTGAGAAAAGTTGTCGCTGTGCCCAAAAAGCTGAGCTCACACGCAGTACCTGAATATGAGCTGTATTGGAACTCTACAACTACACGATCCCTGTTTGAGGCACCATCAAAAGTTTCAACTGTACCAGAATTACAAAAAAGAGAGAAAACGTCCAAAACGGAAAACGAAACAAAGAAAGCACAACGAAAGGAAAAAAGAAAATCACCACCTGTGTGGCTTAACTGCATACTGTACAAAGTTCAGTACATTCTCATTGGAATGGTATAGTCTCTTGCTTAGAGTTCAAAGCCGAACGTTGTATGTGAGGTCATGTTCTCCTTCTTCTTGGGTAGCAGTCTTAGCGGTCAGATGTTTAGCGGCTGAGCTGCGGATGGTGTGGTGCCCCCCCTGGTGGATGAGGTATCCTAGTGTCCGTCGGAGGGTTGTGAGGCGTTGTTGATCCAGTCAAGGGTGATGAGGGTCAAGCTGCCGATCATGACGAAGAAACCACTGCACAGGAAGATGGATGCCTGGATAGAGGGAGGACGAGACTGTCGGGCTTAGCACAACTAGGCTTTCTTCTCCACTCTATGATTGATGCTCCTTGCCAGGAGTCACAGACCACAACACCCACAAACACATCAATTCATGGACCAAAAAGGAGCAGGATGTTTTCTTACCCCAATTTTCTGCACAGACTTCATGGGCTCCTTCTTGACCAGTTTGATATAGAAGGCCGAGGGCAGGATGAAGATCAACATGGCTGCCGCAGATGCACCTGAGGAGGAAGATGACAGGCTCAGTGGGGATGTTCACCTCTTTTCTTTTAATTTCTAGATACTGTGAACTGCACCTGACCAACTGAACACATTCACTCACCGATGAAGCCGAAGATGTCTCTGATGGTGGGGACGAAGATGACCAGACAGTTTGTGCTGGCCAGCAGAACCATGGTGATGATGGTGTGGCGGATCCAGCTGAACTCCTTGGAGGCACACAGCAGCTGGTTGACCGACGTGCGGATCTACGACAGACAGAGACGGGGGACCAAGGTCAACATGGTGGCAATGCCGAACTTGACAACATTCACAAGTTTTGAATGGATGGACAGACAGACAAGCTGCCAGCCAGACAGACAGATAGATGTGGGGCTTACGGGAAACAGCACCACAGGGACAGTCAGGGTGACAGCTGTCAGCACGGCCAGACGAACGATGAGTAGGATCACGTCAGACTTGTAGACCTTGGAGTAGGTGTGCAGAAGTTCGGACTCCACATGCACTGTAAAGCCAATCCAATATGGTCATTTCATTTATGCTTGTTTCCTTCTCACTTATAAAGCCACATATTCAATTCATTTCCCTTAGCCTGATGAGTCCACACCTTTCAGATATTCAGATATCCAGACACAGGGCCCATGTGTGACCAACTGGGTATCGAACCCTGGTCAGCAATGCTCTATAATAACCCCTACGGTCAACATTCACTCATTTTGCTGTATTATTGGTGTTCGTTCAGAAATGTCTTTGTAACCTGCCTGTTACATGTCCAGCCAAATCAAACGGAGATTGAGAGATCAATTGGAATACAGCTAAGATTATTCAAGGTTGTGCGTAACTTTCACACCCTCGTTCATGTCATGTCCTGGCTAACTAGGGCCATTGCGTAGGCATACTTTTAGGGAAGTCTGGAACATGGCTGGACACCTGCTGCGATGTCCTTGCCATAACAAATATACAGGATCATTGGTGTATTGGACAGCTGATTCTGTGTCTTGTTTTCTCATGGGGGACAGTACTTGCATAACAACTGGTTGTATGAGCCCGAAACGGACTGTTTCCTGCTCAAACTAGTTTTGTATCCGACTGATAAAAAAAGGATGAATACGTTTCTAAGGGGGGCGGGGTGACTCACAGTTGAAGGTCAGATATCCGAAGAGAGCAGCCAGCAGGTACATGATGAACATGGCCAGGAAAGACACGTTGGCCACGCCCTGCATCTTTCTACGGGAACGACTGGGAAAGAAGAGGAGGTTTAGACAACACAGAACCACTGTTCTTTTCTCTGTCTTCCTTCACAAGTACTACAGCTATAAACTGTGTGTGTGTGTGTGTGTGTGTGTGTGTGTGTGTGTGTGTGTGTGTGTGTGTGTGTGTGTGTGTGTGTGTGTGTGTGTGTGTGTGTGTGTGTGTGTGTGTGTGTGTGTGAAGCCTTGACAACGTGGCAGCTGGTAAAAAAGCGATAGACTCACTCTTTAAGCTCCTCGTACATGGGCAGGACGGCGGGGTGGCAGACAAAGGCGAACGTCAGGATAGGAACAGCATACACAGTCTGAAGGAGAGCGTTAGACAAGACCATTAGACATTTGACACATGAACACAGATACAAAAAAACATTAGATCACACAAGAAAAAACATAAGTACAAGTACGATAGCCCTTGGGCATCCATTAAGTAGTTCTCTTTCTATTTATCGATTTACCACTCAACATATCTGTCCATTTCTCACCTGAGAGTTGAAGACAAAGTATTTGGGTGTGCAGACGTCCTCGTTGTAGACGATGGCGGTGGTGTTGAGGAAGCCCACCGTGTTGTTCAGGACCTTGCTAACCGTCTCGTTCAGTATCACGTCCATGTTAGGAATGTAAGGGCACGGGATCTGGAACTTCTTATAGATCACCTGGAAAAGAAACCGAGCCCATTTAGACTCCCATACAAAAGGTACAGAGTATTGGCTACATACATTGCTAATTGCCAATATTATAACTACTATAGATGAAAACTCATTACTTTTAGAATGCTTGCTCATGGTCCGGCTAGTGTGAGCAGGTCAGAATTGTAAACCAATGTGTCACAGTTATTCAGGTGTTCTATCTTAATTTGACCAGTTTCTCACTGCAGGAAAATAGTCCTGCAGCGACAGGAAATGCGAATTATTGTATGGATTATAATTAATGGAAATGTGGTTGATACATTTTAGTTAGGATAAATCAAGATTGACAGTATTAAAGTGGAAATTACTAACTTGAGAAGCCGCTTTAAACCTTAAATACACTACAATTTGCATGTCCTACTGTGCAGGAACATTATCTTCGACAACAGAGTGATAAAATGAAGATATCATATCTGTAAGTGAGCCATTCACTACAATAACCTGAACTGTAAAGATAATAACAGCGGAGTAGTTTATGATGTTGACTCACCACAATCAGGAAGAACACCATGCAAAGCAGGGAGAAACCACTTGTGTAACCAAGGTAACCTGAAGTAAGGTAACAGAGAGAGAGAAAAAAACGATTGAGTACTTCATATACTGTGGAAATGTAAGATAGGAAATATACTAACTACTGTGTAATATCCGTTAAAACATATTAAAACTATATTACAATGAATAAGAATGTACTCTTCTAAGGCAATATATTAACTTTATCAGTCAAAAAGGAATCTAATGTAAACAAACTCTTCTGGCATCTATTACACACATACGTTGCCACAGTGCGTCACCATCCCCTGCCCTTTCCCAACATTTTACACAAGTGCTGCATACACACACACACAAAGTAAAGTGCCACACTCTGTATTGTGTCTTACCAAGGTTCCTGAGAAGTGAGAGTGGCAGGATGATGACAACTGACACCAAGATCACAAGATAGTCCCCGTTCGCATACCACTCTCTGGAACGCACAGGAGAGACAAGAACATGTCATACACTGTACACACATCACCACACAGTTTCATATAATAACACACAGTTACACCCACACACACTTACACACATTCATATCCCAACATTTATCTAGCTTTTGTGAAAAAATATGACCTATATCAAAGCTATTGTAGCGTTCGTTTCTCGTTTGACTGTTGTAAAATACAAACATGGCAGAATGTCTGCAATGCACACATAAATAGCAGCCTGCTCTTAGGGTGGTCTAGCTACATGCTGGCAACACTACATGAATGTTTGATGGGCCAGTTGGTTGGTCTGAATGAGCTCATCCAGAGGTCTGTCTCTGTGCGGCACTGGTTCTTCTAAAAGGACCCTTTGAACGGCCGCCGACAACACACTGTCCCTCCTCCCTCCTCTCTCTCTCTGCTGAGAGGGACAAAGAGACCTCTTCACATCTTCCCAGCGCAGCACTCAAAAACAACCCGCCGCCATTTTGAATGACACCAAAGTCACTACTTCACCTCGAGGGTCGACCGCTCAAAAACAACCATGGGCCATTTGTCAAACCAAAGTAACAGCAGACTAAAGGACACACACACACACCAACGGACACACAGAATCTAGAGACAAAGCTGCTTACCCGTTGTTAGCTCCCACGAAGGCTTGGATAACGATCGGCAGCTCGTACTTCACAATGTAGAGGTAGCTGGACATGGCTGCAAAGGTAAAAGCAAAGTCACGGTTAGTCAAAGTCATATTGTGAATCAGTGACTTTTCATCAAAACATGCCTTATTTTGTTCCAAAACAGACAACTCTGAGAATGTTCTAGTAGCACTAACCAAGGATGAATAGGCCTATTGGTTCGCAGAAGGGATGTTTGTTCCATTGGAAAGTAGTACCCTTGCAAATATTTATTGTAAACATTTACAGAACCATTTGGTTTATGGGAAAGGGGCTGCTCTTCCTTTTCTATGTGTGACATCACTGACATTTAGACTTTGGACTTTTTTCCACATAGTCAACTCCTAGTGGATCAATGAGACTGTCTCCCCGACTTTGATCTGTCTTTCTGAAAGACCATTGAAGTGCCCTTAGTTCTCACCTCCGATGTTCTGCATGGTGATGGAGATGGATGCAGCCAGTTTACCGGGCATGCCGAAGGCCTTGTAACCCAGCTGTTCATAGACCAGCGACCCTCCTTCATTGGCTGTCTTTAGAAGCAAGTGCACAGAGTACAGGGAGAAGATGGACACAGCCACCAGGAGAATTCTGTGGAGAGAAGAGGAACATTGTATCATGAGTAAGGTACGGAACCAGGCCTGCAAGGCTGGTAAGGACTATTATCGACTGGCATTAACCACACTGACACCGAGTAACACGGTTGACTACTGATAAGTGCACATTGGATAAGTACAAGCTTTGTTTCCGTTTGGTGCATTTCACCAGTCCCAATTCAAACATATTATTTTGACTTGATCTCCCAATGGTTCCATCTGAACGTGAAGACAAACCACACCAAAGGTCAACGCAGGGCTTAAATTCACATGGAAAATGTGTTCTGACCATCGCAAGGACACATCTTATGTTGACCATGTTGACGCTGGGGAAGTGACATACAAGTGACCTTCTTTACTGTACTGTAGCACCCAAACACAGGGATCAATAGGTTCTGTCTGTGAGCTGATCTGCAAAGACCTTGTCATGGGGACAGTTTTGATGCAACACAGCTATGCACAATCCAGATACAGGGATGTGATTGGACAATGGGCTCCAGGTCAGGATATTCTATCTAGCAGCCAAGCTGTGTAGAACTAACACTGACTCACTGTATTAATAGTAGCAATTGTGCCACTGAGAAAAATTCTCTAAGCGATATGAGCTAGGTTCACGTTATGAAGGCCTTGTGCAAATCATTTCACTCACACACACAACTTCAGAACCACAACACAGTGGTATAGAGACGATTACTCGACTATATCCGAGCACAGCTCTGTCTACTCGGCTACTTCAAATCAAATGTATTTATAAAGCCCTTCTTACATCAGCTGATATCTCAGAGTGCTGTACAGAAACCCAGCCTAAAACCCCAAACAGCAAGCAATGCAGGTGTAGAAGCACTGTGGCTAGAAAAAACTCCCTAGAAAGGCCAGAACCTAGGAAGAAACCTAGATAGGAACCAGGCTATGAGGGGTGGTCAGTCCTCTTCTGGCTGTGCCGGGTGGAGATCATAACAGAACACTTCCAAGATTTACTTGTCACCATTTACACTTCTGCCCATAATAGTTTAGTCTACATCTTATCACGTCATATGCACTTCACTGACTCACCAAATATACCTTAGATGACCCTAAGGTAATTGTTTTCACTCTGTAAATACTGAATCTACCCAACAGTGAAGTGTTTGCAAGTCCCATGGTGTGGAAACCTTTTGCAAACAAAGATTTTTTTTCAACAGAGGCCTTTGTGAAAATACACAAAAGCTTTTATACCCTGAAGAAGGTATGTTGCGGAAATGCATAAGCCAAATCAATAAAGGTTTTTTCAGTATGGTTTATATATTTTACAGAATTTCTCCTACTTCACAATGCTACACAAATAATCAGAGGTATTATATTCATAATTCATATTCATAAGCTGTTGGAGCAAGTGGCCCTTTAAACTGGCTACCCACTGGGCACAGAAGTCATTTCAACGTCTAGTTTTGATTTACATTTGGTTGATTTGTCAACTAACGTGAAATCAACAAAAACTGACACCATGTCATTGGATTTAGGTTAAACGTTGTTTGAAATGACGTGTAATGAGTGTAATGGTGAGAAGAAGAAGAGTCTACTGGAATGATCTCATGTGAGGCCCGTTTCCCGTACCTTACCATTTATATATCTCTGGCCCCCTTGCAGAAAGATTAGCGCTGCTAAGCGGCTTCCCCCCGGCGTTGAGTGACTGGCACACATGAAAGGCCCTGATGCTAGTGCGCCACACACCCAACCCCAGAGCTCACACTCGTACGCCCACTGTTCGTAAACACCGGCCTGCGTGGCTACTAGCTACCGTGCCCTGCGGTAGCATAAGCTTTGATCTCTGTAGGCTGTCTCACCAGCTTACCCTAACTCCCTTCAGGGTTATCCAATGCCCTGTCTTAAACAAGGACACATTTCTAGTAGACTGTGGATAAATGCTGTGCTCAGATTGTATGTACAGTATCTATGCCTCACATTGGTAGATATTGAGGTGTGACCTTGTTGTGCTCTACCTGGTGGTATATCACACTGCCAAGTTTAGAATGTGCTGTATTGCCTCTGATATGACGGAGTGCATTCAGACTCAGAGAGTTCCACAAACTATCTACCACACTAGCAACATACAGTGATATTCTATATTGCATTCTATTCAATGTGATGTTGACTTACATTTTAGCTATTTAGGGGACGCTCTTATCCAAAGCGACTTACAGAAGCAATTAGGGTTAATTGTCTTGCTCAAGAGCACATCGACAGATTTTTCACCCAGGGATTCGAACAAGCACACTTTGGGTTATTGGCCCAACCCGCTTAACCACTAGGTTACCTGCCACTCCTAATTCCTACTACCTACTTCTCAGATTCATAAAGCTGAGCCCCATTTCAATTGTGGATGTGTATTTTCATTCCAATTATTTATATATACATTAGTTGACTGACAGGGAGTGCTGTTTTGAAGCCACTGCGCCTTCATCTTGGCACCACCCTCCACCATTGTAAAAAATATTTTGGAAGCTATAAAATGAATGTATTAATGTGTACATTGGTTTTTGCCACATTTATTAGTTTACTGACACCAAAATGCATAATTGAAATGTGAGCTAAACAGAAAAAAAGAATTGTTAACAATGTTTTTTCCATAAAGTATAATTTTTAGAAAGTACTATTGTTACTGTCCCCACTACAACAACAAAATACTTAAATACATGTCATTGTGTCCTTGAAAAATTGTATTGAAATACTATAGAATTCCATTCATTCCTATGGAGGACTACTCCTTCTGGGAACTGCCAATATGGCTGACCGGTGGCTTCAAAGCCTCTCACTGGCCAATACATAGCATCAGCAATCCTGGGATATATCATTGGTGTCAACTGCTTTAAAACAGACACCACTAGCTCTTCGTCACACCTTGCAAGCTACGGACATTGCCATTGGATGACACAGTGTGAACCCGCAGTGCAGTTTTCCTTCATTAATCAGCAACACAGATGTACACACTACACACACACATCAGCAGCTGTCACTGAGTGCTTATACAGAAACCCAGCCTAAAACCCCAAACAGCAAGCAATGCAGATGTAGAAATCATCTGCAATTGATTTCAATGAAACCCAAGTTTGACACTGGCATACAGGAACACTAGAACAGTACTCACACAAAGAGTGCAATGCCAGTGTTGGCCATGGCATAGGAGAGACCAAGGATGCCACTGCCCATAATAGCATTGCCCAGGTTGAAGACTGACATCCCAAAAGAGGCGGTGCCTGGATGCTGTTGAGAATAAAGTAAAATATACCCAGTTAGAAAAAAACTCAAATAAAAGCACAGTAAACCATAAGCCTCAAATTGGTATGTTATGTGTTATCAGGATGTTATCAGGACAGCACTTACATAATCCGTTTCATACTTCTTCTTGTCCAGGTGGTAGTCTGGAAGGAAGTTTTGACTCTCCGCATCCATATCGGGATATTGACTGGAAATCAAACATGCATAAAGCATTTATTTAATGGACTAATCTCATTCCAATTCAGCCTTTAAAACAGACATAATACAAGTTCTACTAAAATATGCAAGTTGATGACATTTCTGCGGTTAGAAACACAGGCATAGGTCTACTGCAGAGCATCGTCAGACCCAGCAGGCTGCAGTGCCTCACCTGTCAATAGGAACCTTCTTGGTTGGACAGGAGCTGTATTCATGACTATTGGAACTGACACTGCTATCCTCATCCGGAGAAATGTTGAAGCGGCTCATCTCTGTCTTTGCAGTGGCCTGTTTCATGCTATAAAATAAACAAACGGAAAACCTTGAATCAATTTGTGTTTATTTGTGAACTTCTTGCCTGCGCCATTCCAACTCTCTTCTTTCATAGAACCTCGAGTTCTACCAGGAACGTTGAATAATCAATATTGGAAAGGGAGAGACTAGGATACTCATTGCGCTGCAGCTATCTCATAAATCTGAAGTCATGTGACCAGAAGAAGGGGGGTTGACCCATCCCAGGAGCCAGTGGAAAAATACCAGCCGCCCGGCATCCGCGTCTATCCACATCAGCGCAGCGTCACATACCCAATATGAATGACAAAAGCTTTGCGCAAGTCTTTTCATCTCCAATTTCAACGTGTTAAATAAGAATGACATTGTAATAGGCCGATATATGTAACTAACAAATCCCGTTTATTCAAACAGAATGTGAGATCATGTTATTAGTTTAGGGTTTTAAATGATAGAGCACAGCCTAATCTAAAACATTTTATGCATGGGACTGTTAAATAATTCGATTTTGGGCTCCATTTAATAAGAATTCTTCCATGACTGACTGATGGAAACAAAGGCACGTGCTTGTCTATTATGGGCATGGCACCATTTTGCGCAGAGCTGTAGTCCTATATCTGTCTTAGATATCCTCAGCTGTAGCTTACAGGCATTCATTTAGGTTGCATCATTTCTTGGACATTGATGTCTTTTATTTACAAATATCCCAAATAAGGGAAAAGACTCAACCATCAAATCCATTACATTCCTTTCTTGGTTACCGCCCCGGCATTCCTCTGTAAATAATATAGCCCACTAGCCTACAGCGTCAGTGCTATTTATTTATTTCCTTGTGAGTCTGGCCCATTGCGCTGTGTAGCCTCGGCCTATAGTATAGCATCATATATATTATAAAAAATATAGAAATAACACATCTATAACCTAATAACTCTGATCTTTGCGCCTAATTGATATTGGCCAATTGACCAGGGAAATAACCTGCAAGAGATTAAATACATCGGCCCGCTATTTCAATACACAATATATAGGTTAATTATTTCACCTATTTTCCAATAGAATAGACTTAATTATTAACAATACATCAATTTACTAGGCCTATATAATTGTAAATTACAATTTATAGCTAGAGAATTACAAGATAATTAGCCTACACCCGGTAACCCAGCATATTTCCCGGAAGACAGTAAAAAATGCGGCGCAGACAGAATCTTACCTTTGCGAAAACGAATAAAATCCCTATGAAAAAGTAGCGATCCTTTTCAATTTTAATTTGAAACAATTCCTTCACCGTTGAATGTCTCCAATATTCTACTAGAAAGTATTTATCCTTGAAGTTTTATTCAGTAACAATACATGTACTTAAGATACAATTCAATTGTCCCAATGAAATAGGAAAATAACTTACAATGTGGATACAATTGTATAAGAATAGCTTAAAAGCTCAATTTTAAGATGTTATATAAATCAAATTGCCAACGATGTGATACACAACATGAATTTACGTTGTTCTAAACGAGGTGGGGTTTGTCTGCACCTTTATATCTATCCAGCGTTGCATCAGCCCGAGGAGGAAGGGGAGTGGCTTTTTGCCTTGGCGACAGGCATAGACTTTACACACGCCAGAATGAATGACGCGGTTTGTGTACAAACACACGGTCCAGTAAAGGTGGTGGTTCTGAATGCCCTTCACAATGTGCATTCGACTATCTTGATTTCTGCTCATGGAAAAAGTTTAATTCAGATCATGTATTTGGATCACTGTGTCCTTGTTAGTTTTTTGTTGTGTGTTGCACTGAGAAGACAATAAATAGCCAATAGTCTATACTTTAAACTATAGCCAATAGTAGTCTAGGCCTACATTCCTGTGGCTTAACGACCCCGATAATTAGGCCATGGCTCCTTTTCTGGACAGTTTTTACTTGGTTCCCGGACATGAAATTGACGAGACGATAAACTGATGAGAAAGCACGAGATTGTGTGTCAGTAGAATTTAAAATGCGACCAATGCTTCAAAGAAGACCTCCCAGTATCAAGAAGATTAACGTACGCAAACGAATCATGTGACGACGGTTCAGTGAGCGCGCCAGGAATCCGTGTCATCCCAATCCCCTTGTCATGAAGTGACTCCCTCACATCGGCTTTAGGTTCACACTCTGCTCCTTTGCGAGTCTAAGCAACGCATTGGTTCTCTCACCCATGCTGTTAAAGTTATGTTTACACACTCTTTCTAAGCACACTAAGCTACCCCCTACTTCACATACAGGCTCTGTCTCTCTGTTATGGTTATCTGTGTCACACACACACACACACACACACACACACACACACACACACACACACACACACACACACACACACACACACACACACACACACACAGCTGTTTCTTCATTGTAGCCCATACATGTTAGGCTATTACACATGTATTAGGCTATCACTTTATTATTGTCCGTAGCAGGGTCAATGTTTCTCAGTATGCTACATATTTTAGTTTGATTCAGCTGGGGTGTCTGACATTGAGGTGAAATCACACAGTTTCGTATCAGAGACTCCTTTTCCATTCATTATGCAACCATATTAGCAGCAGTCTTTATGTCGAACCTTCTGGTCTTTACTTTGGCTTCGTGAACTTGTGACACAAGTACAAATGAACCCATGGCACTGTTAGAAAATAAGGATCTCTGAGAAAAAGTTTGCAGATGAACAAAGTTAATGTTGTTTGGTGGTATGAGACCAGTTTGACCTCAGTGGTTAGGGTTAGTTGTTGATTCAGGAGATATTACTGTTAAAGGACCACTCGTCTACAATGTCCACTATTCGTGCCAGGTTCATTTCCATGTGATAGTAGAACGGTATACAATGTAAAACATACTAACCCTGTGTACGTATGAACAGCCTCCCAGCCTATAGACCAAAATGTAGCAACACAGATGTACACACTACACACACACACACACACACACACACACACACACACACACACACACACACACACACACACACACACACACACACAAACACACATTATTCCCCTCTCCGTCACACATGAGTTAGTTTGTGTATAGGTCTGTGGGAGCCATTGTTTGGGGCTTTAGGAGGACCCTGCCAAACTAAGACGGATCAGGAAAGTGGAGCAGGGCCTGGATTTGGGCCGATTCCCCAGCCTCGCCATGGCCCCATGCTACATTAACACATAATTTAAGCTGACGCGTCCAGACACAGGCCGTGGGGTAGGCACCTCAGGAGTGGAAATTATCTTAAATGACCATAACTTTTGACTAATATACGAGAGTGTGAAGCCTAAATGTTGTCAATGTCTGTCTATGGATTTGGATGGAATGCATCCAATTATGTATTTCTATAGGACAATGTAGTATAAACAATCGTTTGGTTTATCACCTGTGTACCCTGTTACTGTCCCAAATACCTGTATGAGTAGCTTAAAGCATTTCTACATCCTTAAAATGCTGCTGAGCATTCTAGTTCAGTGGTGTGCTACTAAACCAATAGCCTACTGTCAGCTGATTGGCTGCAAGAGGTGAGAGATATTTTATTTATCAACCATTTCCTGTTCACTTTCTCGGAAAGGAAGTGACTAACTTGAAAGTAAAGCAACAAAAAGGCATAGCAAAGGAGATCTACTTTTAGACTGTGCCTCTTTGTCTCTGCAAGGCTAATATCACTGCAATAATAACATCCAGTATCTTATATATATATATATATATAAACTCTTAGAAGGTTGTTGGCCAAGATCTCGCGATACATGGCCCCATCCATCCTCCCCTCAATACGGTGCAGTCGTCCTGTCCCCTTTGCAGAAAAGCATCCCCAAAGAATGATGTTTCCACCTCCATGCTTCACGGTTGGGATGGTGTTCTTGGGGTTGTACTCATCCTTCTTCTTCCTCCAAACACGGCGAGTGGAGTTTAGACCAAAAAGCTCTATTTTTGTCTCATCAGACCACATAACCTTCTCCCATTCCTCCTCTGGATCATCCAGATGGTCATTGGCAAACTTCAGATGGGCCTGGACATGCGCTGGCTTGAGCAGGGGGACCTTGCGTGCGCTGCAGGATTTTAAACCATGACAGCGTAGTGTGTTACTAATGGTTTTCTTTGAGATTGTGGTCCCAGCTCTCTTCAGGTCATTGACTAGGTCCTGCCGTGTAGTTCTGGGCTGATCCCTCACCTTCCTCATGATCATTGATGCCCCACGAGGTGAGATCTTGCATGGAGCCCCAGACTGAGGGTGATTGACCGTCATCTTGAACTTCTTCCATTTTCTTATAATTGCGCCAACAGTTGTTGCCTTCTCACCAAGCTGCTTGCCTATTGTCCTGTAGCCCATCCCAGCCTTGTGCAGGTCTACAATTTTATCCCTGATGTCCTTACACAGCTCTCTGGTCTTGGCCATTGTGGAGAGGTTGGAGTCTGTTTGATTGAGTGTGTGGACAGGTGTCTTTTATACAGGTAACGAGTTCAAACAGGTGCAGTTAATACAGGTAATGAGTGGAGAACAGGAGGGCTTCTTAAAGAAAAACTAACAGGTCTGTGAGAGCCGGAATTCTTACTGGTTGGTAGGTGATCAAATACTTATGTCATGCAATAAAATGCAAATTACTTACTTAAAAATCATACAATGTGATTTTATAGATTTTTGTTTTAGATTCCGTCTCTCACAGTTGAAGTGTACCTATGATAAAAATTACAGACCTCTACATGCTTTGTAAGTAGGAAAACCTGCAAAATCGGCAGTGTATCAAATACTTCTTCTCCCCACTGTATATGTATATATACAGTACCAGTCAAAAGTTTTCAAAACTATGAAAATACACATATGGAATCATACAGTAACCAAAAAAGTGTTCAACAAATCAAAATATATTTTAGATTCTTCAAAGTAGCCACCCTTTGCCTTGATGATAGCTTTGCACACGCTTGGCATTCTGTCAACCAGCTTCACCTGGAATGCTTTTCCAACAGTCTTGAAGGAGTTCCCACATATGCTGAGCACTTGTTGGGTGCTTTTCCTTCACCCTACGGTCCAACTCATCCCAAACCATCTCAATTGCGTTTGGGGTCGGGTGATTGTGGAGGCCAGGTCATCTGATGTAGCACTCCATCACTCTCCTTCTTGGTCAAATAGACCTTACACAGCCTGGAAGTCATCCTGTTGATGTTCAAGTTTCCTGTTGAAAAACAAACGATAGTCCCACAAAGCGCAAACCAGATGGGATGGCGTATTGCTGCAGAATGCTGTGGTAGCCATGCTGTTTATGTGTGCCTTGAATTCTAAATAAATCACTGACAATGTCACCAGCAAAGCACACCCACACCATCACACCTCCTCCTCCATGCTTAATGATGGGAACCACACATGCCCACTGTATACAGCCTCGTTATTGTTATTCTTATTGTGTTACTTTTTATTATAACTTTTTATTTTAGTCTACTTGGTAAATATTTTTTTAACTCTTCTTGACAGGCACTATTGGTTAAGGGCTTGTAAGTAAGCATTTCACAGTAAAGTCTACACTTGTTGTATTTGGTGCATGTGACAAATAAAGTTTGATTTGATTTGACATAAGGAGATCATCCGTTCACCTACTCTGCGTCTCACAAAGATACGCCGGTTGGAACCAAAAATCTCAAATTTGGACTCATCAGACCAAAGGACAGATTTCCACCGGTCTAATGTCCATTGCTTGTGTTTCTTGGCCCAAGCAAGTCTCTTCTTATTATTGGTGTCATTTAGTAGGGGTTTCTTTGCAGCAATTCGACCATGAAGGCCTGATTCACGCAGTCTCCTCTGAACAGTTGATGTTGAGATGTGTCTGTTACTTGAACTCTGTGAAGAATTTATTTGGGCTGCAGTTTCTGAGGCTGGTAACTCTAATGAACTTATACACTGCAGCAGAGGTTACTCTGGGTCTTCCTTTTCTGTGGCGGTCCTTATGAGAGCCAGTTTCATCATAGCGCTTGATGGTTTTCGCGACTGCACTTGAAGAATCTTTTAAAGTTATTGAAATGTTCCACATTAACTGACCGTCATGTCTTAAAGTAATGATGGACTGTCGTTTCTCTTTGCTTATTTGAGCTGTTCTTGACATAATATGGACTTGGTCTTTTACCAAATAGGGCTATCTTCTGTGTACAACCCCTACCTTTTCACAACACAACTGATTGGCTCAAACGCATTATGAAGGAAAGAAATTCCACAAATTAACTTTTAACAAGGGACACCTTGTGAAGCTGGTTTAGAGAATGGTAGGTGGAAGGGTGGCTACTTTGAAGAATCTCAAATATAAAATATATTTTGATTTGTTTAACCCTTTTTTGGTTACTACATGATTCCATATGTGGTCTTTCATAGTTTTGATGTCTTCATTATTATTCTACAATGTAGAAAATAGCAAAAACTAAAGAAAAACCTTGAATTAGTAGGTGTGTCAAAACTTTTGACTGGTACTGTATAAATACTTTTTTAAATAATATGGATTCATATGAATTATTACACATTAATATCGTATAAATAAAACCGCAACTGTTAAAAGTATCTGCATGAAGTGCAAATATAGTATATTACTGTAAGAGATGCTTTTGGTTTAATTTAACTCAGGACATATTCGTGTCTGCTTGCAAGCTGAAAATCTTTGCCTGTGCATGTTCAGGCTACCTGCCCCTCCCCAAGGCTACTCTACTGATGTTACACGCTTGATTCAGAAGATAGGCAAAGGGATTTTTTATTAGCAAGAGAAGAATGTTTTTACTTTTCAATGCTAGTTAAGGATACTATAGGCGTAGTCATCACGTTTCACATAGGATTTATTAACTACAAAAAGGTAAGATGTGTTTTTAATTATGCTGCTGCTCTGCACACAAAAGTTTGTTAGCTAGCTAGCTAGATCAAATGACATTCAAAGTTCCTCCTTAAAAGCAGCTCCTCCCAGGTACAATTTTGTGAACCTAATTCAGATAATGCATGTCATAACAAGATGCCCGCGCTTCATGCCTCCTCCTCAACCCTTTCTCACTCTCTCCCCACTGTAACGATCGTCTAAGGGAGGAGACCAAAACGCAGCGTGGTAAGTGTTCATTGTAATTTAATAAATAAACTGAACACTGAAACAACGAAAAACAACAAAGAGAGTGAACGAAACGAAACAGTCCTGTCTGGTGCAGACACAAAACAGAAAACAACTACCCACAAAACACAGGTGGGAAAAGGCTACCTAAGTATGGTTCTCAATCAGAGACAACGATAGACAGCTGCCTCTGATTGAGAACCACACCCAGCCAAACACATAGAAATAGAAAATATAGAACAAAAACATAGAATGCCCACCCCAACTCACGCCCTGACCAATCAAAATAGAGACATAAAAAGGATCTCTAAGGTCAGGGCGTGACAGTACCACCCCCAAAGGTGCGGACTCCGGCCGCAAAACCTAAACCTATAGGGGAGGGTCTGGGTGGGCATCTATCCGCGGTATCCTCTGGAGCGAGGACCCTCGCAGCGGGCCCCGGACAGGAGGGCGACTCTGGCGGCTCCGGACAGGAGGGAGACTCTGGCGGCTCCGGACAGGAGGGAGACTCTGGCGGCTCCGGACAGGAGGGAGACTCTGGCGGCTCCGGACTGAAGGGCGTCGCTGGAGGCTCCGGACTGACGGCCTTCGTTGGAGGCCTCGTGCCATGACTCCTCACTGGAGGCTTCGTGCCATGGATCCTCACTGGAGGCTTCGTGCCATGGATCATCACTGGAGGCTTCGTGCCTTGGATCATCACTGGAGGCTTCGTGCCATGGATCATCACTGGAGGCTTCGTGCCATGGATCAT